>NW_027271842.1:600000-1173788 GCF_040938485.1 Diadema antillarum | reverse complement strand
GAATTGAATTGGAATCTAAGTTATTTCAGAAATCATAGATCAGTTTTATACAGAAGATACACAAAAGAACATCAAACAAACAAAAAAAACACACGAAATAAACATAAAACGGATTGTTAAATACATCAATGTAATTTCAATAAAAAGACAAAAGATGTCTTTTATACTGCTTCTTAGATAAATTATTATGTTGCTTATTATAATTATCTGGGTTTATTGCATTCCAAAAAAAACTGGTCCTGTATGACGAAGAGTTTGTTTTAATTTCGTACTAGAACAATTCCATTGATGAACTTTATTGCAGCTCCGTGTGTTATGAGTGTGTATATTTGAATTTAATGTGAACATGTTCATGATATAAGGAGAGAGTGTATCTGTGTGAAAACGTTGCATCAAGGAAGTTATTTGAAGTTTATTTATATCATGCAGCTTAAGTTGAAATACGAAATACAATACGAAATACACACCTGCCAGGGTAGAAGAAACAAACGAGAGCAACTATATACCAATAAACCTTATGGCAATAAGATTAAGAGGAGAAAAGAATCAATCAGTTCATACTTGTTTTAGAAATTGAATGAACTCAAGTAAATCAAATCACTTTTAGTGTAAAGGTTTTTATTACACTTGTAGTGAAGTTGATAGGTCTTAGGAAACTGTCTGGCACACAAGTTATATTGAAATGCTTCATGATGATCTTCCCTTATTGGTTACCTGTGAAATTGGAATAATTGATGATATATAGAGTTTGAAAATTGTGATTATTTCTACACTGCAGGACTGTACCACCATATCTTTAAGCAAAATTATAAAGCAGGGGATGTACAAGGGATGATTGACGCCATTGAAGATAGAGTCATCGCCCCATACAACACTGAGGTGGGAATGAAGTGTGCAGCCATGGCCAAAGAGGATGACCACATCATCATAGCCATTTGCACACCAATGATGAGAAGGGTGCATACGACAAGGCAGAGTGGAGAGATGGTGTTCGTAGATTCCACAGGTACTGCAGGCCTACTGAAATTTGTATAATGATATGCTTTACAAATTACGAAGTAAATGGAAAAGGCACAGTATAGAATACTTGGAAGATATATAACTTTTTAGGAGGCATTCATATTCATGACTCTAGACACCTTGTAACAGAAGATGATTTTGTTCAAAGTTTATTTTATTTTAACCCTAACGAAGGCCGGGGGGGGGGGGGGGGGGGGGGGGGGGCGGGGGCCTCGACGTTCCACGCGATGTTTCGCAATCGCAAAAAAGCTATCGCCGCTACGTTTCATGACTTTTTTCTTTCGAGTCTTCCGCATCTTTTGACACCAAATTTGCAAAGCGCAGGGCACGCGGGGTTCCGAAGTTACAAATATGTACATGCACGTCAGACCAAAAATTGCTCAAAACGTGAATTCGTGTACAATTTCAATGCAAACTGTGCTTACAGGCAAATTTCATTAAAAGCATGATTATTTGGGTGTTTTATTGATTAAAATCAATGAATAATATATTTTCTTGTTCGGAGCGATGTCACTGACAAATTTCATTGAAAAAACAATGAAAAAAACAGAGAAATACATTAGAAATTAAAAAACAGTAAAGATACTTAAGAATTCTTTGTGATATCACAATTTTTTTATTACTTTTGCTAAGAACACGAAAAAGAATATTTTACACAAAAAATATGCCTGTTTTGAGCTTTATTTTGTGATTTATACCAAATAGTCTGATTTCATGCATCATTATGCATAAATTAGCATAATTTAGCATAAATGATATTTTTTTGAAAAATTAACTTCATGGTATTTTAGATTACATCATAGGCAATGTGTGTGCCAATTTTCGTTACGATCGCGCGGTAGACGGCCGAGATCTGGAGGGGGGCCTGGGAGCCCCCCCCCCCCCCCCCCCGGCTCTATCAACTACTTAAATAGCCCGGCCTAGTTAGGGTTAATATACTACAGAAGTATAGTAGAAAGATACATCCTGTGATCGTGCTCTAATGTCACACTACTATCACATTGTGTAGCAAGCACCAGTCGATTGTAATGGCATAGAAGTCTCTATTCATATGCATCCACTTTGATTATATATTATATACTTTGTATGTGTTTTGTGGATGTTGAAGATGTCAATGGGCCATCAAAGAGGACTTGGTAGGAAAGAGTCTATATCATGTGATATGTAAACACAACACGGGTAGTATTTTGGGCTTCATTGCCAGCTAGTGTATGTGATTGCATGCATATACACTCAGCAAAAAAAGTAAGTTCCCCCCTAGCATTTGTGGATATATCTCAAAAAGTATTCAACCGATTTTCATAATTCAAACGGAAATGGATAAAGAATTTTATTACTCATAACATGAGTGGCAAATCATTGCCACCAGATATCATTATTGGTGTGAAAAAATGCATTTTATGTCAAAATGCATGGAAACAAATGTTGCACTTTAGTGATTTGCAATGACTTTTACACAAATAATCAAACAATCACTCATGATTCTGAACATTTAAGCATGGGTTATTGCATATTTCTCTATCTCTTTCTTTTCATGAGCATATAGTAAAGTATTTGATAATTGATATGTCCACCACCCGCAATGACCAGCCGCCATCTCCTCCTCAAGCTGTTAACTAAAGTTTGTACTTGGCGCTGCTCAATGTTGGTCCATGCTCTCTGCAAGATGCGCTGAAATTCTTGCAGTGAAGTGTCATCTTTCAACTTTTTGCTCGCTTTGCACTTAATGATATCCCAAAGATTCTCTACTGGATTATAGTCAGGGGATCTTGCAGGCCACTCCATACGTTCGATGCCATTTCCCTCAGCAAACTGATCTACAACTTGAGGGCATGATGCAAAATGCCCACAGGCACATTAATGTGATCAACCTGAATTGGAATTACATTTCACATGGCTTCTACCAATATTTTCATATTGAGAAGGCCTATTGTTCAAAAAGTATACATAACATCTGTTTAATAGGGAAGCACATTGTACCTGAAGAAATTCCTGAGAATTACACAATTTAAAAAGATCATTTGATAACTTACATAGGAAATGTATACAATATGCTCTCTATGGCCTAAAGTGCAACTTTTTTTCCCATGCATTTTGACATAAAATGCGATTTTTTACACCAATAATGATATCTGGTGGCAATGATATGCCATTCATGTTATGAGTAATGAAATTCCCTATCCATTCCCGTTCGAATTATGAACATCCGTAAAATACTTTTTGAGATATATCAAAAAATGTTAGGGGGGAACTTACTTTTTTTGCTGAGTGTATATATAAATGTGCATCACTGTGAATTAAGCATTCACTGCAAATGCCACTTTTTTGGATATGGTTGATCAGCACATCACATACAAACAAATCTTTATGTTACAATAAAATCTTAATTACCAGTCAAAAGTGTGTCTTATGCTTGTGAAAAATTGATACCTCTTGCAAGATCGGATGCTTTCAATTATTACAATCACCATTTAATGACATAGCCCCAGTATAGTTTTGGTGTTATTGAAGAAGTTAATTTTTATCAATCATGTGAAAAGTGGAGCATTCTTACTTAAGACAACAGAAAATAAAATCAACACATTTAAGATTACTGTTAATGAAAAATATTAAGCCTTTATTGAGCAACCACTAGAGGGAGCTCTGAACACATTCCTTGGGTAAAATCTTGGGGGCAGGCATCCCGATATATTACATTTTTTTGTAAGCAATCCCCAAAAAAGATGGTTTTGGAGAAACAATTCACAGGGCTTTTAGAGCTCATAAAGCTCTATAAACAAAACCAGTTAAGGATAAATTTTATTATTTTTTATGGATTACCAAACCATACTTTGGAAACTACCTACAGATGGTTTAATTATTACAAAACTCATTTTGCAGGTAATGTTGATCGACACGGTAGTCGAGTATTTACACTCCTGACACACAACAGTGCCGGTGGTCTACCTTTGGGCGTTATGATTATATCATCTGAGCAGCAGAGTGTGATAGAGAAGGGGTTGCAGCTTCTCTCTGAGGTGATGCCGCCTGATTGCTTCAACGGCCGAGGAGCAGCCGGGCCAATCGTCTTCATGAGCGCTGACAGCACAGCAGAGCGGATGGCACTTGGGAATGTCTACCCCTCCTCCAACCTGCTACTGTGCACATTTCATGTGCTCCTGGCTGCATGGCGCTGGCTGTGGGACAGTAAACATGGAATTCCTAAATCTGCCAGGCAACCCCTCTTCCAGAACATCAAGCGCATCATGTATGCATCAACCCCTGGAGAAGCTGCCACAGTGTTCTCAAATGTTGCTGAAGACCCTCTCACATTAAGGTATGCCTGTTTGATATACTGTAGGCTCTATGCTTAAAATAATCCATGGAAAGATCAGAATAAACAGAGTAGTCAATATAGTTAGAGAAGAGCAGGCCAGATTGGTAATTTTAAGATTTTAAAAAGGCGGAAATGCTTGGATGATATGTGAATGAAACCAGCTAGGGTGCATAACATGCCATCAATCATGCATGAAATGATGAATTGATTGGATTTAGGATTGTTTTGAGTAAACAGGTCAAATGTCACAGGTCTGTTTTCATATAATTTCAGCAAATTAATGTAGTGACCCTCTCAATTAGATTTCATACAAATTCAGGTTGAATGTTTACTACGATGCAATAAAAACTGACTATAAAGACTGAGGTCCATCGTGTGTTAGCTAGAACCACGTCAGATTGACTAAATTCATGCATGAAGTGAAATTTGCAACCAAAGCTGTGCAAACGCAAACTGTTGCAAATCAAAGTACTTGAAATTGGCATGGCAGTACCAATTTATCTTCAAAGGTCTTCTTACTCTTTATATTGTTTGCAGCTGTTACAATGCATGCATGTAATCATGATGAACATTGACTAACTTGACGAAACTATGTATTTTTATGTGGAAACATGCGATTTAGCAGTCACAAATTCTAGCACTTTTCAGATGATCCGACTTTAACATACTTTTGTGAATTAGCGCCACTTGCCTATTTCATTCTTATTGCTATAGCACATCTAGCTTGTGTGTTAACCCGTACACTGCCTTCGTTATTCTGTACTACGTTCAGCTAGTGCATGCATCTGTACTGGTATGCCAATATGTACTGCGTAACATACACACATATGTATTAATTGTAACCACACCCTGTTAGATCTAATGTGAACATGGAGACAGCTACTGCCTGCTAGGTCTCCTGCTAACTCCAACAAAATCTGTAATAGCCTTTACCTCAATCAGTATGTGGGATACTGATTAATTGTGAACCCATTGCTACCAACCACGCAGTGTGAAACACACCACATACGCCTTGAAAATTGAGGAAAAGTGAATGAAATTCCAGTAATGGAACGTTGAGAAATATACAGACACATGCATCTGTAAATTTTTTGTAAGTTTTCTCCTTCAACTTCTAATTTCATTGTCTGTAGATTTCCTAAGTACCTTGACTACCTGAATGCACTGTATGAGAGGCGACCCCTGTGGGGACTGTCATTGAGATCATCACTTCTTGTCCATGGAAACAACACCAATAATTATGTCGAAGCTGCGATGAGGGTGCTGAAAGACAACATTCTCCACAGTACAAAAGCCTTCAACATCCCTCAACTAGTGCACTTCATCTTGTCTCGCCTTGAACCACACTACCAGAGAAGGCTTATTGCTGTTGCAAACCAAAAACACATGACCTCTCCTCGAATGAGGCCTACAAGCTGCCAAAAGGAAGATATCTCGAAGGTATATTTTAAAGCTATTAAATTTTGCCACCATAGCATAGCAGTAGCATTGATTCTTCACCTGCCCTTTGAGTGGTTCATTGATTCAAGTTTAATGATAAAATCTATTTTCAGTCAGCCGAATGAAAATAATAGCTGATCCGGAAAACTTAATAAAAATTGAATGTATCTACTGTGTATATATATATATGAATGTATCTACTGTATGTATATATATTTTAAACACAACAAAAAAGTAAGTCCCCCTTTATTCAAAGTAACACAACTTTTTGAAAGGGGCGTTTCCAGCAATGCAATTTGGCAGTAATGTTCTTCAACTAATGGGCTCGCTTGTGTGTAAAAATCCATTGAGTTATGCATGAGTGAGCACACATCAAAGGGGCAAATGTCACTTTTCAAAAGTCACAAGCGTTCTGTTTTAGGGAGAAATTTAACAGAAAATTGGCAAATTCAGTTTCAAATGCATGTTTCAAGTGCTATTTTTGTTATGTTTTCAATGATCAGACACTATCCCATGGATCTGGATATTTTTAACGGTCATTTTTAAAAAAAATCATTTTTGAAGGAAATTTGCAATTTGCAGCGTTTTCATACATATTGATCTTAGCCAGAAAAGGGGAGTCGAAACAAAGTAATTTACACCTTAAATTTATGCTTGTTCAACCATAAAAACTGCTGGGATATGTGGATGGGGGTCTAAAGATTGGCATTACATCAAAAACTCTCTTTCAATGTACACAAGAAACAAAATTCATGAAATTCTTTGTAGAAGAGCTTACAAAAAGACCCTTGTGACTTTTGAAAAGTGACATTTTTCCCTTTTATAAGTGTGCACTCAGACATAGCATATTGGAACATATTGATTTTCATACACAAGGTAGCTAGATAGTTGAAAAATGGTCCTGCCAAATTTTGTTACTGGACACCCCTCCTTTAAAAAGTTATGCTCCTTTTTAAAAGGGGGGACTTAATTTTTTTGTTTATATATATGTGACCCGCTACAACAAAAGGATCCTAGAGTCGCAGACGGGTGAGCTGAGAAAATCGAGTTTGAAGTCAGATCACTAAAATTTGTCAAAACGTTCAGATTTCTGTTTTTAACATAATGTTGTAGTCTAATGTATCTTCTATCATCTGCCGAAATTTCGAAGCTAAATGATCAATGGAAAGGCCTGAAAATAGCATTTTTCTGGGCCATGCTGGGCTCGCCCGTCAGCGACTTTAGGATCCTTTTGTTGTAGCGGGTCACATATACATATATATATATGTAAAGGGTGGCCCAATAAAAAAGGATCAGTGGATTTTCAGGACCTTGCCTTAACTTTCAGTTATTAATTTTTACCTCTGTAGAAAGAACCTCTGTTTTCATAGTAAAATAACACATAATCATCATTTTCGTTTGAGAACATTTGATGTTATGACTGATTTGATTAAGACTGTCATTTTCAAGAACTGCCTAATTCAGAGGTTTGGGGCATGATTAATGAATCAATATTGATAATTGATTTTTAGGACAATGCTGATCATTGTGTATATTTTTCATTTTGCGGATAGAACATCGTCTTGTCACTATAATAACACTAAATTCTCCAAATTTGGTTGGAGTGATTTCCTTAGGAATTTCATTTTTGGGGTTTGCTCTCATTACTCATTATCGTCCCTATAGGAACTAAAAAACTGGTCAAATCTCGAAAGTGACAATTCAAAATTAACAACTCACAAAAATAAACTCCAAAACCAAATTTGATGATCTTTGAGTTTGGGATATGTTGTAAAGTTTTTGAAATACAGTCAACCTTGCATGCCTAAATTCAATCTGTTGGGAGTTGGGACTAAAGAATTATAGCTTCGACTTATAAACTTCAACATATATCTGTGAGGGGTAAAAAGTTAAAAATAAAAGAATGTGAAATGAAGAGCACTTGATAAGACCTTCGTGATTATTCGACTTGTGCGAGTTTGAATATGGCAAGGTTTACTGTGATCGATATTCATTTGAAATGGGGCAGTTGCTCAAGTTGCATAATATGATACATGAATCAGGTGTACCCTGTTTCAGTCAGACTAGTTTTAATATAGATTCAAAACCAGTGAGCAAGGAGCCATGGTGTACCTTAATGCATTGTCCTGGATTTCTCTCAGTATTTATTTTCATGAAACTTGACTTTTTAGCTCCAAGGTTGTTGTGAGAGGTGTAAATCTTTTCATTATAAATGATTTCAGCTTGATTAGTTGGTGAACTCACTTCAGGGTACGTAGATAATGGGCACAATCTATTAAAAGTAGTTGCGTGATTGTACTTTCAAGGACCTAATCCATGTTACAATGATTGTATATAGATGATTTTTGAAAGAAGTTGTTTGCATGGTGTAGTACATAAGATACACTCGGTTTGCGGTTCACCATGTATAGTCCTTAAAAGGACTGTTGGAATGACAGGAGAAAGATAGGAAGAAAGGTCGGATGAGAGGTGAGAAATTGAGTAAGAGTATTCTTTCTGGAGTGATGCCCCCACATCCCACCCCCACGTCCGCATACACCGCCGCCGCCACGCCGGCGTCACTCACGTCCGCATCCTGCCTACTCAACCCCGCGCATCTCCTGCTTTATCTCACTCCTGAGGACGGACAGTCAACTGTCCGAAACATTGAGTCCCTTCTAACTCTTCTATATTTCCTTGGTTCATAGTCCTTTTCAGGACTTCACTCACTCCAGAAAGAATACTCTTACTCAATTTCTCTCCTCTCATCCGACCTTTCTTCCTATCTTTCTCCTGTCATTCCAACAGTCCTTATACATGGTGAACCGCAACAAGTGTATCTGATTGTATATATTTCTTAATCTCACTTCAGACTGGAGAAATGACATATGAAGTGAGAACTAGTGATGGCTCCAGTACCTACCTTGTGGATATGAGTCTTGGTGTGTGCTCCTGCAATACTGGCCTAACTGGAGATGCATGTAAACACCAAGCTGCCATTCACTTCCATCTCGAGGTTGCGAGCGATGACTTCCTACCCAGTACACCGGAGGAGCAAGCCACCATGCTGAACATAGCAGCTGGAAGTGAGTATTTCTTTATGTTTAATTCGTAGTACTCGTGAAATGTAACCACTTTCCACATGTTGTAACTCATTGAAGACGATTAGATTTAGCTACATGTTCTACGTGTATTTTCCATACAACAACCCAAGATATGTCAGGAATAGTGATCAACAGGTTCAGTACATTTCATTTTTTTTTTAGCTCACCTGAGTCAATAAGGCTCTAAAAAGCTATTGCCATCCATTTTTGCCTGTCATCGGTAATGTGTTGTTTGTTGTTTGTCTTCCATCGTCCATGAACTTGTACATATTCATCTTCTTTTCCAGAATGGGTGGTCAGACTTTAGCAAAACTTTTTCATACTGCTGTAACAAGTTAACTCCATTCCCATCATTATTTTCCCATTTTTTCATCATTACATCATTATTCTATTAGTGGGTTCTACATATCGTGGGCTCATTTAAAAAAAAACAGAACTATTTATTCTTTATACTTCACACTATAACTTTACCAAAGGAAATCTGTAAATTTATCTTATAACTCTTGCATGTTGTAATAAGTATATATTCAATTCAATTCAATTCAATTCATTTTTATTCGTCCAATAAAAAGCATTACAGGAAACTCATCGCGGGATTTTCACATATAAATGACAAAGCATAACAAATACAATATATACATTAAAAAAAAGAACAACACGGAATAGCACTTGACAAATAAATAAATAACCGGACATGTATGCAAAATTAAACTGAAAAGTACAATCGTATAAAAACGTTGCATAAAAACGGACTCCATTGGCATGATGTTAAAAACTTCAAAAACCTTCCCTGTTGTTACGTCCCAATATCAGCCCCCCCTCCCCCCCCCCCTCCCCGTCAGCCCGTAATAGACTGGAACCCAAACCAACTCGCACTAAAATACAACACAGCAAACAAATCAACACATACAGAAACAATATCAGTGATTATATCATCATATCATATAAATTTCTTTCTAAGTCCACCAATATTGCACAAAGTCATTTCCCAAATTCTGAAATATAATAATGTTAACAAATATAATCATTGTAGTTGTACATCAACTTGCCGGGAAGAAAAAAAAATATATATATAAAGGGAGGATCAGCGGTAGAGAGAAGAAAGAAAGAAAGAAAAAGAATAAGAAAGGAAAGGAAGCATATATAACAGTTCATAAATAATATATATCAAAGATCATTAGCTATGGCATCATAAATCCAAAACTGTAAAATCCCAAGATGAAGTGATGATGATAATGACCAGTCTGTGTCAATGACTAAAATAAGAAAAGGAAAAAAAAAAAAAAAGTTGAGGGTGATGATGATAATAATGGTAATAAAAACATGACATCTTCAGAACTGCTTTATTGTTTTACAATGCCCCCCCCTCCTCCAAACAACTTTCCAACCCATACATACAAAAATCACCACACATTTACCCCTATCACAATACATCCATTTGAAAGCCCATGACTCCACCAAACAACTTACTCATCACAAAAACAATTTCGACACATCCCTGCTGACCCTAACCTTCCTATATCGCTGATTCTGCATATTCTACATGTCTTGCCTTAGCAATAAACATAATTACAGATTCAAAAGATGTAGCTCATGAAAAAAATCATTTATTTATTGTTTTATTTCTGAAATGTTTGCAAAGATTCTTGTGTTATCATGTGATTCAATGCTTGAGACAACCAATAACAAATATACAAAACAAAAAGAAAACACTAATCACAATAAACATCACTAAAATTTAACACCCGCATGACTTTAATTACAGTTTTCTGCACATGTGGACAAACAAAAAATTACATGCAAATAACTGCATGTATACTCCTGTGAAAATATAATGAGACAAGCTTCAAATTATTCCTTGGCAGATCTCTCATGATAACATTTCTGTGATACCTCATTTCTATCACACTCATCACTGTGCGTTCTCCAGTAAATGCGATAAGGCAAATCTGCACACACGGGTATATCTGCCAGTGAAATATAACAAGAACCATTTATTTGTATCTTTAAAGTCAATGCTACTGCCTTCCCAGCTGATTGGCTTGCACCACTCCAAGGCCAACAGGACAGTCCAGGTGATGGTACGGCCTCTGATGTGAACAGTGGAGAAAGACAAGAGATAGACCCCTTCCTTGAGGAAACCACTGGCCAGCCCACAGAATGCTGGAATGATCCGCTGGAAGAACTACGTGTAATCTCCACACATGGTTATTTTTATTTTTTGTTGCTATCAATTAAATAGTAAATTGTCAAATATTTAAAGGGATGGTACAGTATTGGTGGAGATGAGAATTGGGCTTTTAACTTTTTGCGAGATACCAAGAAAGCACTTATGTAATAGTACAGAGCACACCATTTTAAGAGGAATTCAAAGTTTAATCGATGAAAATTGGGTTTGGAATGACTGTAACATCCAAAAACAAAGTAATACAAAGCGATCGCAATAAAGTGTGGGTCCCACACTTTATTAGAATTGCTCTTTTTTGGATATCTCAACCATTTCAAAACCAATTTTCATCAAATAAACTTTGAATTCCTCATGGAATTACATGCTCTTTCATATTTCATAAGAGGTTTCTCATTATTTCACCAAAAAATGTTAGAAACCTGAAGTTAGGTCTCAACCAAAACTGTACGATCCCTTTAAAGATAATTAGCTAATGTCCAAGGTAAGAATTAATGACAGAGCTTGAATAACAGGTAATGTGATGTAAGGGAGAGATGTAAGAAATGAGATGGGGAGTTATTGCGAGTGCAATTTGTCCGTCCTTTGTCCGTCGTCTGTCGTGCGTAAACTTTTACCATTTTCATCTTCTTCTCTAGAACCGATGAAAATTGCAAAGGCTTATTCGATTTGTGTTATAGGTATTTATTAGTACTATTATTGTATATTTTTATTACTATTATTATTATTGTCATTTTATTATGATTATTTCATTATTGTTATACATACAGTTCAGAGTTCATATCTAGATTTGCAATATGGGCTGAAGGGGAATATGTTTGTTATTGTTAGATTTAAAGTATGGGTATATTTCTGGGAAACTGACTGGGACTGAATGGAAGCATCTCATGTATGTATTCATTTATTCCTGTATTTCCTCTTAATTCATTTAATTTTTCTTGGAGGAAGAGGAAGTTATATGATATATTCAATTATTTATTCTGCACACACTAACTACCTCTTGATGAATGACCCTAGACAATACTCGTACTCTCCCTCTCATATAAGCAACATATTGGTCCACTTCCAGACAAATCACCTCTAAAAATTATACCCCTATATTAATGTTGCTGAAGAACATCTTTTAAAAACTCAATTAGGTGCATTTGTTCCTTAAGATCTTATCTTTACTTCTGAAATTTCCAGCTGGAAAATATCTAGAAAACAATTGTACATAAATCGCTAAACTGTTCATGTATAAATCTTGTTTTATAAAGAACCAGTAATTTTTCTCCTTTCCATAGCTTGTAGATTATTTTTGCTTGTTCTCTCAAATTCATTTGATATCTTCATAAGGCACAAACTGGATGATGATAAACACGGGATAATTTTGGGGGGTTTATTAAAAGTTGGTGATTGTGATCATGGCATCACAGATGGACATTTTCAAAAATAAATGAAATTGAATTATTATGAAAGTAAGTGATTATATATAACTAGTTATTTTATGATTTATTGTGTTTCTTAAAAAAATCCGATTATCATATTTTTAATTTTTTTTTAACCCCCAGGTGCTGACACGTCGCAAGAATGTGCAAATCTGGCCATGATGTTTGATACGCTAAAGAGCAAGCTGCAACATGACCCAGAAACCTTCAAAGAGCCAGTGAATGCAATGTTCGGTACATTCCAAAAGATGACAGATAGCAACATCATATCAGCTATGTTCATGTTTGGAAAAGATGGTGCAACTAACTTGGCTCCACGCAAGTTCATTGGTGCACCACGTAGGTCACACGGCCCAAGTATTGGTGGACAACCAACTGCAGTAGGGCGGCGAAAAGCTGCAATGGGGGGGAGGAGACATCGGACATCTGGCCGCCCTTCTAAACGTGCAGCTGTGGCAGAGCATGACTACTCAAGGACAAGGAAGGAGCGTGTTCATGGAGTTCATGCAACCAAGAGATCCCGAGTTGCTGCTCCTCACTCTTTGAGTCCTGCTACAAGCATGAATGTGGCTCTAGGAGAAACTCATAGTGGACAATAAGTGTTTGAAATGCAATATAATTCAAGTGGGGCTCTTGAGGAACTCTGAAATCTTGGCAAAACCAGGAAATGCCATTCCATGGATGGGAAAATTTACAAAATCAAAAAGCTTTTAACCAAATTTCATGATCTAGGTGTCACCATCTCTATAATGGAAACAATGTAGATGTTCTATCCAGCCAGGTAAAAAAGATTTAATGATTTTCTTTGTAGCTTAGTCCTAAAAACTGTATCAAATATTCCCGAGGGAGGGGGTATCTTCCATTTAAGTACAGCATCCTCGCACTTGACCCTCGAAAAAGTACCCTAAACGAGGATTAAGATTTTGTGAATTTGATACCCTAAACAGGGATAATTTTTTATGGCTCCGCCCCCGTAGGATGCCGGAGGCATTATGTTTTCGAGTTGTCCGTCCGTCCGTCCATCCGAATATCTTGTTACCGCGATATCTAAAGATCCCCTGGATGGATTTACATCATACTTACCCCAGGGGTACCCCAAGATGAGTAGATGAACTAATTAGATTTTGGGCCAAATTCGCCCAGGGTCGAAGGTCAATGAACTTTATGTGAAAAATAGGTTTTCTGGCTATATCTCCAGTCATGAATATCCGATCTGCATAAAACTTGGCAGGAAGAATATTGAGAACAAGGGAAATGATTTCAAAAAATTTGGATTGAATTTGCCAAAGGTCAAAGGTCAATGAACTTTGTCTAAAAAATATGTTTTTGCCTATTTCTCCAAGTAGGAAGATCCAATTTTTATAAAACTTGATACAAAAGTTATAGAGAAGGTAGGCAGAGAACACAGCAGGGGTGGAATATAATTGTTGATTCATACATTGCTATGGCAACCCAATATTAAGGTTTTTACTATAAGTTTACAGGAGGCTATATCATAACTTTCACAGTTTGGAAGTGATTCAATTCCCATTCAATTGGAACAATTAGTTGAATAGATGTATAGAAAGGTTTAAGACATTTTATACCTCCGCCACGAAGTGGTGCCGGAGGCATTATGTTTTCGGGTTGTCCGTCCGTCTGCATTCGTTTACGCGATAACTTGAGTAATATTAACTGGAATTTTACCAAACTTTCTCCAAGTATAAAGTATAATGGGGCAATTACTTGATTAGATTTTGGGTGAAATCGGCCAAAGGCCAAAGGTCAAGGTCCAATCATGAAATTGTATTTGTTTACGCGATAACTCAAGACTGAATTGAGCAAATTTCACCAAACTTTGTTGGAGGATGGTGTATGATGGGAAAATTACTTGATTAGTTCTTTAGAGAAATCGGACGGAGGTCAAAGGTCAAAGATCAAGGTCAAATCCTAAAATTTATCTGTTTACGTGATAACTCAAAACTGGATGAAGCAGCTTTCACCAAACTTGGTCCAAGGATGATGTATGATTCGGCAATTAGCTGTGTAGATTTTAGTGACATTGGCAAGAGGTCAAAGGTCAAGGTCAAATGCTAAGAATGTTGCTATTTCCCCCATATCTATGCAATGCCCAAAGGTATTTTCTTGAAACTTAGTGTAGACATGAACTACTGCATAAAGATTCTCCAGAGAGATTCATGTCATAAGGTCAAAGGTCGAAAGGTCAAAGGTTAGGTGAAAATGTTACAATTTCACTTTTCTCGCAAATGGTTCATTGTATTTTCATGGAACTTGGTACATACGCATGTACTGACTGGCAGGGATTATGTAGGGAACTTAGGGGTCATGGGTCAATAGTCAAGGGGTCAAAGGTCAAGGTCAACTCCTCAAAATTTTACTATTTCCCTCATATACTAGTATATGCAATGCTTGCATTATTAGTTTTAAAACTTAATATATACATGTATTACCTAATGGAGATTCGCTGAGAAATTTCCAGCCAGAAGGTCAAAGGTCAAATGTTAAGGGTCAAAGGCCAGGTTTAAATGCAAAGAAAAAAATCAATTTTGTACTGTAATTACACTCTTTCTTCATACCTTGAGAATTACTCATTTTCAACATTAAATTATTAAAGGGTCGGCCAGAAGTCAAATAAAAATCCTCAATTCCCCAAATATGTGTATACCTGCACTCTTAGACATTTATAGCAAACCCAGTTCAAGGATAGTGAACATTCAAGATATTTCTGACAAACCTGTCATTTCAATATTTTGCCAGTTATGTGAAACCTGTCATCACACATTGTGAAGACATTGTACTATACACCTGTTGGGAGAATCATGCATTATGGCGGAGGCATCAGTCGCCATAGCGACATTTCTAGTTATTAATGTTGAGTTGTATGTTGCCATGGCAACTGCAAATAAAGATTTTAGGCTAAATGTAAAGAAGGCTTAAGCCTTCCATGAATTTGAAGGCATTCCCATCAAAGTTGGTAAAATTGATTGACATGAGGTACATGGAAATAATGGGGACATTTTTGTGTGTGGTAAATGGTGCGTTGCTATGGCAACCTTTTATTGTTTTATTTTCGTGCTTCCTCCCCATAGGATGCAGAAAGTATTATGTTTTGGGGTTGATACTCTAATAGCCAAGGAATGCCTTTACTTATGGCGGTATTGACTGCGAAAGAGGCGGAGGCATCCCAGTCGACTACGTGGAGTCGTATTTCTTCATTTTGATACCCTAAACAAGGAGAGAAATAATTAGCTTATTTAATAAAAAGCTTATTTTTACAACCTTAAACAGGGAGAGCATCATATGAACATTTTCTACACCCGTATAACGAGGAGAAAAATTGAAATTACATTCTTAACATAGGGAGTCATTTTGATAAATAATTGATGGAGCAAAGTTGTTTCTAATATGCCTTAACATGCAATGCGTGGGGACAATGAAAACTTGCAAACATCGGATGAAGTTTGATCCATTCAAAACTGCTTGGTGTATGTGTCCCCTTCTTTCCCTTAAACTTGTTTCTGTGTATGCTATCCACATACTGTCTGTAACTTTAGATTAACATTGAAGGATCTTGTAGGACCTTGACCAGGCATACTCAAATAAAATAGTCGATGATCAGCCTCTCCTGACAGACTCAGATAGGCCTACCACGATTTAGTGAACTATCAATATACAAGCCCTATTCATTTCCTTACTTTTTTATTTAACATTTTGCCAATAATTTATCCAATCAAAAGTGTGTCGAAGATTGATAAATTTCACTTGTAATAAATAAATACATACACATACATAATTATGTAGCACTCTTATTTTGATTGGTTGTTGTTGGTGAAGTGTGGACTTGAAGGCGAGTGTTACTGTGCAGTTGCCACCAGATATAACACTTTCATACTGAGTGTTACTGAAGTATAATTATATAGTATCAGGATCAGTCACGATGATAATAATGCAAAGCGACGCGAATGAAGTCCAGTTCAGCCAGGACGTCTTTTATTAGTCGAAATACAGAAATGCGTGGTGAAAGTACAATATTGATTAAAACACTTGGCACTCCCTGTTGTACTCCCAATCGGGGCTGGAGTGTGTCGCGGATGAACCGTCTGCCGGGTGGCAAGAGGACTGGCGTGACTGGCAGTACCAGTGGTTGGGCTGAACAAGAACCAAGAACATGGGTTTACAAGAACATTTGTACTTAAACGTGTGAATATATTATCTTTGGTTAATACTTTGCATAAAATGAGAGAGGAGATTATTATTTACTAACGCATATGCTGGATATTTCTAAGAAGGGCAATCCAAACACATGGGAAAGGGAAAGTTCTTAAACCATATAATAACATACGGTCATGAGATTTTATGAATGAACTCACTACTCTGTTGTAGTGGTCGTCAGCACAATGGAGTGTACTGGTCAAGTGTTTGGGCAGAAGTCTAAAAGAAAGGGGCACATAATAAGTGGGTGGAATGGGTCAACGGGGACTGACCACTTTCCAAATAAACCAGTGCGTCATGCGTCATAATGCACTGCAAGGACGTTTACAGAGGGAAGTGAGGAATGGGGAGAAGGACACAATTTTGGGTCTTACACGCACATGAATACATAAAGAAATATATAAATGAATGAATACATACATAAATAAATGAACAAATGAATAAAATACATAAATCAATACATATCGATAGGCCTAATGCAAAAGCCCCCACAACCACACAATCCTCTATAAGATATATAGTGGCTATAGTCCTGATAAAAATGGCCATCACGTATCTTATCTAGGCTTACTGCTATGTGCAACTAATTAAATGACAAAAGGAAGGATTTTTGTTCGCTTGTTTGTTTGTTTCTGCCAATATTACTGTATGTGTTTCATTCACTGTGTTGTTTTAGGTATAAAAACTTATTGTGCAAAACTCCAAACGTCGGCCTCAACAACAACAAACAGGCAACAGCAACAACAGCAACAACCCACAACAACTAACAACAACCACAACAACAAAAACAACGACAACAATAACATTGCATAACCAAGTTTGGAAAGGACAGAGTTTCTGGATATTGAGGCCTGTCCATCATGTTTTATGTTCAGTGTTTTCTTGCCAAAGTTGTCACTCTGGAACGAATTTATCATGGTCTAACCACAAAAGCAAGTTTAAGCCAACTCAAAGTGATTTTGATAAATCTATAGTACTAACTACACTGTAACAGGGCTGGCGGAGCGTTTTTAAAAGTGGGGGGCACTTTCGGATTTCATGAGCTAACAAGCAAAAAAAAAAAAAGAAAGGCCTTCAGCGCAACTTCTGGTGCCATTTCCGGGTTTCTTCAGCTGACAAGCAAAAAAACAAAAACGAAAACAAACAAACAAATCAAACAATCTTCAGCGCAAAAACATAACCTTACCGCGCTCACACTTCGAGGTCTCTATCTATTTCTTTCTAGTGCCACTTTAATACGCGCTTCCGGGGTAAAAAAAAAGTGGGGGCCCAAAGTGGTGACACCTTATGTATTCCTTTGTTTGTTTGTTTTTTAATTTATTCAAGATTTCATGCGTGTTCACAAAATAGGAGTGCATACAAAATGTATGCAAGTACATCTCATATAGCCAAGACAGAATATATACGATAAGTATACATTGATAAGAAGCAGTTACAGAAATAGTATACAACTCTAAGAGAGCTACATTATTCAAGGTAACGAACACGCAAAGGAATTGCAACATAAGCTTAAAGCTTGAAAATCGTTGCAACCCCCGTGCACACAATCTATATGCTTGCAAATAGTTTGAATGATGAATGGGGGAGGGGGGTATTTACAAAGAGAGGAACATGAGGAGGGAAAGAAAAAATGCATGTGTGGTGCCTATTTGTCCTGTCGGACATTGACAAGAGAGAACAACAAAAAAAGAGTTTAAAGTATCAAATCATTATAAGCAAATTATACTGATTAAATTTCTCATAAATCCCATTCAAATGTCGATTTCAGGGGAAATATATGATCACAGCAAGATTAATAGTTAATGGTACCCAGGAGTTCAGCGTGAAGCTGATGATAAAAAAAAAAAAATGTGTAGGGGGGGAGGGGGGGTGTCGCCTCCCCCCCACACATTTTTTCTCTCTCTCTCTCCCTCTCCCCCCCCCCCCCCCGGCCTCCCCCGGTTCCGCCGGCCCTGTGTAGCATTATTTATTATAATCATACATAAAAATATGAATCAAAACAGTTGTGGTATATCAACCATTTTAAACAAAATATGATGCTGGTCACTACCACCTGAGCAATAAGAGGCGATGATGTCATCACCTCACAATTTCAGAGGAGGATGAGAAGAGGAAGAGGAGAAGGAAGAAGAGATACAAGGGGAAGAGAAAGAGAAAGGTGAAAATAGTCCAAAGTCAAGAGAATAGAGTCCAAACTGGTACTATTTTCTATCATTATTCTAGCTATCACGAACTATGGCCTGCAGCTAAGCTGGACAATCTCTAATCCCCGATACTCAGTAGAACTGTAGTCATATCATTTGCTGCCCTCTACGTTAGGGTTTGTCAGTAGTTCATCATGGCTGCCAGCAGATGCTTACTCGCGGTAAGTTTCGGGAAAGTATTCTCTAATTTTACCAATTAGTCTACGGTTTGATCACAAGTCTGTAGTCATATGTGATCCATAATTCTTCAAATTTCTAATTTGTCCATTGATGCAAAGCGATAGTTTTGATATTGTGTAATACAATGCCTAAGATTAAGAGTGTCTAGACTTGTCTGTCTAGAACATCTACACTATCTATGTGTAATGTGCATGCATGGCACGTCCACTTTGCCGGCTTCTGAGGGAGCCAGCAGAGGAGAGCAGCGGCAGCTGCAACTGAGCTGATGATCTATACACTGTGTACAGGAGGGGCAGAGTAGAACTGGGGTCTACTGTACGGTATAGTGCGTCTGCCAATGAATGCAGGTGGTAGATGTTGGAGACTAGCCGAGACTTGCCTTGTTAACTTAAAGGGTTGACCGATAAATCTGCCTCTTGTTCGATGGCCTCTTCATAGTAACTTCTGAATTCCTGTAAATTTGCGGTCGGTAATACAATCGGCACTAATCTACTTTCTTCGCACCTCCTCAAATTATTTCTAAACATGCGCTAACTTGTCCTAACGTTAGTTATTCAGTAGATCTAAAGCTGAAATAATTGCATCTGAGTCTCTAAACTAAAGTCGGATAGAAGTTATGTTTAACGCTTTTACAAGTGTTGGAAAACCTTGATCGCTTGAAATACTGCTCTCCACACAAGCAATTGGAACAGTACAACTACAAGTACAGTGCATGCAAGTACAATGTATTATGACTATGATCTGAATGTAGTAATCACAAGCACGTACCACAATGGCTTTTTCTATGGTGTCTTTGAAAAACCAAAATCTGTTTTTCCCTTGTCTTGAACAAGTCTTGTGGAAACGGTTTTACAGAGTGGTTGAATTTATGTGTGTGTATCCCTTTATTTTATGTATCTTACTCTTTGACTTTCTCTTTCTTTTCTCTCTTTGATTGTTTCCATTTACTTTGATTTTCAAGTAGATACTGTTCCTAATTTTCCCTTTCCTTCGTTTATGGGCTTCCTCTTGCTTGTCTGACTTTTCTCAATTTCAATTTATTCAATCTCATTTTTCTGCCTCTATCTGTTCTTTGTTTCCTTCTGGGTATGTTTCCCTCCATCAACCTTTCCTTTTCTTTTCCACTCGATTATATTTTTCTTATGTTTCCTTTTGATGTATCTTTTTCTTTAAGATTTCCTTTTTTTTTTTTACTGGTGTCATTCTCTTTCTTTCTTTCCTATTCTTTCCTTTCATCCAGTTTTGATTCATTTCTCATTTTATTATTCCATTTTTATTACTATTTTGTTTTTTAATCTTTCTATTTTGCTTTCCTATTTGCTTTTTTCTATTTTGTAAATGTTTAATATTTCTCACATTAGACTTTTTACTAATTTTAGTATCTTTTCAGTCATATCCCTTTTTTCCCATCCTTTCTCTTTATATTCTATCACCATTGTTTTTATAATAGATTACTTTTTTCGCCACCTCATTTCATTCAAACACACACAGACACATGCACACGCCCACACACACACACAACACAAGCAACAACCCCAATGTACTGTAAACGTGGAAATTTTCGCGGTACATTAATTTCCGCGGATTTCGCGCTACGCTCGGCTAGCGCGAATTCAAAAACGCGCGAATATATCTTCACAATTTTCTACGCACATTTTGAACGGGATGAATTGTGTGCGCTTCATCGATGATACTGCTACGTAGTACAATGTACAGGCATGTTTACGCTACTAGTACTGTGCGAAGAGACGATACCCTAGATTGCTGTGTACTGTAGCATGCATGTGTGCACCGCACGCATCGATGCTACAGTCCCCCGTGACTACGGTACTAGAGTCACAGCTGTACTACGTATTTGAGTGCTTGTACTCGCAGTCGAGCCGCTCGCTACGTCGCTTGTCGTACGCTGGCATAGCAAGCTACGTAGCAGAGGCTTTGGATGAAAGCAGTGAATGTGTACTACAGTAAAGTAACCTGCTGCGGAGCGCGAATTTAAGAACCCGCGAATACGTTTTCGCGCCGCTCAGCGCGAAAAATTAATCGCGCGAAAATATTGACGTTTACAGTAGCTCAATCACTACACCACAAGACTCAGTACAATCTGAAGGAAATGCAGAAAAACAAATTTATCCTTTTTAAAGATACCATAGAAGAACTTGCTGTGATAGCTATGAGATTGCTACATTCAGATCAATCGCAGTGCTCACTGCCGTGCTGTGAACATGTTTTGAACATGTTTACCCATACCTCGCTGTCTACTTCTGTGCAGAATATTTGTAGTCTATGTGAGTAGTGAGCAGTAGTAATGTAAGTACTGTAACAATTGTGATGATACAAATGTAACTGTATGATTGCTGCAAAAATGATTTAGTTAACATTCTGGCACATGTTACATGTATTTTTTTTTTCTCATAGAGAATATAAATCTCTGTTTTTCTTTTGGGATTTTTATTTTCTTTTCTTTTCTGGCGACTTAATACCATCAGGCTTTTCTCTCCTCATATCCCAACCTTTCTCTCTCTATCTTGTATTTTATTTTCAGTTGTGCATTATGTTCTAGCCGAGACGACAGTCCACTTGCAAATTGAAACTGTTTGTGCCCCTTGAGTCCATAATTTCCATGGCCTCGGCCTATGTGCTTAGGAAGTAAAGGAGTAGGTGTGATACTATATTGACTTCATTGCTGCATTTCTTGCTAACATAGACAAGTATTTGCAAAAAAAAAAAAAAAGGGAAAAAAATGGCCACTGTTCAATTCAGCTGTGTTGATGTTAATGCAATATTTGTCCTCTATTTATTCCTTTGACAGGCTCGTCATTTCAGCACCTCTTCTGTTGGTGCTCAAATGGTGAAGGTGAGTGTATACACAATGTCTTTACTACTTTAATACTTCAAACTGCATACACAATCCTTACATTTAGCTGATAATAATATTGTATGAAAAGCAAATCTACTTAGCAGGTGTGACCTATTGAAATGCCATATCCACACGTGCAAAGAAAAAAAAAAAGAAAAACAGAAAAGAGGAATATATGTAGGTCACTATTATTATTAAATTATTATTTTTTGGTATAATACATGTACACCAATCTAAATGTCACAACCTATTTTAACCCCCCTCCCCCATGAAATAATTGAAGTGCCTTGGTAATTAAACCATGTTTCTTGTACAACTTTTCAAATTCAATCAAAAGAAATCAGCTTCCATGCTTATTCACTGAAATAAAATGCCATTCACCACCCCTGTATTTCCCAGTATCTATATGAATATAACATGTAAATGGGTATGATCATAAGGGCTCACACCTGTAAATAAAATGAACTGTCCCAGGCCCCTTCACAAATTCGTACCAAAGATACCAAAATAAATGAAGAAAAAAATTAATCAAAAATCAATGATGTAGTTTGGGAAAAAACTGAATAGCTGTAGATATTGAGTATGAATTCCTCTACAAACTGCATTTTGGTTGGAAGATGAAAGCTTTTCTGATGGAATTTGAGGGGACTATATTTCATTGGGTACGTGTACAGAAAATAGGTGATTTTTTTTGAGTGACAAGAATTCATAGTCTGGCTTTGCAGACCCTTGGACAGAATTTGAGCAGAAGAACCTACCCTGGAAATTTGGTGGATGAAAGGGTATATCTCACTTATCCAGGTTAGTGAAGATGAAACACCTCATTTCTCCCAGCTATTTTACAGAATTTTTTTGAAATTTGAATTTTAACACACGTCTCTATGGGGAATTATTTACCCGTGTGAGCCCATGACTGTGTAATGTATCTTAAGTTTATGAATTCTTTGGTTTTGTTATTAATATACCATAGCTTCATTAGCTACACAACATTGTTGTTTTACATTCATTAGTGAAAATTCAGTGTTCTGTTCTATTTGATTTGTGTCTTGTAGCCACCCGTCCAGGTGTATGGTGTTGGTGGACGCTATGCCACTGCCCTTTATTCGGCGGCCAGCAAACAAAAAGCTCTGGACCAGGTAGACAAAGACATGTCAAGTGTTGAGGTGAGCATTCCACTCTTGTAAATGTACATCTCTAACTCATCCAGTGGATTTACAATGTAAAAATGGTTCTTAACTCTTTTGCAATCCCTTCCAAAGTTTACCAAATTCTGTTTTGAATTAGAATCCTGTTATGATTTTATTCTTTGTGCCAAGTATCTGCAAGAATTAAGCCTTCACAATGTTTCTGTATAAAATTGCACAATTGTACTCCACAACTAAGAGAATGCATTGTATATCTTCATGGCAAGTAGTGTACCCAGAGATGAAACATTTGGTTTATTGTGTAATTGTTGAACAACAGGAATGAATATCCTTCTGTGATACACTTGCCATATAAATCTTAACTTCATTTAATATAGTATGCAACTTTGTGGGTAGAAATTGCAACCTCACGGTCGTACATGTAGGGAATGCAACTTGAACCTTAGACCAGTCAGAATATGTCAGCCAGCTAAAGTGCTTTGACTTTTTAATAGCCAGATAAAGTTGCTGACAGGCATAAATGAATGAACATTTGCCTTTAGATTAAAAAAAAAATGACAACAACAAGGAAGTTGCCAAATTGTAGATCATGTACTTCTGAAGTTATGATGTACATATCCCATGTCTGTTAAAACAAATATCAGGAATTTCATGTTATGAAGAAACAAATATTTGGAATGCCAATCCTGAGTTGCATAACAGTACTATCCCAGTACTGAAATATCTGCAGAGCATTCAGAACTGAAGCCAAATTGATGAGTTGTCATGATTATGAGTTCTCTTATTCTCCCAGTTGCATTAAATATCACTGTATGTATTTTTTTCCCCTTTGCAGGCACTCATGGGCAAAAGCGCAGCACTCGGTGACTTCATGGGAAATCCCACCATCAAGAAGCAACAAAAGATGAGTAAGTGTGAACAAAGCATGCTAAAAAGTACAATACTGTAAAACGAGGAATTTTCGTGTGCACTTTAATTTCGCGAGCTTCAAGATTCGCAAAATTGAAATGCACGCGAAAGTCCTTGTTTACACTATATGCATTGAATGCCAGTGGCACTTCGCGAAAATTTCATGCCACGAAAAAGGCTGTCGGCTCCAATTCGCGAAAAATTCATGCCGCAAATATATCATGTTTTACAGTATCCCCACTGGTACAAGTCCTTTATTTCAGACTGTAAAAAAAAAAATGGTCAGATGATAGATTTTATCCTTGTTTAATTCATGTGTACACTTGCAGTCATCTTTTGTCAAATGAAAAGTTTTTAGATTTCTTGATTGGACAGGGTTTGGTACTACACATAGTGTATACCGAGGAATGTATGCCTGCATTTTAATTTTGCGAATTTTGCAAGCGGGAACATTCATGAAATTAAAATGCACGGGAAAGTTCTTACCTACACAATAATGCAGTGGATGCCAGTGGCAATTTGCAAAAATTTCATGCCTGGAGAAAGGTCGTCGGCTTCAATGTCGCGATATTTTCGTGCCTCGAATATATTGTGTTTTACAGTAGTCTATCCAAGAGGGACCACTTCTTTGTGTGTATTTTGGGGTGAATTTTTCTCAGAAAAAGACATTTTTTAAAAAATTTCATTGAATTGTGCAGAATAGGTAGTTTTGATTGAAAACCGTGTAAGATGAATAAAAAAAATTCAGGGGTTTTTATTTTTTTGTTTTTTTCATGGAAGTCTTTTTCCCATCAAGAGTAAGGCTGCACCAACAATAGTCACTGTCAACAAAATGTTTAATGGAAGCACTGCCGCATATTATGTTTTTAACGATATATTTCAAATTATGACAGTATTAATATCAGCATCAATGTAAGTTATCAAAATTTACTTCAAGGACATTGTTAGGCTCTGATGTGCAGGATACTCTACGTAGAACTTTTGTCGCATACGCACCGTTGACTGGTGTATAGTATCAAGATGCTTGGGTAACTGTACATACAGTAACCTCTATTTTGATACATTGTTACAGTTGCAGAGAGTTTAATTGCACTCTTTACAACACATGCTGCTTGATAAATGACAATTGATATCTTTAAATCAGAGATCAAATATATTACCTTTAAGTAGTCACCAGGGCAGAAAAGAAGATTTTAACTTAGGACAAAACTTTTAAGAAACATTTATATACTTTTATGTGCACTTTTTATCCTTGAGTCTCGTGTCTGTTATGTGTGATAGCCTACCATAAATGTGAGAGTATACTCTATCCAGAGGTTCTGCACAATACAGGAAGAAGAAGAAGAAGAACATAAGCATTGTTTTCTTCTCTTCTTGGCACTATATTACCCACTTTTGTCTTATAATTAACTGATAGGTGATGACCTTGTAGTAGGTTTTAATTGGTGCATTTGCATTGCATTTTTTGCCCTATTTGTAGGCGTTTTGACTGATGTCCTGAAGGGAGAGAAAATTTCAACCTCGACTGTGAACTTCTTCGGTTTGCTGGCCGACAACGGCAGACTGGGAAAGGTCAAGGAAGTCTTTGTGTCGTGGCGAAGGATCATGGCGGCGCACAGGGGCGAGGTCGTGTGCAATGTCACCACTGCAAAGGTGCGTGACAAGAGAAACCCATGTTAGGGGTGATTAGGGAGGTAGATTCTCAGTAGGACATACAGCTGGCCAGACATCCTGCTTTAGGTGGTGATCCGAAACCCAAGTACAGTGAAACATTGCTATAAAGAGGTCGGATAATATCAAAGTCCTCTCACGACATGGTAGTTTTGCAGGTCCCAACTGACTAACAACTTGTTATATTTCTTGGTGTTTTTTACCCTCATGAAGTGAGAAACCTGATAGAACGAGGTAATTGTCATGGTTTCTAGGTCCCCGTTACAACGACGTTCCCCTGTTCTTGGAGTAGGTCCCCACATGATAAAAGTTTGGTTAATCACTCTTTTAACATGCATCCAGTCAGTCTGTTTGTCACCTCACTGCAGAATGCATTCGAGTTGTCGTGGAGCCGTCTGCCCAACATGTTAGAAATAAAACTCCATGTAGCCATTCCTAGAGACTCCAACGCCAAGCGTGTTTGAAACTGAAGATGCTCCCTCCTGGCCCCTAGCAAATTGGAGGCGTTAATCACAAGAATATGCGTGAAACACAACACCCCTTGCAGTTGGATTCCACTTCATCAGCCCTGGAAGCTCTATAGATGGCTTCATATGCTTTCTAGTGCCATCTTCCCTTATTTTTGAGCACATAGAAGTTGGGTGGGAGAAAGCTAAATTCAAGCTGGAGAAAATACTTTTTTTTTAGTGGGATGCACACGCCTAGAGCGAGAGAAATTCAAACTCAAGCGGGAGATTTTACGAAAATGGCCTTAAGTGGGAGAGCTAGAGTCTCTGCATTCCAGAAGTGTGGTAGATGTAATGTATTTATCTGTTCCCATCTCTCACCCTCCAGACACTTGATTCCAGTCAACAGAAACAAGTGCAGGAGGCACTCAAAGGCTTCATCAAGAAGGGGGAGTCCCTACAGCTCAACATGAATGTAAGTACCAAGGCTTGCACGCGACTCCCTCACCAGCGCTCCAGGAAGTGGGGAGATTATTGTAAAGAACTGTGAAAGAATTGTATGTATTTCATGGGGGATGTTCTCTTGTCCTGCGCGTGATGACGTAACAACCTATCCACATTGTTTGACCACAACTTGAGAATAATATTGATTCTGATGCAGGATTTTCGTACACATGCACACAATTAGTCTTGTATTGGCATGGAGTATGAAAATAGCATTCATCAAGATGTCATCAGCAATAATATACTATCAATAATGGGAATGGATAAGGTAGACCACTGATTGACGTAAATTTTTCTTCTGTAGTACTTAAACTCCTTGTGATTTTACTAAATGAAAATCATTATTACTAATCAAAGCAAAAATGTGACCAAAGATTTGATATGCAAATGGCTCATCATCGTTATGAGTACTATTTTAGATGCATGAAAGTACCTTATATTTGTACTTTTATCACCAGAAACTTGGTCTTAAAGGTCCTGTTTACCTTTGGGAGCAGTGATTTAAAAGATTTTCAAGATATCATGTATGCATATGTGTAGGTCAGTTGCATCACTTAACATCCTACCATTTAAAATTTTTGCAATAAAGCCTAAAATATAAGGAGATATCACTGTTTTTCTCATTAAACCATAACTGTAGATGGTTTAGTCTGGAAACATTTTTATCATAACTATTGTTCACATTTTGTATGTTTAACAGTACTTCACATCGATTATACTGGTTCAAATTTTTACATTGGTTGTTTCTATCCCTAACTCACATTTGTGAACTATTTTGAAGCACTAATGCTGGGTTGTGTTTCATCAGCAAATGGTAAATTCTGCCTTTAAAGCAACTCTCTCATTAGAACTTACAAGGTAAACTGTGTGTGTGTTGCACATGTATGAAATTATCAATTGTAATAAGATATTTTTTGGATGTGCCAAAATACGAGCCAAATCAACAATGTGCTGCAATTTTATAGACTGTAATAAATCTTTATATCCATTCGCGGAGGGAGGGATTTATTGCCATCATTGTGTTCTTGTACCCTCAGGTGGATCCCTCAATAATCGGAGGCATGATTGTCGAGGTCGGGGACAAGTACGTGGACATGTCGACGGCAACCAAAGTGAAGACCCTCACAAATCTAATCAAGGAGGCAGTCTAGCATCAGCTGTGTTACCTGACCAAGCATCCCCATTACGAGATAGTATATATTATATTGATGTGTTCTATTTTGCCCTTGATGTACCGGTATGCTGGGAGTAGCACTACATGAGAAGAAGATATTTGGGACTGATTTGCGCCTCGACTACAGTGGCAGCAGACGTCTTGCATGGGCAGGACCATATTTTCAAGGCCATCTTTTTGTGTTCATAGGCATGTTCCTTCTCCTATCAGCATACATACCAGTGAAGATATATTCTGAATGTCACCATTCAAAATCTCATTCAGCCCCAAATCTTGAATTTCCGATTCGCATTCAATACCTCTCTTGATCTCGGTCACTAATATTATGGTGTATCTAGAAATATTAGTCTGTCACACAAGACCTCATCTACACCATTTTTGTATGAAATTGAACAGCCCCATGTTATTTAAAATATGTGGACATTTCACAGCTTGCTAGCCATCATTTTGTGAGTGCAACCATTGTGTGAATTGACTAGATTGACTCCTGTGAAGGACCTCATCCCCTTGACTCCTTTTGTGTACAAGCAGAGATTGTAATAAATTGAAACTAAAATTTGACAAAAGCATCCTGTGTAGACTTTCCTTTTCAGAGAAAGAGATGAACATGGATGAGAGATAGAGAGAAAATAGAAGCATGAAAAAGATTGTACATTGCAGCCGACTTTCAGCACACTCTGTGGTCTACAGTATGTCCAATTCCTTCAGAAGTCTTTACCAGTGTTTGATATTCGAGGGAGTTGTCCAATGTGTAATGTTGAGAGAGTGATTTTGATTGTGTGAATGTGTGTTTGTGTATGCTCTCTAGAATGTATTAGCAGCTCTCAAATGAACATGCTTTGTGACCACAAGGGGAAAAAACAAAATCACTTTTTTTAAGTGATCCGAGTATCCTTCGGATCACCTTCTGTATCTGTACGGATTCTTTCTTCTTCTTTATTTCTTTATTTCTCCCCAAAAGTTGTGTAGAGGTTAGCTCAGAAAGTCCGCTGCCTATCAATTTCAAAATTATACCATGTATGCATCATGTCCCAAAGACGACAAATCTAATGTATCATTGTGATCAGTCGACCGTGACGTCACTATGACGTCATTATATGAAAACACATTCTCAATCATATCTCATTAATGGAATAGAATTTTTCAATGAAATTTACGTCACATATATTTCAAGTTATGCGCATTTTACTCATGTTCTCAAAATTCATATATTCTCTTAAAACGTGCGCGTACGCGCGCGTTGAAATATTTGTATGCTCCAATCGAGCTCAAAATTTTTTTGCACACGTTTCAGACCATTTGGAGTATTTTTTGAAAAATTGAAAAAATTGGACGGACGCGTACGCGCGCGCACATATGCGCACGCACAGCACATATGTCATACAAATTCCCCGTTTTTTCAATCGGATCGGATGTCCGAAATGTCAAGGAATATTTCTACCAAGTTTCAAGTCAATCCGACTCAATATGACGTCATAAGGGCCCGTCAAAGTTGAATGGCGATATACAGTGTAACTATGCCAAAAAACTGCCAATTTTAAATCCGATTTTGCTCGTCAGGATGGACGATGACCCCCCATTTTCTTTACATATTTTGAAAGCTGATGAGTTGAACATGTCAAATCATGGGTTGGCGATGCTTAAAAAATGATCAAAAGATATCAAATTTCTTAATGAAATAAAAAAGTACATTTTTAAAATGAAGTCATCAAATTTCAAGTTTACTCGAGCGTATCTCACTCATCCTTCGCCGATTTTCACCCAGATATCAGTATGTTGTAGCTAATTTAATGCTCTATAAGTTTTGATCAATCAAAATTTTCATCAGATGAAGTCTTCACCTCCTAAAAATTGATTGAAGGTAACCTTGTCAAATTTGACCCATTTGCGTGTTAGCTCTATATATTGGAGTGCAGTTTTTCTGGAAATAACCGCCAATTTTAAATCCGATTTTACTCGTCAGAATTAATGGACGTTGACATCCCATTTTCTTTACACATTCTAAAAGCCAATGAGTTGTACATGTCATTTCATGGGTTGGAGATGCTGGAAGAATGTTTAAAAGATATCAAATTTCTTAATAAAATAAAAAAAGGGAATTTTCAAAATGACGTCATCAAATTTCAAGTTTATTCGAGCGTATCTCACTTATCGTTTGCCGCTTTCCCCCCAGATTTCAGTATGTTGAAGCTTATTAAATGGTCTTTCATTATTATTACGTCACAATTTGATTGGATGACTGCATCACCTCGGAAAATGATTTAAAAGGAACCTTGTCAAATTTGACCAGTTTACGTGTTATCTCCACGGGAGTGCAGTTTTTCTGAAAATGAAAATTGACATGACTATCTTTATCGAGCACTAGCTCACTTACCCTTCCGTGAATTTTCCCAGATGTTGCAGTTGAGACTTTGCGCTATTGTTATCGTTTTTTCAGACGACGTCCGGATCACGTCAAAAAACTTGGTTGAAATTCAAGCTTATCTTCGATGTATTGAGATATTCCTTTCTTTCTGCAACTTTCTTTGCAATAACTCAAGAGAAACAGCCCCTATCATCCTCATATTTTGCATATGTTTAGTTTATGTCACGAACTTTATTTCATAAAATAACAACTACTCAATCGAACACCATCTTGGGTATGTAAATTAGGGTCAAAGGTCATAAATGTTTCATGCTGTATCTTGGTGAATACATGTCGTATCTTTCCCATATTCTGCACACGCAAAGACTATGTTTCAAGAATCATTTCACAAAATAACCACTTTTTGCTCAGATGCCATTTTCGGTGTGCAAAGTGGGGTCAAAGGTCATATGTAATTCTTTCTGTATCTTCGTTATGACGTGTTATCTCTATGGGAGGAAATTTTTCTAGATGTGAAAATGGACATGATTGTCTTTATCGAGCACTAGCTCACTTACTCTTCAGTGAATTTCTCCCAGATTTTAATATGTGGTAGCTAAGCTTTTGCGCTATTATTTTCTGCCCTTCGTTTTTTCATACGATGTCAGCATCAGGTTAAAAAACTTGCTTGAAAATAAATCTTATCTTCTATGTATTGAGATATTTCTTTCTTTCTGCAACTTTCTTTGCAATAACTCAAAAGAAACATGCCCCATCACTTCCATATTTTGCACATGTTTAGTTCATGTCACTTACATTATTTCATAAAATAACAACCACTTAATCGGACAACATCTAGGGTATGTAAATTAGGGTCAAAGGTCACAAATGTTTCATCTTGTATCTTGGTGAATACCTGTCCTATCTTTCCCATATTTTTCACACGTATAGACGATGTCGCAAGAATCATTTCACAAAATAACCACTATTTCATCAGATGCCATCTTGGGAGTGTAAAGGTGGGACAAAGGTCATATGTACTTGTTGCTGTTTCTTCGTTATAGTGTATACAAAATTTGGTACCAAACATGGCAGATATGAGTCCCTTTGCTAAATGAGAATCCAAACATCACACGGCCAATGTCTCTAAACACAGATGAAACTTGTATGGTCATGCCTATTGCGATCAGGACTCGAATCATTGATAAAAGAAAAAATCGGATCACCTTAATTTGTCAGTGATGACAAATTACAATCTCTAGGTTTTTTTTGGGTTTTTTTTTTTTTTTTTTGGGGGGGGGGGGGGCAACGGCGTAGCCAGGATTTCATCTTAGGGGGGGCGGTTAGTCTGCGAGGGAGCGAAGCGACCGAGCCCGAGCGAGCGGAGCGAGCGAGGGGGGGGGGGGGGGGAGGGTGTGGGAGGGGGGTGTCCCCCCTCCCACGGTAAGAACTTTTTGCATTTTGATGTTGTAAATGGTGCAATTTGATGCATGTTTTTGCGCGTTATATCGACGTGAAACAGTCCCACTTGTTTAAGGTAGCAGTTTATTTTGATGTAGATTATTATTGAACAATTTGCCTATAGAATGCTATCAGTTAAATACACTTCTTGTATTAACTCTTTTCACTGAATATCATGAACGCGACTGAACCCGAGAGAGCGGAGCGAGTGAAGGGGGAGGGGAGGGTGTGGGAGGGGGGTGTCCCCCCTCCCACGGTGAGAACCTTTTGCATTTTGATGTTGCAAATGGTGCAATTTGATGCATGTTTTTGCGTGTTTTAACGAGTTGAAACAGTCCCACTTGTTTAAGGTTGCAGTATATTTTGATGTAGATTATCATTGAATAATTTGCCTATAATATGGTATAATTTAAATACACTTCTTGTATTACTTCTTTTCACTGAATATCATGAACGCGACTGAAGCCGAGCGAGCGGAGCGAGCGAGGGGGGAGGGGAAGGTGTGGGAGGGGGTGTCCCCCTCCCACGGTGAGAACTTTTTGCATTTTGATGTTGCAAATGGTGCAATTAGATGCATGTTTTGCGCGTTTTATCGACGTGAAACAGTCCCACTTGTTTAAGGTAGCATTATATTTTAGTGTAGATTATTATTGAACAATTTGCCTATAAAATGGTATACGTTAAATACACTTCTTGTATTAATTCTTTTCACTGAATATCATGAACGCGACTGAACCCGAGCGAGCGGAGCGAGTGAAGGGGGATGGGAGGGTGTGGGAGGGGGGTGTCCCCCCTCCCACGGTGAGAACCTTTTGCATTTTGATGTTGCAAATGGTGCAATTTGATGCATGTTTTTGCGTGTTTTAACGAGTTGAAACAGTCCCACTTGTTTAAGGTTGCAGTATATTTTGATGTAGATTATCATTGAACAATTTGCCTATAATATGGTATAATTTAAATACACTTCTTGTATTACTTCTTTTCACTGAATATCATGAACGCGACTGAACCCGAGCGAGCGTAGCGAGCGAGGGGGAGGGGAGGGTGTGGGAGGGGGTGTCCCCCTCCCACGGTAAGAACTTTTTGCATTTTGATGTTGCAAATGGTGCAATTAGATGCATGTTTTTGCGCGTTTTATCGACGTGAAACAGTCCCACTTGTTTAAGGTAGCATTATATTTTAGTGTAGATTATTATTGAACAATTTGCCTATAAAATGGTATACGTTAAATACACTTCTTGTATTACTTCTTTTCACTGAATATCATGAACGCGACTGAACCCGAGCGAGTGGAGCGAGTGAAGGGGGAGGGGAGGGTGTGGGAGGGGGTGTACCCCCTCCCACGGTGAGAACTTTTTGCATTTTGATGTTGCAAATGGTGCAATTTGATGCATGTTTTTGCGTGTTTTAACGTGATGAAACAGTCCCACTTGTTGAAAGTTGCAGTATAATTTAGTGTATATTATTATTGAACAATTTGCCTATAAAATGGTATCATTTAGATAATCTTCTTGTATTAATATTCTTACACTGAATATCATGAATACCGTCTGTTCAGCAGTCAAACAGAAAAAGCATGCACACGAGGGTGTAGATAGGGGCATATCCCCTCCCACACGAAGGTGATTTTGCGTTTTCAGACCTGAAATTCAGCGATCTGTTGCAAATTTTTGGTGCAATACTTTTTCATCGAAGTGATAAAATCACGGAATTTAGCTCTTATTCCGAATGTGCACCATCTGTGTGTATGTATAAAGTCTAGTGAGGTATATAGAGGAAGGGGGATTCCTCCTCCCGCTCGCGGAGCTTTTGCGTTTTTAGAATTGAAATAAAGCGATCTGGGTATAGCCACAGTCTATACTTTTATGCATGGTGGAAGGGGGGGGGGGGGGGGGCGGGGGAGCAGGGAGAAGGCGTGGGCGAGTGTTAAAACTGATTGGGGGAGGGGGCTGAGGGAGGAAAGGGTCGATTAAAAGGGGAAATTCCCCTTATACATGACAGGAACCTTGAGTTTTCGGAATGTAAGTGATAAGTCTTGTGCACTCAGAATTATTCATAATTTTTTTGTAAATCTAAAAAGTGTACTAAGCTAGGGAAAGGGGCACAGAGGGGGAGGGTTTGGGAGGGGGTATCCCCCTCCCAAGCACGAGAGATTTTGCATATTTTGAATTGAAATTCAACGATCTGGTGCACACTTTGAGTGAAATATTCAAAAAATATCTTATTTGATGAAAGGTTGCAAAGGAGACCCGCTTCATGTGCATGCATATACAGTATACACTCATTTTTTTTTTCCGCCTCCCAAATCCCCGGTCCAAATCTTAGGGGGGGGGGGGGCGATCGCCCCCATCGCCCCCCCCCCCTGGCTACGCCAGTGGGGGGGGGGGGGGGGCTGCCCTGCTCAACTAAAACTTCTCGACTTCTGATTCATCATATTCTGGTCGTGCTGAACTGCTTCTACTATAGAGCAAGAATAGTTCATGTGTATCTTCTATCAGTTGGCCTGAAATGCAAGTAGTAAAGACAATTGATTTGATGTGATGAAGTTACGCCATATGCTCTTTTCACAAGTGTGTGTTTCAGTGTATATGTAAATGTGTGTGTGTGTGTGCACTGATCTGTGTGTGTGTGTATATATATTCATACAGTTGTAAGGATGAGAGCTTAAATTGCCATTGTTGTATTTGTTACTCTCGATAAGGGACATTTGTAAATATTTTATGCATGAAAACGACACAGATGCCAAACAAGAACATGTACCACTTTAACACCGACCACAGAAAAACGGGAAAAATGCACTTAATTTAGTACAGTAACATCTATTATCAGTGTCTAACATAATACTTGAACTATTGGAATTCTCTTCCATGTTAAAACTGCTAATAAAATTGTACAATTTTGATAGCTCAAGCTGTGTCAATTGCTGAAAGACCACAGAAAGCTAGGATGTAGTTCCTCTTCTTTCAAATGACTGTTTTATTTGTCTTTTTTCTTTTCATATTTTACAACACATCAAGGATGAACAACATCAAAAAGAAACTATGCCATATTTAAAAAAAAAGCTGAAAAGAATCAAGGGAATAAAAAACTATCATAAAAATGACACCTGTTGCTTTGTATATTTCTCTGTTATTTTTTTATTACACCAATTTCAGATTTACTCATCAAACTTTACTGAAAAGTCTTCTTGTATGTCTTAAAAGTGGTCAGATTTGAAATGTTCTGTTAGAAGAATGGCTGAAATGATCTGATGTCATGCAAAAGTGATAAGAAACAGAGATAGATGAAGTGGACATAGGCACACTCCAAGCCTCACAGGATGACATTTTACAACATATTTGTAAAGTTGAATTCAGCAAATGGAAAGGAAGACTGTTTTCATCTTATTGTAAAAAAAAAAACCTGACATACTATGTGCAAAATTAATGTGATTTTTAACTCAACAGCTGCAATGTAATCATCAAAATTATGCATGTACCTGCAATTGATACCATATTACCTTGATAGTACAAATAATATTCCAGTGCACACTCTACATGTACTACCTTATCATTTAATGTCCAAGACTACCTGACTAGGAGGCTGGTAAATAGTCAATACATGTTACAAATATTAAATGTCGTCAAAATCAATGTTGAATTCAAACTCCAACATAAAATGGCATCTGCGTATACATCTGTCTATGTCCATCCATGCATTTACTTGTTGTGTTCAAATTTAATGTCTGTCTTTATATAATGCCTAAATCGATCCTTGTCATTGGATTGGTTGTTTCATTTCACTGTGACGTCATCATCCGTGCAGTTGTGGCTCCATTTACCGTGCAATTTTGGGTCCATACGATTTGCTCCATTGCACGCACTCTGAGAGCCAGGCACAATACGCATGTAAAACGCATGCATTTGCAGTGTGTGTGCGACACCGCGCTAGCGTAAAGCGCTCAGTGAGCACTCTCTCGATCTCGGATCCTGCACATTTTCTCTTGTTTCTAAATTCATAAAACATAATGACAAGGATCTATTTTTAGCCGTTATATAAAACAAATAGTGAATGTTTTTCATTCATGCAATGGACAGAATATTTTATTCGGTGAAAGATGAAATGTTTGATCCATTCAACTCGGCTGCGCCTTGTTGAATAGACCATTTCATCTTTCACCTCATGAAATATTCTGTCCATTGCACTCATAAACATTAATTATTTGTATAATAACCCATCTACTAGCATTTATATATCTATCCATATAACTTTTCATTAATCCATCTGATTTCTCTATCCATCTGTTTCTACATTTCTGTTAAAATACATTTAGATACTGCTTTAGAAAAAAAATGGAAAATTCACACACTGTGTACATTTTTGTTTTTTAAACCTGGCTATTGCGCAATATTTACCTATTGAAATCGCACGATCAACTCTCTCGAGGTCTATTCTATGGCAAGCCTTTTTAATAATACGCATTTCATGATATAAATACGAATTTTTGGTATTAAGAATACTCGTCTTCACGAGGATTGATTTTTTTTAGAAGAATTAAATTCATGGTATTGAACATTTTGTTTTCCTTGAGAAAAAAAAACTTTCTTGATATAATTATTGTAAACATCACGAAAATGGAATAAATGTCAAACAGGCTTGCCATACTACGGCCCATTCATCAGCAGCAACACAAGCTCGGACATGAAATACGATCGCCTGGATCCATCGCCAAGTTGCGCGTACTTCGACGAAATGTTATGAATCCGTCGCAATGGATGACAACAGTTTGGCTATCCAAAGTATATGGATCCATGTTGCATCTTTCTGTACTGTGGCAAGCATAGGAAAACTAAGGACGACATGTAAATATCTGAACGAAGTTTTGTCGAGCAACTCTGTGTGGTAAGCATTGTCATTAATTGCAGTGTGAGCGAATGTTGATATTATGTACGTCAATAGTGATGGAGAACCGACTGCGCCGAAAAGCGGAGTGTGTATGCCTGCCTATGGGCTATGCAGCTGTGGGTGTTGTCACTGTGATGAAAAGATTTCTGTTTTCCTGTTTTCTGCACGTAGCAATAACGCTCGTCGAGGTAACCGCCTTTGCCAATGGCACACTATCACCACAGTTTGCAAAGTTAGAGCCTAGTATTATCAGTTGTCATCTAAACTTACGGTGTATGGACTTAAAAAACAAAGACATCAAAGTTCAACTATTTTACAACCACACAAAGTGTCAAAAAAGAACTTTAAAAAACCGTGGTGTTGCCTGTTGGTGTAGACTCGGAGAGTGTAGGTAGGTCGTTAGTCTAGTCGGAATGAATGAAAATTTTGTTATTGTGTAATTAGTTTACCTGACAACCAGTGCAAAATGAAGAGAATTCAGACCTTTTTTTGAGCGCAATTATATTTTTACTAAGTAAGACAAAAGATTGATTTTAGTAGAAACTCACAGACAGAAAGGTGATTGTTCACAACATGGTATACATCAATGTATTCGACTGTTAAAGGAGTATTGTTATACCCCCACCCACACATAGTGTGTAGAGGGGGGGGGGGGGGGTATATAGGAATCATCCTGAGGTCGGGTGGCCGGTCGGTCGGTCGGTCGGTCGGTCGGTCGGGCGGGCGGTCGGGCGGTCGGGCGGTCGGGCGGTCGGGCGGTCGGGCGGTCGGTCCGTTGCAAAATGTTGTGGATCGAACTCCTCTCTCATTTTTTGAGCAATTCACCCCAAATTTGGCATGTGTGACCGCTATCAAAGGTAGATGTGCAAGACACCTTTTTCGTTAGTATCGCATAATGCGTTGCCATGGAAACGGCATATTTTCGTAAATACTTGTGGATCGAACTACTCTCTCATTTTTTGAGCAATTATCCCCAAATTTAGCATGTGTGACTGCTATCAAAGGGAGATGTGCAAGACACCTTTTTCGTTAGTATTGCATAATGAGTTGCCATGGCAACGGCAAATTTTTAAAAAATCTAGCAAAATGTTGTGGATCGAACTCCTCTCTCAGTTTTTGAGCAATTGACCCCAAATTTGGCATGTGTGACCGCTATCAAAGGTAGATGTGCAAGACACCTTTTTCGTTAGTATCGCATAATGCGTTGCCATGGAAACGGCATATTTTCGTAAAAACTTGTGGATCGAACTACTCTCTCATTTTTTGAGCAATTATCCCCAAATTTAGCATGTGTGACTGCTATCAAAGGTAGATGTGCAAGACACCTTTTCTATTAGTATCGCTTAATGCGTTGCCATGGCAACGGCATATTTTCATTAAAAACTTGTGGATCGAACAACTTTCTCATTTTTTGAGCAATCAACTTGAAATTTGGCATGTGTGACCGCTATCACAGGCAGATGTGCAAGAGACCTTTTTCGTGAGTATTTCATAATGCGTTGCCATGACAACGGAAGATTTTCATATAAATCTTATAAAATGTTGTGGATTGCTCTAATCTCTTAGTTTTGTAGCAATTCTGTTTGAATTTGGGATATGTGATCAATGTAATGTATATTTGTGCAAAACACATTTGATGTGTGTGGTGATGAATCTGTTGCCATGGCAACAGAATTTTTTTTACCAATCATACAAAAATGTGTGGATTAGTCTAACTCCTTCAAGGACAAGTTCACCTTCATAAACATAAGGATTGAGAAAATGCAACAATATTAGTAGAACACATCAGTGAAAGTTTGAGGAAAATTGGACAATCGATGCAAAAGTTATGAATTTTTTAAATTTTTGTGTTGGAACCGCTGGATGAGGAGACTACTACAGCTTGTGAGTCATATGCGTACAACAGTATAAAGAAAATATAAAAGAAAATTCAACATATTTTCACTTTTTTCGCATAATAAAAGAGCAATTGACTTGCCTCTTTCTAAAGGCAGGGGGAATAATATTACCCATAACATTTATCGGTAACGAGTCAGGGGAATGTGTACTTTTTTCAAAAGATGGAATTTTGTGAAATTCTCTTTATATTTTCCTTATATTGTTGTACGCATGTGACATCTAAGTTATTCATACACTGCAGTAGTCTTCTCATCCAGCGGGTACTGCAAAAAAACTTCAAAAATTCATAACTTTTGAACGGATTGTCTGATTTTCCTCAAACTTTCAATGATGTGCTCTACTAATATTGCTACATTCTCTCAATCCTTATGTTTATGAAGGTGAACTTGTCCTTTAAGTTTTCAAGCATTTGGCTTGAAAATTGGCACATGTGACCACTATTGTATGTAGATGTGCATACTTACTACTTCGTCATTTTTTATCGATATGTTGCCATGGTAACAGCATAGTTTGAATGAAAGTCATACAGAAATATTGTGGATGAAGTTAACTCCCTCAGTCTTGGAGCATTTGACTTGAAATTTGGCACACATGACCACTATAGTATATAGATGTGCAAACTTAATCTTTCGTCAGTGATAAACAATGCGTTGCCATGGTAACAGCTTTTTTTAACCAAAAAACATACAAAAATATTGTGGATTCGGCTAACTTTCTTTAGTCTTCAAGCGTTTAGCTAGAAATTTGGCACACATTACCACTGTGGTACGTAGATGTGCAAAGGTAATCTTTCGGCAGTGGTGATCAACGCGTTGCCATGGTAACGGCATATTTTGAATGCAAATCATACAAAAAATATCGTGGATTCAGTTAAGTCCCTCACTCTTTGAGCATTTGGCTTGAAATTTGGCACATGCAACCACTATATAGCATATAGATGTGCAAACTTAATCTTTCGTCAGTGGTGAACAATGGGTTGCCATGGTAACAGCAGCTTTTCACTAAAATGCATACAAAAATATTGTGAATTCAGGTAACTACCTCAGTCTTTGAGCATTAAGCTTGAAATTTGGCACATGTGACCACTATAGTACGTAGATGAGCATACATAGTCTTTGGTCATTGTTGATCAATGTGTTGCCATGGTAACAGTATATTTTTAATGAATATCATGCTAAAAATATTTTGGATTCAGTTAACTCCCTCAGTCTTTGAGCATTTGGCTTGAAATTTGGCACAGGTGACCACTATAGCATATAGATGTTCAAACTTAATCTGTCATTATTGTTGAACAATGCGTTGCCATGGTAACAACATTTTTTCACCAAAAAGCATGTGGATTCCACCAACTCCCTCAGTCTTTGAGCATTTAGCTTGAAATTTGGCACACCTGACCACTATGGTATGTAGATGTGCAAACTTAACCTTTCGTCATTGTTGATCATTGTGTTGCCATGGTAACAGCATAGTTTGAATGAAAATCAATATAAAGATATTGTGGATTCAGGTAACTCCCTCAGTCTTTGAGCGTTTGGCTTGAAATTTGGCACATGCAACCATTGTAGTACAGAGATATGCAAACTTTGTATTTCATCATTGTTGAACAATATGTTGCCATGGTAACAGTGCATTTTGAATGAAAATTATACAAACATTTCAATTAGATCCTGACTCTCTATGTTTAGAGCATTTTGGCTTCATATTTGGCACATGTTACCTCTACATTACCTAGATGTGCAAAAACTCTTTTGTCAGTGTTGAAAATGTGTTGCCATGGTAACAGTATATTTTCAATGAAAATGATACACTAATATTGTGAATTCAACTAAGCCCCTCATCCTGTTAGCATTTGGCTTGAAATTTGGCACATGTGATGGCTATGATATATAGTTGTGCAAAACTTCATTTTTTTTTTCTTATTATCCAACATTGTGTTGCACCATGGTTATACAATTTTTGATAAAAACCATAGAAATCGTCAGTTTATTTATCTTGCTCATTCAGTTTTTGAGCATTTGACTTGAGATGTGGGACATTTGACTAACAGTGAGCAATACATTTATTTACTGTTGGACAGTGCATTGCCTTGGTAATTTTTTTTTTTCATTAAAAAGTTAAAAAAAAAATCCTGGTTCAGCTAATTTCCTCAGTTGTGGGTGGGGGTATATTAATCACAATGAGTGATAGTTCTAGTTTTTAGCTGCACAAAGCCTTAAGCCAGTAATATGATGTAGGAATGTTTTTAAAAAGTTACCGTACACACCACACCTACACCACACCAGACCTGCCAAATAGTGTGACTATACACCGCATGTACTACGTACACCGGCACCTAGTGGTGGACTGTACTTATTTAAGAAGATGAAGAAGAATGTGTGTTTAGACACTATTTTGTACATGACAGAAGGAGAAAGGGTATTATATCAACATGATTACAAGAGAACTGTACAAAAAGAAATTGATCAGTCAGTATCACTTCATAAACTGATGAATTTTGTCATACCATGTAGTATTTGTGCGGGATAGTGCCCACCCAAAGAGTAACTGGTACAGAGTATGTCTGAGAACCTCTGTAAATCTGATGGTTAATTGTTGACACCACATTTTATACAGTATTTTCAGGATCCACATCTCCCTCGTGCGTGGCTGAATGGCGCAAGTTCCTTTCTTACCATTATAATGATAATAGATATTGGTGTCTGTCATACTACAGAATATAATATGTAAAGTAATTTATGTCTCTTAAATACCTGAGAAGAGATCCTTTTGATTCAGTCTGTTATAACCTTTCAGGAAGACGATATGGAGTCAACTCTGCCTGAAGCATGGATTGGAGACAGAGAAGACGAGAGAGCTGGAGTGTCGAACTCCCATCCCTCGCATGTACGAGAATCTTTGCTTTCGACTGGTGATGACGCACAGAGACAGGGGCTACGCCCAGCAGTGGTTCGTCGTGAATGCGGAAGGCGAGCTGGAGGGGTTTGACATCGTCGACAACCTGCGCTGCTTCTCCTTCTTCGATTCGACGCGGCTGCGGAAGAAGGTCGATCAGACGCGTCCGATCCGAATCCGTTCCACCTTCTCCACCGTCGTGCCGATCCGCAAGTCCGGGGGCGGTGCCGTGGATGCGTTGACAGACTTTGCGATTCTCCAGAGGCAGAGCGTCGCCCCGGAAGGGCAGGAGCTGTGGCCGTTTGGAGAAAAGAAGTTAAAGGCTGTTCTCTCCAGGCACAGAATGCCAATGATGATGAGAAAGAAGGCAGACTTCAACGAACACTGCCTGTCGGAGCTGCCCAGCAAGTCATGCGGCATGCCACCTGACTATTGCTCCCTGAGCCTGATGGGCAGTGGCTGGAGATTGAAGAGGAGGTTGGCTGCCACTGGAATTTCCGCTGGAGAAACTGCTGAGCAGTCCGGAGAGACGAATAATGAACTGTGTTGCAGGGTCATTGAACTCTTGAAACCAGGAGTCTTCGTTACCAAGGGAATGCCAAACACGTTCTTCAAATCGCCCTTCCAGCTGGGACCAGAAGAGTTGAAATGGGTGCTGCACCTCTTCTTCTATGTAATGGGATTTGAAAGGTATGACTATGTGTTATGATAGAAATCGTGATTTAAAGTCTTTGCAACTCAGTGCAATGGTAATTGTGCACTGAAGTGAGCCAGAGTTTGCAGTGCACCCTGGGATAAATATCATATGTGACCGTGCACCACAAAACGAACAAAAAGTCGCACACACTGATTTTGTGTGGGGACTGAAAATAGGTGAAATGGGTCAACCTAACCGATCTTGACTTTTACATATTTTCTGAAGAGCACGTCTTCGTCTACATTATGCTAAAATTTGGGATCATAAAATGGGGAGGAAAGTGTGTTTTTAGCAGTTTATCTTGAACATTTTTTTTTGGTAGAATAGTGTGATTAGGTGTGTTTTTAGAGTCCCCTTTTCATTTCATAAGAACCTTGTACACTTCACTCTCAACTCAAATAAATTTTGAAAGGATGATGCTACTCCTTTGAAAGTTGGCACCAATTATGAACAGAATGTGTTAATACAGCACGTTCAGTTTCAGTTTTAATCTGATAATTCCGTCATTGTATTACTCTGGTGGTTTACATCCTGTTTTTTGTCCCATTCATTGCACAGCCAGCATGGTTTGGTAAAGATTTAGCGCTTGAATACACCCTGTACTTCAGAGCCTCTTTTCTCAGTTGACACTTTTCCTGATTGTGAGCTTTCTTTCCAATATTTAGATAGGTTAGGAGAGTCCATTTGATTTGAGTTATACATCATTTTAAAGCTTAAAGTCTGCTCTTTTAGAATATGCTCTTAACTAAAATGTCATGTCTGGCGACTTTCTGTGCGTTTTGTGATACAGGGTCACATATACTCGTGCATGTTTTTGTCTTTAGTATTTTTTTCCCTAAATCGCTGAACGGGGACTGCTCAATTAGGTTGGTACCTGGGCGGTTGCCGCTCGGACAATGAAACTAGTCTGTCGCCATTGAAATATTAACTTTGTGTTAAAACTTCAGCGGCGACCAACTGATGCCCTAAAAATCAGTGGTGTCTGATTAGTCACTGGTCGGTCATCGGTTGGTCTCCAACCGAAATTGGCTAAAAACTGGCCGACCGGTTGCCGAGCAGATTGTAGTCTTAGGCAGTAAGTGAAAAATGTATCTCATGGAGAGAACCACATCCCATGGATGCATTGAAACAGGAAGACAAAACTTTACAACTGCTAAATCATATTGGCAAAGTGTTACAAAATATTGCCTATTCTAATTGTTTTTGTTGTTTTTACAAAAAAATGGAGTCCCGTCAGAAATAAATTTCTGCCAGGTACTCCTGATATCAGATCAAATGATATAATTAACAAATCAAACAATATTATTTAAACTATGCTCATAGAATGTCTCCATGAGGGAGCTCATGATAATAATTGTCTTCATACATGTAGACTTGAGGAGGTCATACAAAAAATTAGAAGGTCTCCACATGGGAGCTCTTTTCAAAAACAAATAATGTTATATTAGTCTCCATATGGGAACTCATGAAATAAATTATTGTCTCCAATTCTGCCCATAAGTTATCAAAACATTTATGGAGTCCAGTGAGCACCTGCAACATCTGTTCAGTTCTTTGCGATTCCATGAAACATTCACTCTACACATTGTAGCTGGTATCTTGTTTGCTGATCCTGCCATAGGCTGACCATGTTTAACCTGGCCCTCCATGTCAGCATGCGGGCCCAGGCTGAGACTTGCCTCGTGATCGAAAGCTACAGACACCACACGCTGGTCACACCCGTTGTGGATGGGGTTGTACTCCCCGAGCTGGTCCGCCATAGGCAGGTTGGATTTGCACACGTCCTGGACTATCTCGTGCTGAGCATTAATGGACAGAGGGCAGTCTTTGGTGAGGTAAGGCAGTGTGGCATCCATACAACTACACAGAGATTTGGCTCTTAAATTCTACTGCAGTGAATAACGAGTAGTATGGCAGTGAGGTGGCTCAGTTGGTAGCGTACCTGCCTAGCAATTGAATAGCTCATGTTTGGGTGCAGGTTGAAATCCCAAAGGAATATGATACGTGTATAACGTGTTGTGCCTAACTGAAGCTGAATTGTTCACACTCTCGTTCATTTGTTCATCTTATTCATTTTTTTTTTTCATGGTTAATGTCGATTTTCTTTCTGATAAAAAGGAGAAATGCCCTCATAACCAATGGTATCAAACAGCCCATCTCTAACATACACGGTTGCACAATCACATCAGCGAGACTGTTTCTTGGTTATACCGTTCAATGTATTGTTCTTTTTTTTTTCAGTAATATTAGAATAAACTGAAGTGAAATGAAACTGATATATTACGGTGTATATGCAAAGGCAATTGTGGAGTACATCATCAGCCTTTTCCTGTGTCTACATCTGAGTGTATTATCATTATTCACTTTCACACACATGAAATGTAATTGAAACATATGATATCAGTGGCATGCAGAAAAAAATGGTTATGATAATTGTAACAATATGATTGCTTGATCTCTCCCACTTTTTTTCTCTTTCTCTTGCTGTATACTCACCATGTACCCATATTTGTTCCCTTGCGACCTCCCTTAGAACCAGGTGAGCACATCCTGCCTACAGATCAAAACAGACCCGGAGCGGCTTCACCTTGCCATAGCCCCCAGGCACGCCATTAGGGCAGCGTATCGCAGGGAGTGCAGACAAGCCTACACCTACTCCAATGATTCCTACTTGGGTTACACGCACTATGGGACTGCCATCCAATTGAAAGACAGGTAAGTCTTTTTGGTTTAGTTGTTTTCTTTGTTTATTCTTTGATTTCACCATGTGTTCTCAAAGATGGTACCAAGAACTTTGAATCGTTTAAAAGGTAAGAAGGGATATTCTGTCATTCCATCTTTGCCGTATCAAGTCTGATGCAGGCAGCTATTGTTCCGGAGTTTAGATTGTGGGTCCCATGATTGTTTATTTCCGATGAATTGTTTTTCTATAGTGGAGACTTAAGGCCGTATTGCACTGGAGGAGACTCTGCCGCGACTGCCGCGACTGATCAGTCTGAGTCGCCGCAACTTGTGTGACTCAAAAGACAAAAAAATGGCTTGCACTCTTCCCAAGAAGGCGACTTCATGGCGACATCACAGACGTCTCCAAATTAGATGATAGTTTTTATTCCTCCAGAAGTCATGGAGACATCGCCGCGACATCTCTGAGACATTTCCAGTGAGTCGTCAGTGGGTCTCTGCAGAGTTGTGGAGATGTCTCAGTGATCTTGTGAATAAAATTAGTCTCTGCAATTTTGGAGGAGGCGTCGCAAAGACCTCCAGCGATCAGCTGGGGACTGGAAAGAGTCTCTGAAAAAAAAAAGACATGCTTGATTCTCTCATGGCTCCGTGGAGAATCAGCTTCATTCCAGGAGACTTCGCGGAGAGGTCGCAGTGACATTGTGGAGATAATCTCTGCCACTTGGGAGAATCGAATCATCACCAGGTCCCGTTTCATAAAACTTGTTATCAATGACAAGTTGTCATAGATGTGACAAGCTACTGAAATCCTTGCATCTGATTGGCTGAGAGCAAATTTGTCATAGAAATGTGGCAGTTGTCACTGATAACAAGTTTTATGAAATGGGGCCCAAGTCGCCAAACAGTCTCTAGCCTAATGGGATACCCACTTAAAGAGGAAATCCACCCAAAAATAAATAAACTTCAAAAGAAAGAGAAAAATATTCCCTACAGAATGATACAAAAATGATAAAAATCGGTTTAGAAATATAGAGATATAACTTTTTGAAATGTCACATTTTTTCGGAAGACATTTCTTGACCGGTCCTTATGAATATTCAAATCAGCAAGTTGACGATGCCATGCTCTCACAATTTCTTATTCATTTCATATCTAGAAATGACAATTAATACATTGGCTCAATGCATTTCATTTAATAAGCTTTTGTATTGCACAATAAAAATTGAGCAGACAACAATATGCGAGTGCACCGCTAAAACGTCCTACATAGATGATAATTTTGCTTGTGATGATTGTAGCACAAATATATCTCCATGGTTTGCTCTTTGGATCCTCCCTGATTTTGGTTTGTAAATGTTGACAACAAATGATCTCAGTGGAGAAGAGCTTCTGTCAGTCCACTCATGAGAATAGGAGTTGTGTGTCTTCAGGTATTCATCATATTCCACTGTTGTCGTCAACTGTCTTCTTTCTGCAACAACCATTCTGTTTTCATCTTGTCAAACATGTAGCCTAAATGGTGAATTGAGTTGGCAGTGTGTAAGTGGTGATAAAGGGCTGCAGGTTATAATTGGCTCTTATATTTCCCTCATAAGTTTTGAGTGTATTAAAAATCGGTCCTCTCCAAGGCCTTCTCAATGCCATTTGAAAGGAAATTGTTCCTGTATTGTTATTCTGTTGTTTGTTTTTTACAACATCCTCGTTCTCAGCATTGTAGGGGTCCTGAGAGGGGATGATACGTGCCGGAGGTCGGAGCTGATGATGCTCTTCGCCACAGAGTACATGTATAGGTGCCTCGATCTGGTCTCCATGGTGACGGAGATCCTGTCATGCCTGGACACCGCCACCGTGCGTCAGATGCTGGGCCGCATCTTCCTGGTGGGCGAGAACACGAGAATCGCAGGCTTTCAGGTGCGCTTCCAGAAGGATCTCCTGGCCGCCCGCAGTTGCCATGAGCCCATTTTAGATCCCGCCTCCAGTACCTCATCCGACTGGCCGGTGTACATGGTGCATGTGGATGTGGACGAACAAAGTCTCGCGGAAGTGGTGCTGTCTGAAGGATCATTGCCGAATGCACATGTACTTGACAAAGTGGACTATGTGCTGCGTGGCCCTGACGTACTGTAGACAGCTATGCCGTTATCAGTGCGGATTTGTTACAGAGAGCGAGAGTCGTTAAAACGGGTATCTTAATTTGATTGGAAGCTGTAAAGAGAGGAGGAGGTGGTGTATCTTCTCTCTGCAAGACCTCGGCCATGTCTTCCCATGCAGCCCTGCCACAGTCATCTTCTTTCATCAGTTCTTCAAGCTATACTACAGGCACACATCCACCAACCCAAGGGCATTCATCCATCCCAGAGCCAGCTGTACTTATCCCCTCTACAGTGAACTCACATACCTCCGACACTCCCTGAAGGGGGCCTCCTATTTGTAGCCTCACACAAATATGGTAAAAATTCATACATTTTGTACCAGGTTGATTAAAGATGATTGCGATGTTATCAACTCCAGTGACAGATTTTGTGTCCATGTTCAGAATCCACATAAACTAGGCTGCTTGCTGTTTCGTTTCAGGTACTACTTGAGCTCTGATTCATGGCGCTTGATCAGTATCGCATGGTGTAATATTGAGCAGAATAAGGGTCACAGCTTTTGCAGAATTTGATTTGATCATCGAAGAAAAGGTGACAAAAACATCTCTCTTCTAGAAGTTCCATCAATTTACTTATCCTCTTTCTGATGTCGTAAGTGTGTGAAAATTGTTTGTGCAATCTGGAGATGCTAGGTTGGAGCTGAAATTAATATGCATTGCGTCTTTGTGTACGCATCTATGATAATGCACTTGTCAATGAAATGACTCACCCCACTACCCCCGGACATGGGTGCGTCATTTCCTCGTTTGGTCCGTCAAATTTGTGACCCAGGTGTTCGTCATTTTACCAGCTTTGTCCGTCAAATTTTTGACCGCGGGGTGCGTCAAAATCCCATCATTGTCGGTCAAAATTTTGACCGAGGGGTGCGTCATGGTACGTCACTTGGCTATGGAAAATAACACGCATTATTTTGAACCGAGGGGTGCGTCATGGTACGTTACTTGGCTATGGAAAACTGCACGCATTTTTGCACGCTACCGGTCCCGCCGGATACACGTACCGCGAGTGAAATTACAGTGAGCGCTTTCCCGCGGCAAGTGAAAATCAAAGTCGGGAAGCGTTTTGGAATAAGAGGAAAAAATGCTTGCCAGAATCTGGCAAGCAAAGAATTTAAAAGCCACCCTTTCTCCTTACATTTTCCCTCCAACAAACCCATGAAATCATGCATACTCAATCTCAAACCAGGGACTGTTCAGCGATGTAACAACTTAGTTCAATCTTTCCTGTCGAAACGGCAGCAGAAGAACTGCCTGCCGCATGCTATTTTCTGCTCGCGGGATAGCCCGACCAGCTGGCCAGACGCGCGCGCGACGCTGTTAGCTGTGCGAATCTCTACGTACCGCGACTAGGCTGTAGTTACGCAGTACTCGAGCGGGAATATGAATGCCGTGGCGTGGTGTGTACCTACCTGCGCTGCAGCAGTATGCATCCACCGCACTAGCAATGGCCGCGCACTCACAGCGCATTCTGCACACATATGTGATTGTCATAATATGGATTGCATGCACAGAATACATACTACTGTTCGGAATATCGTAGCAGCAGCGTGATGTACGGTGAATGACAATACGGTGCTTACATGGTAAGGGAAACTTGCCGAAACTTTTACAAATTATGTGTACGAACCAAAAGAAAATGAAATTGCTTGAATAAAACGGATGCAAAAATCGTTTCGGGGGGGTTTCGGTATTTACGGGGGTGCGTCAAATGTACCGAGGTGTGCGTCACTTTCAACGTGTTGTCCGTCAAAAAAGTGACTGTGGTGTTCGTCACTTGCAGCGTTATGTCCGTCAAAAAAGTGACTGTGGTGTCCGTCAAAAACCCCGTGTGGTCAGTCAAAATATGACCATGACGCACCCATGTCCGGGGGTAGTGGGGTGCGTCATTACATTGACAAGTGCATAAAGCTCATTTGGCAACTCAACTTGAGATTCTCCTTGCGATTACACACCACATGAGATCAAACAAAAGCATTGCCCATAATTTTGCGTGTAATCATGAATCAGACCATGAATCAAGTTGCATTTTATTCTTGAAAGTTGCGTTCAGTATTTGCAATCGTTATCAAATGCATGTGCTGTTAGCAGTGCACTTGCTTATGATTTGTAGGCCTTACTTTTGATTTCTCAAGTTGCGTTTGAACACAATGTTCTGACAACGGAGCCCTGGTTGACTATATGGAAATAAATTGTATTTCAGGATGTCAGCAGTCATCTAGAGAAGCTTGTGGACAAACTTAGATTGGGATTACTTTGGTTGATTATTTTGGTTACTTTATAGTCAAGAGCTGCTCTCACTTGGTCTTCTTTCATTATATCATGATTACATTATATCTGAACAAATAAAGTGTATAAAGATATCTAGCTGATAATTTTGGGCCCCAAGTTTTACTTTGTTGTATCCAAAATTTTGTTTATGACCGTGTTAATTATAGTTGGAGTGCACTGTGCATTCTTGTATTTCCAAAAATTCCTGTTAATATTGCATTACCTGAAGAAAGTGCACCTTTTTATAATGAATTGCACCCATTTCTCTACCCTCTACCCCCACTCAGCAATACCCACTTTCTCTCATAGCTGTATTTTAAAACCAGCGCAACTTTCACACTTAGATGCCAACCAACACAATTTTATGGTATTAAGTATGATAAACAGAGTGAAATATGATAATACGATATTGCTTCTTGAAAGTACAACTTTTCAGCTTTCAAATAAAAAAGAAAATGAAGCCATTATAAGTTGCAGAAAACTGCGGAAAACAGCGTCATCGTGGAGAAAGATGGAGTACTAAAATTCCTTCAACCCGTACAAAAACGTTGAACAACAAGCCTAAATGGGCAGGAAAAATGGGGATGCTTTACAATTTTCTGATCAATGCTGATGAAGTAGCAACATGCTTACCTGTTCTGACCAGGAAAACATTTTTTCTGACCTTCATTGGTTCAGGGCCAACAGGCTGGTGGTATTGGCAAGATTTAATGAAAATCATATTTACTCTCCAAAATTTGATTTTTAGAGGATATTCTGTCTGTCTGTTCGTTTGTTTGTTTGTTTGTTTGTTTGTGTATCTCAAGCAGTTTGCATTTCAGTCTACAACTCAGTTTGTGTGTGCAATTTCAGCTGTACAGGTGGAAGGCAAAAGTGAAGATGTTCAGTATTGGAATTGTAGCCCTCATTTTGTCACAGCCTGGCAATGTACTCTTTCTTCACATATTAGACATTCAGTAAGAAGCTGATAATGACAGTCAATTGCAAATACAACAAAGTACTACAGTACCTGGCATCATTTATCATTATTTATCGTTCATCGCAAGTCTTCCGGTAATGGAATAATATATTTTTCCATAAACTGTATGATTGTGATAAAACACCATGAAATGTTTTCTATGCGATGCACAGAAGGTATTAAATTATTCTGAAAAAAAAAACACCAACAACAAACAACTGAATGTGTTCATACGTCTGTCTTTTTTCAGAATTTCAGGGAATGCAAATTATTGAGAGGAATATGAACGTAGTTATGATTGAGTACACATATGCTAGCTAGCAAATTGATAGCATAATTGAGTGTGTCATGTGCATTAATTTTCATGTTCTCTGGAGTGAGTTTGGTGATGATTATTGTATACTGTAATGTAAGACAAACGTGATGTTTATGGGTTACACCCTAGTAGACTTCTGTGTGCCAGGAGTGTAATATAAGTCAACAAAACTCAAAAGGCATGTTTTATCATTCCAGCCATATCATTTTGCTCTTTAACATGTTTCAGTGATAGAAAGGGTTCTTAGTCAGTATATACACAAATCATGCATCAGTCACAAGTTTTCATTTTTATTATTTTTTTTATTATTCACTAACTTCTCCAACATCTTTGACCAGATTGTATTGTGCAATACAAGAACAAACATGAGTGCCCTTATGTACGTTAAACGTATCTGAGTAACATCTCCATGTCGTGGAATGATAGGACAAGAAATTGGATTGAGAATGCTTCATTGAGAAAAGGGAATCGACGGTTGTGAGTAGAGAAGTGATATCCAACCCCAACACTGGTATCAGCGTACCTTTAATGTGAGGTCTTCATGAGCCTAATGTCAACCGTATAGTCCCGTCTCTGATCCTGAATGCATCTTTCAAATCAAACCAACGTTAAGGACACGCAGGATATGTAATGCCACATTATGTTGACTAGTAAAAGTCTGAAACACGAAGTCATACCACATTTGAATACATACTCTGTTAATAATACACAACTCATTACATGGAATAATATAACATGGAATATAGTACATAAATATAATACCTTTTTTCCACAAGCTCAAATATAATTTTCAGCAGAACATATAGTTCCATACTGTAGCTTAAATATGGATTAAACTTCTTTACTTTAAGTATCATGGGTATAAAAAGACAAGTTTGTTTCCAAACATTCCTGATTACTGTTGCACTTTGCACATATTAAATATGAGAAGTGTTCAATGCCCATTTTCCAATCCAGCTGCAAAATATGTAAGAAAGGTCACCTTGAGAAAAGGAGGTAAGCTAAGTACATTCTTGGATAGCAACTATGATATTATATACATGTATACAGCTCTCTACACACATGAATATCATTGGACTATGTTCATTTTCCATCATACAATGCTAATATACATCTTTTCTGTCTTATCCACATACAGAATTGAACAAGTATGTAAATGTGCGTACCACGTAAAAGCTTGCTTTTACAGAATGCCCTTCAGAAATGTCAAGGATATGGTCAGATGAAAAAAAACACACACACACGCAGAAACAATGACAAACAGGACTTATGTATTGCTACAATGTTATGTACATGATTATAACTATGTTTGTGTTGTGTGTGAAGGTGTAACTGTGTGTACAAATATGCTTCTGTCTGCTTAAATGTCTATCAGTAGCTGTTGTCACACTGGCAAAAGATCGCGAAGTTAAAGATCACAAAGTCTTCGAGATCTTTTGCCAGTGTGACCGCGGCAACCAGGACTCTCTGTATGGTGATGTTTGCAACAGAGAACACATGCAATGGCTTCATGTACATGTATTCTCTTCCATTTGTTGATAGTTTGTTGTTGTTATTGTTCTTTCTCTCTATCCCCCCCCCCCCCTGACGTGACTTGTCATTGAGAGTGTGCTGTATGCATGAATTGTTCTTGCAAGGAATGCGAGATTTTGCCACATTCTTTTTCGAGATTGTATGGGGTGAAAACAATGAAATTGCCAAGCCCTCCGAGACCACCCACGTGTTGTCTGGAATGAATGGAACTATTTCATTTGGCTTTGAGTTAATACAGTGGAGACACGAAGAGTAAACTGCAACAATAATAGAGAAGAACTCTATCAAGTACCCAAACAGCCATGTCAACTTGACTGAGCAGTGTTTGATTCTATGCACAAGGTGCCAAAAAATGCAATGATTAAAATCGTGGACTTCCATCATAGAATAAGGAGTGCTTGATCGCTGTGATAAGGTACCACTACTCGATTTCAACGAACAGCTGACAGATTAAACTGCACACATGATTATAGTATGATATGACAAACATGATACATATATCCATTTTAAGTACATTCAAAATATCTGACAAGACTTGAAACCATGGTGTCAACTACACGGGAACAAACTTGTTACAGTAGTCGCTTACAGCGTCAGTTACAAAGACAGATGTAGCTATTCTTTGTGTGTGTGTGTGTGTGTGTGTGTGTATTGGTGTTTGTGAGTGTATATTTCCTACAATGGTATGGGGGTGAATATATATGCACTCCATAAACATATGTTTATGTAAGTATGTACATGTGTGTCTGTCTGTGCGTGTGTGTGTGTGTGTGTGTGTGTTTGTCAAGGTTGTTGCGAGAATGAATGTAGACATACATTTGATTGATGTGAGCCTATAGTTCGGATTCACAAGTAAAATGCAAGATATATCAGACATGACGATGAACCAAAAATTCATCGAAATAGTTCGTGACTCAAGGTATATGCAAGGACAACCTTGGGACTTGGAATTCTAAGTCCATGGGACCAGGAGTGTGTTATTTGTTCATGTCTGATTGTTGTTATATCAACAACCAAAATCAGTAATAATAAGAATTACCTGGCTCTCTTGTTACCAGGGACATTGTTCTGTAAGACAATGCGTTACAGCTGATCGTCTATCACCAAAAGCTTCCACTTATGTACACAATGTCTATTTTGATATCTGGCATGAAATTGAGAATAGAAACTGTAGCCTATTCTTCTTATCATTTGTAGTTATTGTTTTTGTTGGTGATGTGCGTGTGCGTGTGTGTGATGGGATGGGGGGGGGGGGGGGGGGAGTACACAATAATCGACCCAAAACATGATTTTGTGATATTTTGGTGTACGATCCAATGGGAGAAATATGAGTCGAAGTCAGCATCACTTCAGAAAGTTTGCATGTGTGGTTGTTACCAAGAAGATTATTTTGGTAAAAACGAATGAGATTTCAGAATTATTTGCTATAGTTTAGAGGGTCATATATTGATGAAAGTTACACTGTTATATTCTGTTCCTATTCAACTCTGGGAAGGTAAACTTCAACATAGCATAGATTTAAACTTTGAAAGAAGAATTTGAAAAGAAGAAAAGTGGTTTACTTTGCAAAACAGCATGTCTGTTCATGACGATGGAACGAAGAGTTTGACGAGAAATGACTGTTGATGTGTCTTGCATTGACGTATGTCTTAATCGTATAGTAAATCCACAGTAGTCATTTTTTCAGGACTTGAGAGTGAGAATAATCAGTGTAATAGAACGTGCGTGACAAACATTCTTTTTCGTTTATAGCTAGAGAAATCACCAAGTTCTGCAAAGATAAAAGAAAAGTAATCAACTTTGTTGAACATGACACAAATCTCGGGGGGGGGGGGGGCTATGGGGAGGGGGATGGAACAAACAAAACCAATGCACTGCACAGGTAATTTGTCTGGCTACAGTTTGTCTATTACTATTATTTTTGTAACTGACATGCAGTATAGTTCACTACTGAGTAAAAGTCGACAAAAGGACGTACAAGGCATGTCTTGACATGGGGAAACCAGAATTTGATTGCATTGTTCAAAGTAAGAAGACGTCAGCTAGAGATAGTACAGCCAAATGTTTCATGTGAAATGTCAGTGGTATCACAAAGAGAGTATCTAGTCCTCTCTCCTGATACTCACACAGGGAATGGCAAGTAAAGGATCCTACAGCTGCAAATATTTGAATCTTACTCTTAAATTAATGACGAATAAGAAATGCCGACAAACGAATATGGTCCCAGTCAAAGTTGAGACGCGTGCTTGTAAAAGGCACACAATGTGTCAGTGACGCTATGGGTGAACTAGCAGTGGGAAACAAGTGTGCGAATGTTGTAACTATACATCCTCTCCATGCGTGTTCGTCATCCATCACGTAGACACATAACCAACGCGGGCACGTGCGGAAATGTTGCCACGCTCTGCAAGCACCCACATGCCATAAAGCGTCGTCGGAGCTCCCGGACAAGCCCCCAGCATAGCTTGTGCCAATGGCAGAGTCTCTTACAAACCTATAGGTTAAGCTTTAGCCAATGGCGAACTTCGTCCGTCATCAGCTGCTCGGGATGTTCCATCTGGTCCATAATGTCCGATCCAACGTGCGCCACTCTGCCCCCGCGAAAAATGAAGACGCGATCGGGAAATGCGTTGAATCGAGACGAGAACGAATTGTCCATGGTGTCGACGACCACGCGAACTCTGCTGGCGTCACGGCTGTCTTCACTCATACAGTTGTAGTTATCGCTATCCAAGGATACAAGATCCCTGTGAATATAATGCATAAGAATCGGGATTAGGATTTTGCTCTTGAGTTCTCTTGTCCATGCTAGCCTGCAGTGGGGTACGCACTAGGATTCGGATATTAAACAGATTTTCCTGAAAACAAGAGTTTGTTCATTATACTCAGGTGTATCATTCTTGTGATACGTCGATAGCTTTACAACAGTAGCACTTCCTAATTCTTTTCTTTGTGGATCAAAGAGAAAAGTTTGTCATAATAGAAGATATTCAGTTAAATATCTCTCTGCCGAAATCGCAGCGACATTAGCACGCGTATTGTTTTGATAAGTTTATTCTACACACAGTGTATACAAATTATCTCTTCGTTTTACTGACCTATCAAACATAGTCACCGAAGTCAGTTTGCTAATTTGTTTTTCAAAATTTCAAAGTTATTGCCATGGGTAAACTCCCCCTCCCTGCTGATATATGAAACACTACAAAGATGTATACCAAAGGTGGTAGCAGATATGGTAACATGGTCATTACATAAAGAGCATATAAGAGCATTCAAATTTCTGCACTTTCCACAAAGTTACTGCTCCGTGCTGTTAGGAAGCAACCCTGGATACAATATTCTGGATTATTTGTGTGTGTGTGTGTGTGTGTGTGTGTGTGTGTGTGTTTCATTATACACTACGTACTGTAGGTGGAGAAGAAAATGAGCGGGGGATAGGACGCTTCTCCTACTTACTTTGCTGCGTTGATCCTGTCGTGAATTGATCTGTGCTTGAAGTTCCGACTCAGTTTGTTCCCCATCCCAAACTCCCCCTTGGCGTGTGCCTCAGCCAAGTAAACTACGATGAATTCTGCCTGGTTTCGGAAGTCCTCTGTCAGCTCGGACAGAGTTCCGCCTACTACGCAGGCCTGAAGAAGAACGAAACAAAAGAGAAAAGAGATTACAGATAAATGATAAAATAAAGAGAGAATAAGAAAAGCTATCGATAGATCAAGTATATCAAACTGTGTCATTATGTTGCAGAATGTTTTTTTTTTCCACGAAGAAACAACTGTAGATGTGCGCTGCAAGAATGTTTAAGAAAGGGCAGCTATTGCTCATTAAGATTAGATCACATGTTCAATATGGTGGTCCCGAGGAGTTTAAAGGTACATGGACTTGGGAATCAAAGAGGGCGCTCTTGATCAACGTTTATGCATCTTCCAAATTCTGCACGTCTATCTAATTAATAGCAATGATTCGTACCGTGCCTATGTCGAAAATAATCGAAAAAAAAAACACACAAACATCTCGGTTTGTCTCTGAGAGTCGGCACAATGTTCTATAGGCTGATTCCGCCTTCTATATACGAATCTCCGAAAACAACGTTTCTCTGCTTTGTAGCTGCTAGTCATGGGAACTTGGGTGAAATTATGCGATCTACTTTGATTGAGAGCTACGAACTATATATTGTCGATCTTTGTTATAAAGAGTGCAACAATTTTCACGCCATCAAATAGCGCCTCTAGATCCCCCCCCCCCCCCCCCCCCTTTTCCGGGTCCTGGCATAGAGCTATATAATCCAACTCTATGGGTCCTGGTAACTTTAAAGTGCAACCCAACCAATTACTAACCTGAAGTGGAGGTCAGGATGACGACGCAGCAAAGACCACAAGGGGGCGGTCTTTGTTGATGTGTACGTCACTCAGTGACGTCATTTCTCCAGCACACGTTTTAAGTGCAATGTTCGGCACGGGATCCCCGGTCCGTACGCCGTGGCTCGGTAGATTAGCTAGGGGACCGATGAAATTCAGTTCTTTCATGACCTAGAGAGAAGAGATCAGTTCATAGATATGAAGCAATTCATCGACGTGTGCTACAACTTGCTTGCCATTACATCCCTTTGCCCAATGCCAAGTCAATTTTCAAACATCTACGTCTATGGTTTCGCGGAAAACCCCTCGGTCAACACGATTTACGCAACAACAGCTAGATTGACTCATGGGACTGGAAAAAATGGTTCTCTCTAAGAATGACTCATGCACAAACTGCTTGACGCCAACAATTAAGGCTTTCAGGAACGCAGCTCATGCCACATCCCACCAAAGTTGTTTTATTCTATTTCAGCGCAACAAATGCATGAGAATATACCTGGGTTACGGAATATATATGCCCGGCCCAAAGAGGAAGGGGTCCATTCACTACTCCTGATCGATCCTCCAAACAAGCAAACAAACAAATTCGTAGGAGGGATCCAGAAGCCGACCACCCCCCCCCCCCCTTCAAAAAAATAAAAGAAGGAAAAAGTTCTTGATATTTTTTTGGTTCACTTTGTTTTTAGGGGGAAAATGGACGGAGGGGGCTGCAGCCCCTGCAGCCCTCAAAGTCTTCACCCCAATGCCCCCTCCCTTCCCTTCCCGCTCCTCTTTCATCCCAGGTGTCCTGTCCTTCGTGCAATAAAGGGAACACACCTCTGGTTCATCGTGGTATCCCATGAGGACCAGCTGCAGGAGATGTGGAAGCTTCCCCGTGGCGAGCAGGTGGGCCAGGTGAAGCATACCAAGGTCGTGGAGCACCTTGAACTCCATCGCCAGTTTACATTGCTGCTCTCACCGAGGAGATAGGTAGATAGGTACGTAAGAAAGAGAAGAAGGAAACAATTACTGTCATCGTCTAAACTCATGTTGCTTAAATATATTTAGTTTAAACAACGATGAAGCAGTGTCCTCAAAGATGTTTGTCAGTGTGAACAGAATCGATATGCATTTTCGTGAGGTCATTTTTTTCTTGTCTCTTACAGGATTACCGATTAGGTTTATATTGACGATAAACATCGGAATAAGTGATCTGTAAAAGAATTACATTGTACTAATGTATAGTGAGAAACCCAACCTCATTCTCGAACACAACTTTTCTTTTTAATTAAAGACTCGAAGGCTGTCCAGGGTCGTAGGTATGATTAACTCACCATCATTTTGAACATGACATTCCGCTCTGATGGGTCCATCTTCTCGTCGCAGAGATCCTGAATCTCCTGTGAATTGAACACCGCTTTCATGTGCCTCACCACCGTGATGGCATTTTCTACGTTCCCGAAGAGCTTGGGCAGTGACGGCATGGACATCATCTTCCCGTTGGGTGGTGCCATACCATTTGGGGGCATCAGTCCGTTGGGTGGAACCATACCATTTGGGGGCATCGGTCCGTTTGGTGGTGCCATACCATTTGGGGGCATCAGTCCGTTGGGTGGAGCCATACCATTTGGGGGCATTAGTCCGTTGGGTGGTGCCATACCACTTGGGGACATCAGACCCACTGGGGGCGGGGTGCCACCTGCAGGCAACTTTCCATCCAAGGTGGTGCCATTGGGCATCCCCCCTTCTGTTGCGACACCTTTTCCATTGTTCATCGCGTTCGGCCCCTTCATCGACATCAGCTGCTTCATCTCCTTCATTTGCCTCATCTTCTCGACCAGCATATCGACCACCTTGGGGTCCATCAGCGGGACGTGATGTTGCAGCGTCACCGCCGTCTTCCCGCCGAGCGACGGGACTACGTCCTTGTCGAACTCGTGCATGCTGCCGTTCTCCAAGTCCTTCATGGCGCTCTTGAGTCCGTCTTTGGGCGGCACCATGGCTGCCTTGATTGTGGAGTTGTTGTTGGTCAGAATGACGGAGTCTGGGTCGAGTATATGCGGTTGCAGGACACCATTGCCAAGTCCTTGTTGGTCCGTAACACCTACATCACTTTTCGCAGTGCTACAAGCCCCGCCCATCTTTGGCTATTACCGGACTACTTCTGCGGATAAACAGAGAACAGGGAATCGGATGATATTAGGTAATGTGTGTGTCCTTGAACCAATGACTTAATGTCTCTTGTATCCAAGAAATAATGCATTTGTGTAGAAGATAGTAGTTTTCATTTGCACGAAGTTCTTGAACAGGAATGCAGTCAGGGTCACACAATGGAGAGTATCCATGGTTTTACCACTAAAACCTTTACCTTATTCAAGGAAATAAATTTCTTAAAGGCGAAAAATACATCACATCGCGGTACGCAGTAAACTTATTTGAAGAAAACTTATGGAAAATTTACATACACGCATGATCTTCGTTTATTCCTTTAAATCTGAAGCAAAGGAATGTTATAGAAAACATTTAGCACATGTCATTTTCGATAGGACCATCACTTCGTTTGACTCAATGTTGTTAGATTTCTTTAAAAAAATTGAACAAAACAAAAAACAAAACAAAAACAAAAACGGAACCACTACTTCATAGTACCTATCTGATAAAATGAAGATGAAAGGCATGTAGTTATACGTGCTTCACAAAGAGGATTGGTCAATTTCTAGTCCATCATACACTATCCAAAATGCCAACAGAGAGCGTATATAGGCCTACTCAGAGTTTTAGAAATTCCTTTGGATGAATTAATTCATCCAACGACTTCTCGGGACCTCACTGTATTGTATTTTGTTTGTTTGTATGGGGTTTTTTTTTCATGGTCTTAACAAGATTACCAGAGCTGCTAGTGTTAACGTCACAAAACCTCTCTTACGACATTTATCCGTCCAATGTTACAGCTTCAGGCCTGTTGTCATGGTTACCTTAAAGAGCATAGACCACAGGCACCTGATCTTGTCCATGTTTTAGTCTCGAGATGTGATGCAAATAGCTCGTTTAAATCCAAATCGCTATTGCTGGTTTTGTTTGTACTATAAACGAAAGCACGAAAGGAGAGTGGGTGGAATTATTGCGTGAATGAAACCACATCGCTCTCTTATCTGCTGGATTGCTTGAATCGTTAAAAAAGAGAAGTGGTTAAAAACTACAGCATCAGGTGCGAAGATTGAGGGTTTGAGCGTTTACGAGGCGAAGTGACTTGACATGTATGGCTCCTCGTGCATGGGCTTGAAGATGGTCATGAATAATGTAATTTTCGTGGTCAAACGACTATCTGTTCTTAAAATAAACGATAGAAAATCTAAAGTAATGGACAAACAGCGCTGCTTTATCTTCTATTGCAGGTTTACATGACGTTTGTATATTGTACCACATAATCTTTCAAAAGGTTCTGTTTGTTCTTCGTCAGCTTGTCTACGGATAGATTTGACTGTCACATGAAGAATGATGATTGATATATCGACTGTGTACTTCTATATTCATGATAATGATGATGAAAATAACAATTATGATGATAACTACGTAGTTTACTTGAGATGTTTTACCAAAGGAGTCGTAACGATTATCAAAATTTTTGACGGGTAATTATGATCGTGAGGTAGACATACATAAATCATGCATTACATGGGCAAGGTGTCCTGCTCAAAAAGGAGATAGAGTAAGGGTTATCTCCGGCAGCAATATTTCAAAGATGTCCTTAAAACACGTACAATATGATTTGCACTGAATCTCAATGAAAATTGCGAACATGGAAGAGGGTCCAATGGAAATGATCAGTGGTAGGATTCTGACGTCATTACCTCAGCAAAATTACTTTCTCCCATATATAAGGGCTGATGTTTGTTCAGAAAGAGCACCACTATTAGGGCCAATGTGTGGAGTATTCTGATCATTGTCGTAGATCAACTTTTTTTTTTAAAGCATCGGATAGTCAAAGATATTTGGTATATCAATATCGCAGGAGGCATCTAAGCTCAGAAGGCACTTGAAATAGAGCATATTATTTTCAATTTCATTATCAATTTCCCTTTTCAATTCAGTTTTAATCTATTTCTGCAACTTTTTATTTTCAAGTATAAAGTGTAATTCAAGTACACAATTTAAAGATTTTTTCAACCTCTTGCAATATCATCAGAGTGCGTACGCTTCGATTTCCTTTTCTTTTTAATGAAGAGGGTTTCTTTATCTGCCATTGAAAAAGTAAGGTGAACTTAGACAGCCTATGACAAAATTGCTTTTAGGCAGGAAAAGAGGGAACCATCATAATACAGAGTCACTCTTTTTATAAAATGTCACCAATTTTGAAAGTATTTCCTAGGCATAGTTTCTGGACGCTTTGGTACCAGTTATAAAGTGACTATAAGACATGGTTTACAAATCTGTCAGTTACAGCAGAGCTTGCTCTCAATGAGTATGATTAGATCGTTCACAGATAAGTGATGTAGACAGAAATATCAGTAGATGTATTACTATTTTTCCAATTTGATCTTTCAAGGTGAGAATAACAAAGAGTTATTGATTATCTTGACTTATCATTGGAGTCATATAAACTATAGAAATATATTCGTAATCTATATTTAATGTGTACCAATATAGGACTATAATAATAAGTTCCCTACCACCTGTCAGTCGGTAAACTGACTCTAAACTTGATATTAATTTGGTAATACAAAAGCCTCACAACGAAACAGCAACATTTCGTAATACCGATGCATGTTGCATACAATACGTTAATACGGTAACCAAACTCGGCGGAGTATAGGATCGGTGTTTCTTTTGTGTCATACCAATGGGGTCCCCTCTCGGCCTGTACTTTTAACCGTATTCCAAAACAACGGTCTGAGGAACTACAACAACACATCTAACCCCCCCTCCCCCCCCCCCCCCCCCCCGCCGCCACACTGTGAGGGTGTCATCTTTTATAGAACACGTTTTGACAAAACATCACCTCTCCCCGAGAGTTCCACTGCGAGACAAACCACACTTCTCGATCAATGACAAACGATAACCTACTTTTTTAAAAACCAAAACGTAAATCGCATTTCATCTTTGTATAACTTGTATATAGTCGCACGTGTCGTGTCAGTAAAGAAAAGGAGAAAAAACAAAGATCCTTCAAATATTATTATTCTGTATGGATACGGTGGAGGCGTCGATGGTTTGATTATAATTCCTTCGCAAGTCAAAGGGCGAGCTTTTCAGATCTCGGAATCTGCAAAGCATAATATGCAAAGCATATTTCTCCAACCATTATTTGCATTACGTCGGGTTGTTTGTAATCTATGTTCAACAATAAAACCAATGCTTCGTACCATAGCTGTCAGTGTCAGAGAGGAATGTCACGCGCCAATAGGTAAGCAAACAGATATGACGCGCCATTGAATGGAGATTGTCAGACAGACAGACAGACAGACAGATTTAAAGAGATATTATTGATGAACCTCGAACACCTCCTTTAACGAGCCACTTCCCGCTATCTCCATTTTAACAACTCTAAAAAGTGGTACATAACAAAGTTAGGACAACGACTCTGCACTCTTATCGTCCTTGGTAATTCTTCTTCTTTTCTTCTTCTTGTCAATGTCAACATCCAAATATTTGATACTTGAGAGGTCGACATCATTTTCGGCTTTTGACACTTTATCTCTGTCTCGGGTTGTTGGAGCAGTATGTCAATTCAAAATACCACAGTGACTTATAAAGGGCAGAAATTTGCAGTCAGTCATGATAGAAATGCGATTGTTACACACGTTCATAAGATGTCTGTTAATTGCACTGCTATACATGGTGCGCAGCGTTGAAAGGAAATCGTGCCGCGAGGGGTAAAAAGTGATATGTACTGATATAGGATTCGAACCTGTAACCTTCTGGTCCGGGATCGAGTCAAAATGTATACACTTATACCACGTCACAGTATATAAAGGATTGTACATGTTATAAGAGGCCAAATATTACTGCCAAAATACTGCTTAGTTTCGAGGACCGTGATGTTGCAGAGGAATTCGATTGCATAGATTGAAAACGGATAGCTTTTATCGATTGGTCTATTATCATTCAAGCATCTAGATGCTAATGATATATATTCATATATAATATACACATATATACATACATCTTATGTATAGATTAATTCTCGATGTCATTTTTAAATCGCAAATTCATGATATCAAACACACGCAAGAAATACGATTGATCTTCGACTAATTTCAAAGCCGCCTTTTCTCCAACCAGGTGTTTCATAAACATGGGCAGAAAAAAAGGAATATCAGCCCAAATGACCTGTGAAAAGCATTTCTAATATTGTCCCAGTCAATATTTCATCCGGCTGCTAACACTCTTGCATTGCATGATGGCAGAAGCTGGCAAGACCTACCAGTCTCGCCGTAAATACCAGGGGCAATAGATACACTGCAATGTCAACGACATCGTATATGCCGTGGTATACCAACAACCAAGTTTACTCTTAAGGTCAGAGCTCAATATTAAGACATTTTATTGGGGGAAAAATAATGATCTGTCATAAAATTCCCACTTCAGCTATACAAAAGTGACAAGATGAAATCGGATACATTTTTTTTTGTTCTGTTCACAGAGCAGCCATCTCAGATTTAGTTATCTTCTAAAGAATTCAGTCTATTTTTTCAATTCTAATCTTTGCTCTCTGCCTTTCCTCTTGAAAACCACTTTGCGTTATCATTCAACCCCCCCCCCCCGAAAAAAAAAACTTCAGTTTTACCGAGAAGAAGAAAAATCAAAATTGCGCATCTTCACTTCTTTTGTTAAAGACTACTGACATCATTCAAAACAAACCGAATGACATTAATGTCGAACTCATCCAAACTTAAAAAAAAACCTCATGCTGCTCTCCTGAATATCATAAAGGAAATTATCTTACCTACAACAGTCCGGGCAGCATCGCTGCCTGCAAAGGAGATTCGGGAAGATGTGCGACACTTTCGAATTTTGTTTCTTCTTCACGATCGGCTTGCAGCGAAAACAACAAGTGTCCCGAGAAATGAGGGTTTCGTCCCGAGCAGAGCTTGTCTCGTTAATTGCTGCCTTCGAGGACTTGGGTCCTCATCCTCTTCATGTCGAAATCTGAGAGCATAGTGTTAAAGTGCCCCTCATTCATGGCAATTTATAGTGTCGTAGCTCGACGACTACCTGTTGCCCAGGGGCTCCGGGCTCGAGAACAATGCGAGTATTTCGCTCGCACGTGGGCCGCGACGTCTCTCCGTTACAAGTGACACGGTCAAATTAGGTCGAATAGTTGACACGCCCACTTGTTATGCGGGGCTTCTGATTGGTCGGCTTTTGACACATACTATGATAGACTCTTCCATTCTGCCAGCACGAGAATGACACGGTGACTGCTCTGTCATTTCCTTATCTGTTTGTACGATAACCGATTACGTTGATTTTGGCAGTGTTATCTCGAATATTTGTGTCAAGTATGTCATTCACATGTATTCGGGTGACGGCTCTCTGTTGACCTACTTCATAGCCTTTCATCCAAAATTAATATGACTGACGGAGCAGGCAATAATTCTTTTAGTTGTAAGTTTTGCCGTCCCAATTCTCTCACTGTATATGTATACATGTAAGTGGGGTGTGAATGTATGTGTTTATGCGTGTGTGAAGGTGGGGGGGGGGGAGGGGTAGGGGAGAGGTAGCTTCAACTCATTCTGTTTGGTTTTAGCTTGGAAATGATATGGTAAGAATCGTAACTTTCAGTAATGTTGTTGCCGACTTTGACAGGGTTGGTCCTCTTAATAATCCAAGAAGGAAATGGTTATCATCATAATCCAGTCTTCAGTTTTTCTCAGGGGAAACCTGCTGAATATCATTTATGTTTTGCTCCAGTTGTTTAATCCATAATCCTCAAAACCTCCTTATTACTACGAAGAGGTGGAATCGATAGAGAGAATAAACGGTGGGGAGAGTCAATGCAGTGCTAGGAAAAGAAGACGAAGAAGAAGAAGAAGGGAGAAAGAAAGATGAGAATGGGGAGAAGAAGAGAACAGAAAGAAGAAAGAAAGTAGGAGAATAGTCGAGATTCAGTGCAGACAACGAAAACAGGAGAGCTTGTCGAGGGAGAAGAAGAAGAAGGAAAAGGGCAAGCCAAGTTTATCAATTCATCATGATAATCAAGAGAGTAAAGCGAATTAGAACAAAAGAACGGATGACAGTGCATCGAAGTGTCAACGCGCTTATAACGATAAGATTTCTGCTGCCTCCTACAGTGATATCTACACAACAGGGACATAAAGAAGAAGAAGAGAGAAACAAATGCATTGTAGAAGAAAAGAGTGACATTAACAAGAAAAACACGAAGACATTTTGAAACTCTCCTCCGGCGTGTCAAAGCTCTTACACTTGATAACCACTAGAGTGGTACCTAAAAAGACAAAGAAAGAAAGAAAGAAAGGAAGGAAGAAGAATAGATAAGAGAAAAAGGATGACATTAACAAGATAAACGAAAAGAAGTTGAGAGCAAAAAAAGAAAGGAGAGATAAAACAATATATAAACAGTTCACGAGAGAGAAAAATAAATTATATTACAGGGAAGGAAAGGCCAAAGACGGATTGTGAAAGACACACTGACACAACAAACACACACAGGCTGTGAAAAGATGCGAGTAATGCGCGCTCAATGTTTACCAAAACTTGATTGTATTCTATGAGTCATAAAAAAAAAACACACAATTGCTGTTGCTCCGCTCTCTCCCTCTCTCGCCAAAATGTATCTCACCTTTGTCCGACCCACACGTGCCCAACACGGTTCCATCAGGAGGCGTGTCAATTTGGCCGCTATCTCTGCTGACCCAATTTGGAATTGCTTAGCCCAGTTATACCCAGACGCATTGTTCATGGCTGGGCCACAATCAACCTAGTTATCACTCCTACATAAAGTCATATCCCCTGTACCGAAAAAAAAAATAATGGATTAATAAAAAGAATAAGAATAAATTGGCAATGAGGTAAGGTAAATATGTTAAGTACAGGAGAGGCAGAGACTTATGAGCGACTCAACTCAAGTATGACTTTTCGCGATACAATGTGATTATATTTTTGCTCGAAGATACGGAAGTCTCCCAAATTTTGTCCAAGCAATGTGCCTCTTTGTTTGAATTAGAGAAAATAAAAGAAATATGTTGTAAAGTAATATAAATGCATAGTCCTGCATAAAGCTTTAAGTTTTTCTGAAAATTTAATGATTTGAGTTCATTGAGCCAATGTCGCCCATCCAAGCATAAGAATGAGCAAAGAACGTTACTGTGTAATTTGCGTTTTCGTGTAAGTTGTTATGCTATGTATTTGCTGTATTAAAAAATGAATAAATAAAGTGTCAGTCTGTAGTTACTGTACTACCGAAGTCAGATATACGGGTATATACTCACATCTGTATGTAATATGTTGCTCCAGAACCAATTATACAAAGCTCTGTCCCAATTCGAGACTGGTATTTGACAGATTGCCTAATCATACCCTAACTGATTCTCCAAGCTTGTATACTAACAATCGTTTTGAACGCCCTGAAAAAGGAGCCGCGGGGTTCCCTCGAACCATGATTATTGGTGATGCCACAAGTTCTGTGACCGGAAGACCAAAGAAAAACATTTATGCACCCCTACAATCGAATAAAATCACCCCTCTTACATGCGTCCAATAGGAAGTGACGTTTCATACTCAGTCTACCGGTTGCTCATCATTGTCCAATGGGAAGGCCGCTCTCTTTGTGCTGTGCGCGACAAGCCAAAGCCTGGCACAGACGTTTCTGAATGAAATAGACCGAGACTTTGTAAATACTGAAATACACGTGATAGGTATTCTCTGTCGGGTTTTGTTCTTGCCTCCCCGACCGACCCTGGTCGTCTGCTGTTATCACGTCGATTGACGTTGCCCTACTTCTTGGTTTCTTGTTTGTTATCCTTTTCACTGGCACATGATTTCTTTAAAATGATCTAATTAATGATCGCACATGTAGTATATGTATTTTGAGGGTGTTCGAGTAACCCAGATATTGATTTGAGGCTGGAGAGCTACTATAAGTCTTTTTTATTTCTACTTTTTCTTACAACATTTCTGTGTCGAGTGTTTGCTCCGACCGGTACACAGGCGGGGACCATCATGTGTGCTCTTCTACCCAGAAATCATCGAGCAGAAGTAGGTCGCATTTCGTGTATCTGTAAACCCGCCATCCCCCGCAGGTTGGGTGACATCGGTACCTCGATGGCTCGACCATGAGACACTTTACCAAATCATATACAATACATTATACTGTGTGTAAGTGTGTGTGTGTGTGTGTGTGTGTGTGTTGAGTGATTACATGGTAATTTTCATATTACAAGTCTATTTTTTGGGGGAGGGGTTTCCTTTTTCAGTCGACGTAAGTCAAGACGAACTGAAAAACGGGTTTTTCTATTAAATGGCATAGAAAAGACTGAGGATCAATATTGAGCTCATTGTATGTATACTATGATATATACAAAGGGAAAAATGGCGTTAAACGTCGAAGCCACATCTGAAAGAGGGGAATTTGTTATTTAAAATCGAGACCTACCGTTTGGCCCGATACCGGCAAAGCAATGGCTTTAATCATATCAGGATGATTGTATACATTCTCAAACGTCTGATAAGATTCTAGAAATCTGTCAAACTCATATCAAAGTAGCAACTACAGCTGTTTGATGAAGAAGTATTCATATATAAAATCATGTAGGACATTATATATTATGTATCTTTACATACTCCTGTAAACTGCATGACTGAAATGGCACCTTTGTTAAGACTTGATTTTGTCCGCAGTCTTATGACCACGTACCGAGGAACCGAGCGCAGAGGTCTTTGCAAGGTGCAAACAGGTATAAAAGGTCGCGCGACACACAAGGATGTAGCTACTCGTCCTTAGGGTCTGTCTTTCTCGCGAAAATAAAACTAATTCCAGCGACTGCTTGGGAATGATTTCCCAATTTCTGACAACTCTCGACGTCTATCCCCAGGAGAGGATGTTTATAGGGAAATGCGTGTTTATTTTTTACCCTCCATTACATTTTCATTACATGTATGATAATATAGATTCCGCAATGTCTGAGACGTGGAGTAACGAAATGATATAGAATATAGTTTCTACATATCCTAATTGTCACACATCTCAAAGTTTGTAAAGCCTTCAGAACGCAAATTTCATCGTGGATTTAAAAGACTTTTGTCACAAACACATCACACAAATCTTAAAGAAATTCTTTTCGTCTCGTCTTAAGACTACTAGGAGGCAAACATAAAAACTTCAAGGATCTACTTGGCAATTTCACAATGAACCTCTTTTTTAATTCATTCTTCTCATCAGCACGCACACTGTCCCCTCTTGACCAAGGTGTATTGATATCAATAGCTGATTTGGTTATATTAAAGATTTTATATTATTATCATTATCATTATTGTAACTATTATCATTATTATTATTATTATTATTACTATCATTAATTATTATTATTATCATTATTATTATTAGTAGTAGTAGTAGTAGTATATAGTAGTAGTAGTAGTGGTAGTAGTAGTAATCTCTTTATCATTATTATTATTATTATTATTATTATTATTGTTATTATTACTATTATCATTATTATCATTATTATTATTATTATTATTATTATTATTAATATTATTATTATCATTATCATATTTGTTAAAAATTTTGAATCAAAATCACTTGAGAACGTACGGGGAGCCCGAAAATTTGTGTTCTTCAAATAAACTGTTGTTATTGACAGCATGATACATTTCTTGAGTTCTGTTCTATCATTGATATTATTGTGGACGTGGACTTCGAATAACTCGCAACGTATCTATATATACACACACACATATATATATATATATATATATATATATATATATATATATATCATGTTTTATCGCTATAATTTACTATAACCATTATTCCACTGTTGTTTGCTTGAAGGACATTTTCTATATTTATCCCATTTCATTTAAACGGGCGAATGATGTCGACCCCTCGTGGTTCGCCAAAGGTGACTAGCAATAGTCAGCAAACGGTATCAACCAGACACACACTGTGCCATACGCCTGAATGAATGAATGAATCTCAACCAGCACCACTTTTTTTTGGCTCCATCCCCCCCCCCCCCCCTCTCTCTCTCTCCCTCTCTTACCTCAGCATAATTCAAAAGGAGATCATCTCACGACCTCACTTACGATGATGGACTATTCATCAGAATAAGAGCTCTACTCCTGGCTCGAGACATACGGCGATCAAGCACAGAACCTTCATTTTACACGTACCAAAGGCCAAAGGACGAAAAAAAACACACACACATACACGCACAACTATGATATACACAATGATAGGCTGCCTAGCTGTCAAATATCACTAACCTTAAAGTTTGATTTCAATACAAGGAAAAAAAAAAGAGAAATGGAATAAAGACTGGAACGCGTACTTTTAATAGCTTTCTCGACTGTTTTCCAGCCAAATTTTCCAGTTTTCCCGCGGGTTAAACTACAGCAGCTGCGTGCACAGTGCCTTTTTTATGGGGGAACTTGTCTATTGCATGCATACAGCGATATTCTTCCTCTTGTATTTCCGACTTTTTTTATAAGGACGTTCAACTTTTGACCTACTTCGTCTCTCCACGCGTGCTGTATACCCTTGACCTACGACGACGTCACAATTTATGAATGAAAATGACGGGGTGGCGGGCCTGTCTGTCTGTGCTTGAAGCCACAAGCGATCGTCTGTGACAGTTTGACCGTAAGTGTGTGCTCGGATTTTTCGTCGGGATTTTGGCCTGGCCTAGATTCGCGTCATTTAGACAAAATTGACCTCAAAGTGACCTGAATCAGATCCAGCGACGATGGAATGGCGTCACGGGACCGTTAGCTTTTCTAGGAAATCCCGGAGATATTGTGATTGTCCCATCACGAATACTGGTCCCGCGATCGCCACACACGGAACAAAGTTAATAGTAAAGCTTTTGCTCCGCCCGATAGGAGATTAAGGAGGCAAAACGCGCGCACGAATGTAAGTCAGGGTGCGTTTGGAAGGTGAGTGACGGGCGGGCGATGTGAGGTCAGCTGGTGAGCCTTCCGAGGACTTGAATCACCTCCCGTCATGCACCTTTAAAGGGAAACACCACTCCATGTTCTGTCTTCTATGCATTAAGAGTAATATCGCAGAAATACAGGAGAGGAAGTTGTATCAAAATCGAAAAGAGAAGAAGTTACAACGTGCGATGGATGTCAATTGCGATCACTTGTTTGAATATGATATGAAAAATGATAACATCATTCACTTTACAGTTCTTCATTAACTTCCTTCTCTTCTGAGAAAAGAAAATTAATCACATCATTATTCGCGTTGTATAATTTACGTAAGTTGAACTTTATTCACGATAAATTTGAGGGATTTCGAGAAGCAAATGTAGGCATAGGCCTATATTGTACATGACTCCTTCATGCACAAACCAATGTGAGATTTGTGGGTGATGACGTCATAATCTCTTCTCACTTGCACACGACACTGCATGATTCAGACCGATGCTACACAGACTGTCCATCGAAACCAGTGAAGCTTTCCCAAACTTTTCCAAAGTTTCTGCAACTCTCTCACTTTGGGTTTCGTGTGTTCGACTTTAAAGTATACAAATTTCTTATACAGCGATGTTTGCTTGACATAAAGTACCTCCTACTTAGATCATATCGAATGATCGTAGTGTAGAATTTATCTTTAATCTTTGCAACGGAAGTCATCAGCTATAGCCACCCTTGACAGCCCCATCCAATTTCTGAACAAAGGACACGGTGGTCTATGCATCGTCATCTGTTCAACATCACTTTCCCTGTTCTTGTCGCTTTAACTCCTCTCCAGGAAACTCTATTAGATTACAAGCTCTGCTGGTTTTCATGCGGGGAGAATATCGTGGAGCTTAAATTCACTCCATGCATTATTATCAATACGCTATTATGATAGTGATGATGATAACAATGAAGATAAAAGCGACACTGCGGGCTTCGTATTCGGACAGTCGGATGTCAATTGAATCCTAATGGGTGGTAAAGAGAATGAATATGATATAGCAGGGAGGTGAGACAATACCTCTCACCTCCCTGGATATAGGTACCAAGCACAGAAACTATCCTTCAAAGAACTTTAAAAAGTTACTAAAATTAATACAGACTCTCAAGAGATAAGAGGTAGAACGCCCATTGTGTTGGTACATACATGTAATTATTATTTCCCTCTTTTGATCTTCATGCGTCACCCGAATACGACCCACTGAAATGTCTTTCAAATTTGAAAATATTTCCTAGGCGAAGTGGACTGTTGATTAATATTGCCACGATCTTATAATGCTGTCCGAGTAAAAAAAAGAGAAACACATTCATTGTGTATACGAAATTGTTGATTTGATGATTCTTTCCTTTGTAAAATAATAACGGGCGATATGAATGGCCACCATAATGTAATTAGACACATAGACAGATAAGTTGTAGACAAATGTTGTTTTCATGACAGAATAGCAAAACTGGTGTGCTAAAAAGACATCCATACTTCTGTTCATTAGAGAGCAGTTTCAAATAATGTGGTACGAAAAATCATCGATATTTGATAGTTCCATGCACAATATAACTTAGACGCACTGTATAGGTTTCACATAACGAAGCAGTGGTCCCCAGATGCGAGAGCATTCTACTACATTTCTACAATACTGGACGTTACTGGATATTAAAGAGATTTGGTATTAACCCACTATAATCCGTCCATGAGACTTGGGGAATTGATTTTGGTCACTCAATTGTGATTACGTCCAATTTCCAGTTCCCATACACATTGTTTGTTTCCCATGCCAGGAAAGTGCGATTAACGTTGGCATAGTATTGTCTCATCTAACCCCTCCTCGTCCAAGAACACGCATTCTCAGCACTGAATCCCTACGTTCCTTGTCTGGGGGCCACATGACCTCGATTCTCCTTTCTCTGTCCCCATCTGCCCTTTCTTCCTGCCTCCCCCCCCCCCCCCCCCCTCTCTCTCTCTCTCTCTCTTTCTCTGTAATTCTTTTGTCTTTTCATCTTTGTCCGTGCGGCTCTCCTGCACGACTTCAGACATTCGTGAAATTAGGACTTCGCCGGATGAATAGAGGGGCTGGGGTACCTCGGAAGCAAAACCGGTGATTCGCTTCGCGGAAGTTTCCCGGAATGCGAACAGCTGACTGACCCCAAAATCCGATGACGCCAAAGAAGAGGGGTAGCTAGCTGAATCTCCCTCCCACATCATCAATTCATTCCTATAAGGGGGTTCAGAGAATAGAGCTTCTACATCATGAAATTTCAAAGTACCGTTGTGTGTGTATGTGTGTGTGTGTGTGTTTGTTTGTTTGTTTGTTTGTTTGTTTGTTTTTTTGGACGACGCCGTATTTTCTTGAGTGCCATTGTCCTTTTTTTTTCGGCAAAGAGAAAACCTTGTAAGATCACGTCAGGAAAAAAAGACACCCGATAACTTAATACGAGAGAGAACCTGTGGACGAATATGATGAAAAATGTACAAGAGTACATAATGATTATTATTCCCACGATTATTATCTGAATGATGAGAAAGCAGCTCTGTAGATAGAAGCTTAATATTGTATATGTAATAATAGCAAAGTGCCTACAAAAACAATCTCAAGACATACGGATATAGTCCACTCCTGGGCCTGAGGACTAGACCTTTGATGATATGATAACAATTCATATTGTACAGCCATCACAATGGCATTTAATTAACATTGATTAATGCGAACACGTAGTGAAGGATTTAAAAAAAAACGCTCATGAAAGAGTGTAATTTTACTTTCATTTTACATGTGTTTGTCGTGTTAAAATGGGATGTCCTGCCACCACAGCATTTTGAGCGGGTGCATGTCACGAGTCATACAGCCCACTCATGTAGCTCATGAGCTCGACACTAGGCAAATAAGGCCCATGGGTTCGGCCCCAGGCAAACAAGGCCCACTTCGCAAAAAAAAAAAAAAAAAAAGGCTCATGAGACCGACAATACATCATGATGCTGAATATACGTTCTTTTTTTTTTTTTTAGTTTTGTTTTTTCATAGTCATGATGGTGACAGACTCGTGGATTTTTTTTTTCCGTGTCGAACCCGTGGACCGTTTGACTTGTGGGTGTCGGGTACATGGGATGACCCCTTTTGAACAACAGGACTCGAAGGATTAGGCGATTGGTGGATGCAATCTGGTGCATTCCAGACTTCACCCGACCTACTTCTAATCAGTCATGACATTGTCAGACGATTGGCGACTATAAAGGCTCTACTCTTTGGTTCGCGATACACTTGAAATGCTTCCTATTGGGGCGTATCAAAACAAAATGATGTGAATTTCATAGACATAGTATTATGTCATGTGCCTCTTGTTCTTTTTTTCCTCTTCCGTGAATATTGACATGTTGACGTAAAGCCGTACCTTGATAATCAGAATCATGCCTAATCAAACAACCGCCACGAGTTGGAAAGCAAATATTCATCATTGTCAGTCGTTCAAGGCACGTTCATTATGACCTCGTCCTAGTTTTTTTTTTTTCACTGCTCACTCTTCGTTTTGTTTAGTGGTTTTGTGTTTTGTATTATTAATATTTTCTAATTTCCTCAAAGTGCGTGTTCATTTTGTCAATTTCTGTCGTGTTTTTTTTTTTCTTGTCTTCTTTACGTACGAGCGTCGAACGCCAAAATAGGCTAAGACCAGCATACGTGTCACTACCATCGTATGGGTATACACCACTGATTTTCTAGCTACGGAAGGCACCTGGACATCTTCTTGGCCAATCGCTTTGAAGCCACCACGGCGCCATCTTACCACGCACATCGCCCATACCTAATTTGTGTACAGAGCTCATGACATCACGTCGTGATCACGTTGTGATCACGGTGACAGTAAATGCGTGTAAATCCCCGTAGTGTGTGCCTGGTAAGATGGCGGCATGGCAGCTTCACTTGTTAATGTTTGTACAGCGCGAATGGGCCAATGAGAGATCCAGATACCTCCTATACGTGTAGAGATCATTAGTAGCCTATAGAACTTCCAGAGAAATCACATTAAGTATGCAAATAGGTTACACTGTTGCAACCTCGGGGAGGAGATAGGCCCTAGTGGTTACCAACAGCATCTGTGACACCGGACAATGATGGCCACATTGGTTACAGCTCGTTATTCCGAATGTTCGTCAATCCTAAAAATGATAAAGGTTCGTTATCCCGAAGTTTCGTTAAACCGAAAATGAAATAAGGTCCGTAATTCTGAGGTTTGTTAAGACGCACTGTCTGTGAGCAAGGCATAGGCCTATATCATACCTGCCACTTTAACTTTCCACATGGGAGCCGTTTTCTCAGTATAATTCACAAATATGGAGTCTTAATGACTGCATAATTCAAGGGGCTCAAAACAACACCCCTTTTGAATTTCCTTTGATTTGGATGCTTCGTAGAAGAGAATGAATGAGACGGCAAAGTAAAGCAGCTTATACAGGGAGTGTGGGTGCACAGGGAGGTACCTCCCTGGCGTTAACGACTTTGTTTCTTTTCTCGCAATAAGATTACGCACTCGAAATTCACGATGCTTTGTACTTTTCGCGGCAAACGCTGAGCTGTTTTGTTACATAAGCCATCACCACGAAATGGTTTACCAAGAAAGCTATGATTTGTAAAACTTCACTTTCGTAGAATATCAATCCATGTTCTATTGTACATAATTATCAAAGTGCTGGTAGAAATGTATCCATCGCGGCTACAGTGTTTAACCCGCCTCAAAGTAAAATTAGTCCATAAAAAAATTTAAAAAAATGATGCGATAGTTTCGAATATGCTGGGACCGCATCTCTAAAACTAAAGAATTAAAGTAACGTGTGCTTTGAACATGAATGAATATTATGCAGTGATTTTACGGAATTATGAGAGATGAAGGTAATAGAAACAGAGCTAGGGACTTATAAAGCTGCGATTACACCATGTCCCCCGGTGGCCACTGCAGCCCCTTTTGCCCGAAACGCAGTATGCCTTGGGTAGATGAGACATTCTCATGTTTTCTCCCTTCGCATTCCAGTCTTGCTCGTTCCAGTCCTCGAACATAATATAACTATCAGACGCTGTTATAACGACGTCTGATCATGCTATAGACTATCAATATTTCCCGTCGCGTCCCGCCAGGGACTGCATTCAAGTTTTGTTACGGTCTATCACGCGCCGTCGTGTTTCGTTGCGATCACCCCGTTTAATCACGGCATACAAAATTCCTACTCTTAGCACCGGGACTGCCTTGGCATTTTTTTTTTTTTGACTGTTTAAAAATATCTGCCGTGGTTGCCGGGAACATGGTGTAAACGCAGCTTTAGGACTAAGACAAGGACGAACAGAGACAAAGATACAATGCGAAGGTATAAAAGACGTACATGTTGCCATTGACATTGGCGACGGGTGCGTGAACATAACTTACATAACAATAACAAGAGAGACATGGGACGTATAGCAGACGTGTATAGATAGGACGGGGGGGGGGGGTGGTGGGGGGACTGAGAATGAAAAACAGCTTTACCAGTCAGTAATCAGCAGGAAAACATTACATGCAGCTAGAGGGAAAATGAGAAGAATATACTCATTCAAAAGACCATGACATGTTGCCATAGAAACGTCAGGGATGTTGAAACGGGTGCACATCACGATTCAGACACCCACAAGTCGTACAGTCCATCTCGTGAGTCCGACATTCATTTCATAGTGTCGGCCTCATGGGCCTTTTTTTTTTGCCTATTAGTGTCAAACTCGTGGGCCTTTTTTTGCCTAGTGTCAAACTCGTGGGTCTTGTTTGCCCGATGTCGGACTCATGGGCCATTTTAGCCTGGAGTGGGACTCGTTTGCATTATCAGCTTGCTGTCAGAAACATGGACCTTATTTGCCTTATAGTTTCGAGTCCGTGGGCTGTATTACTCGTGAGCCGTATAACTGGTGGGCTGTATGACTCATGGACCGTTTTCAATGTCGAGTTCGTGGACCGTATGACTCAAGGGTGTCGGTCTCGTGGGTTGACCCCAGAGAAATGACTTTGTTGAGCCATTAAATCATTTTCGTCTTCAAATGGTTTCCAGATTGTTAACGCCCAGTCGAGCAAAGTGCAGCACGTGGCATTAAAACTGGATTCGTATTATCCGATACTTTGATATAGGCCTCCCTAGGCCTGTACGGAGTTTGTCATGTCGGAAAGTGGGTGCTATGAGATGAGCACTGCCAATTATGTCTACTCAATTTAAGCTTTTGCTTCATGTCATTGTGATGTGTGGCCCAAGGGGCGCACCTCACGCGACCGACACCCACGAGTCAGACAGCCCACGAGTCATACAGCTCACAAGTCATACAGCCCATAAGTTATACAGCTCACGAGTCATACAGCGCATTAGTTCGACACTAAGCTAACAAGGCCCACGAGACCGACACATTAAGCCCCGTGTTGTATCTGTCGAACTCGTGGGCTGTTTTTACCTAGTGTCGAATTCATGGGTTTTATTTGTCCAGTGCCGAACTCATGGGCTGTATGACTCGTGAGCTGTATGACTCATGGACCTGTTTTCAATGTCGAACTCGTGGGCTGTATGACTCGTGGGTGTCGGTCTAGTGGGTTGACCCCGGCCAAAAGGCAGTGCTTTCCAATAACTCCGGTTTTAAAATTTGAGACGCCGTCTCTTATAATACAAAAGCTACAAGGAAAAAATAAGGGGGTATAAAATCCATGAGTGACCGCGTTCACCACATAAATGATTACTAAGTCTGGTAAACAGTGTGCGTCAGAATAACCCATTCAGTGGACTTTTTATTCTTCTTTTTTAAGAATGACAATCTCCTCGAAATTGCTTGATAGGGACAAGATAATTCTCGAAACGTTTAATGGGTTTTTTGTGCACTTGAAATTCCTCATACAGTACAATGAATAAAGTTACACATTTTTTTTAAGTCGGTCATGGCAATGTTAAACAGTGCCTTTGTATAGATGTAACAGTGAGAATCAAATTGATAGAATCAGTAATATGTCTCATATAAGTCTAATTCTTTCTGCTGTACGTCTTCATTTGGCTGAAGAGAATTTTGTGCTGTCAGTAGCATAAACCATCCACCGTTTTCACAAATGTCTGCACTATTTTCACCCCTATCTGCTATTATAATTTTATGTTGTCGATCTGAATGCACACTGTCAACAGGTGCGAATTAAGGCGACTGATATTGTGGGCGTTAAAGGAATTCCGGCTCTTTGTTAATTGATAAGCCTTGGAAAAATATAAAAGCATCGATACGGCTGAATGTGGTTTCAGAGTATATACGTGAACTTATGTCTGACGTTGATTTCCGCGTCAAACAAATATAGTCACGTTTTCCGTCGTTTGATACATTTTTTCTATTTTCTCAGTTATCTATTTACATTCCCCGCTCAATTTCAAGTGAAATGCACAATGTAATAATTAAAAAAAAAACACGTTGAATGTAACGTCGACTGTAAGGCAGACAAGCATGAATACTCATAACAATAGCAAGCGTCAGATCTTTGCTCGACTATGACAATCGCATACCAGGACATTGTTCTTTGTCGTTCACTATGACAATAAACATTGTGCTTTGTGTATGTCGTGTGTGGGTGTAGTATGTCAAATGGCATTGATACTCAAATGCAACTTTACGTATAAGACATCCGAGGTCGAGGGAACAGTCAACAGGTACAAAATTTATCTGGAAATGGTCGACGGAATACTGTGCTTACATCCGAAGGAATCGCCCAATGGTAAGCCTACACCACACATGACAAGATGAGGGAAACTGAGATTCATAACACTGTAACCTAGGATTATTTAAAATGGAATTATTTCGGGGTTTGAATAAATTGCAAACATTATCAACCAAAACGAGGGAAAACGAGATATCATAAATTATAGTCCCAGCTTTATTTACCTTCTCTGACCCGAAAAGGCAAGTGAAATTTCACATCTTGCCTTCCCGCCTTGAAGCGCTGGAGGTGTCTAGAAGATAATAAAATGACCCCTTTATATAATAGCATTAAATCGTGGTAACTTCACAATAAGTAATGCACAAGTGGGGGGGGGGTACTAGTGGAGATGCAGCGCACTTGAGGATATTTACAATGGTGTAGGCGTATACACGAGGCGCAGTCGAGTGCATGTTGCTCATCATTGTGCTTAGCCGAGCTCCACTAACGTCCCGAACTTAAACCTGTGCATTATTGGTTTTATGAAATGGTTCTATGAACTACTTTTCATTTACCTTAATGGACAAATACCAGTCAGCGACATAGAGAACTTGCCTTTGAAATGTTCCAGAAAATGTTCTAAAGACACAGGTACTAAACATGAACTTGCTTATGGTAGACAGGTGATTGAGCCAAACATAAATTTTACCCACAAACATACACTAACCATATCCTAAATGCAAATACACACACACACACACACACACACACACACACACACACACACACACACACACAACTCGATTTTTTTTAGAGAGTATAGTTTAGTACAGGGTAGGAGTAAAGATTGGTTGATTGTATCTAAAACTGACAGCATAGAAATCCCTTCAGCCAAATGAAGATGTAAATAAATGTAAATAACAGAAAGATATACTATCATGAAATGCACGAAACTGATTACACTGAATATTATGATGTCACCATAAATATATTCTAAATAGGTTATCATTAAAAAAACAATAAAAAGTTCACTGAATGAAGGGACATAAAGGGTGTAGTGAATCAAAATGACTCACAGACACCCTCCTCCTATTGTTATATAACTTTGTATTCACGCATATCAGGGACTGCAACTCAGATTTTTTTTTTTTTTTTTGTTAAACAAAAGGCGAGGAGTGAAAACTAGAATGAGGTCAGAATTTATGTACCCTGAACAACTGGCGACTGATGACGAATACTTGTTCTTCCACTTGTGGCGGCTATTTGATCATGATTACCACGGCTTTGCGTCAACATGTCAATATTCACTGCTGAGAAAAAAAAAAGGAAAGCTACAACCACAAAGAGACATATGGCATAATTTCTATGAAAGACACCGTTCTTTTTTTTTTTTCACGCCCCAGAAAGCATGTCTAGTGTATTGCAAACCAATATACTACTAGGCCTACTCACCTGTCGTCTGACAATGTCATGACTAGAAAGTAGGTCGGGTGACAGGTGGAACATTCCATTTCGTCCTTCACCCTGCAGATCCTGCGGAGGGGAGGGGGTGGGTGAGGATCTGTTGAGCAAATTAATTTCGTGGCAGATCATTCCATCTTGGTACGTACGACCGGGGAGGTGTTAAGAGAAGGAGCGGAATCTCTTCGCAGTTCGTGCAAATTTATGCGTAGGTTCTACAGCATAACAATGCTCAGGAGTTCACTGACTTTGATGTTCCATGTTCAAAACCACTCTTTCGTAGAGTTTGGATATGTAGCCTAAAGAAGATGTTCTCGATCTTAAAGGTAGGGGATACCTTTTACAGACCTCCCAAAATGCAGCAAAACATTACATATGAACCTCAGGGGACTTGCTTAGGCTACTGCTTAGAAATTTGGAAGTCAACAGTTATCTAAAATTTGAATAATGCACAAAACTCAACTACTCAGTAGTTCTGTGTGTCAGCCACACTTAAGCCTTTTTGTTGCAGTCTTCTGTATTTGTTATCTATAAACACAAATCTAAAAGTACAAGAGCTGATGTAATAACATATAGAGTGTGTGGCAAGAATGTATATAGAAATGAGGCTTGCGTTGATGAACTTTCTTCACAAAATATACATGATGAACACACATGCAGTGCATGGGTCTGCAAAGCTAGCCTAGTAATGTACTGGAATTTACGGTGAGCCCCGAAAAAAAATTCAATTCAAAATCTAACGGTCAAAAAAATGTACTAAATGTTTCCTTCCACTTTCAATACTTTATGGGAGTTTCTAAAATGATACTCTCTTCAACATACTACTGTATTTATACAACTCTTCATTTAAGGCATGCAAATGGGATTCCCTACCTTTAACAATTTTAAGCTGTATTTCAGAAAAAATGCTGAATATGAAACCTGGTGGAAATCTTGTATGGAACAACTACTCTTGTTATTAATGCCCGGACTGAAAAATGAGTATTGATTATCCCAGGTTAATTGGTTTAATTAGGTTAATATCAATCCATCACGTGCATGTTATTCTTATGCATGATATTGTTTGTCACGTTAAGCATTCGAACGCTAAATATTTCGAATTGTGTTTCTAATTGTTTAGAAGCAATTCACTTTTAAGGAAGTACAATTCCTTTTTTTTTTCTTCGCGTGTCTTCTATATTCTTTGCACACTGAACATTCTCTGCCGAAAATACTGAAGGGGACAGCAAATTGCTGCTGACTAGGTACGTTGTATTTTAGGAATGATGCATATTTAAACAAAGTGATGTCTTTCATCGAAGCAACCTATAACACCTTCGATTGAGCGCATTATAACTTCTCGGCAGCACGGAGAATGGGTGTAAGGAAAGAATTTCATTTCTTCTCCTTCTGTAACACCTCTTCGATACGACCGCGGGTCAAACAACCCCCCCCCCCCCGGGGGGGGGGGGGGGGGAGCGTTCATTTCTTTGTTTTTGCATTGAATGCATTAAAACACGTTTTTATTCGTATTGCCAGATACCAGGTTTGTTGCATGTCAGCCGGATGTACTGGCAAGTATCATTCACGAGGATTGCATGAATAATCATTATATGACAGATGCTTTATATCTCTGTAAATTTAAAAAAACATCATGCATCTTGGTACGAATGACCTTTTTCTGCTCATGCACAAGGTAGAACTATACGAACTGGCTTACTGCAATGTTCCAGGTACTCCTGAACGAATGTAACCGAATTTCGAGTGCTCTGTGCTTGTGCTTCCTCGTGGATAAGGTAAACTCCACTTCGCGCTAACGTTGACTTGGGTATGATATGAGAAAAAATAAATGAAAAAGAGAAACAAATAGAAATAAATGGAAATTAACCGATTTCTTTCGTTTTCATTGAACAGCATATCAGTGACAAAAGCTAATACAGTCATATGATAATGTATTTGTAAATATTATGCACATTATACTGGACGGTAAACTTTAAGTACTAAATTAAGGGCAAAAAAGCACTACGTGCATCAACACACGTGCACATTTTTGCATGTATTGTGGATATATTCACTGAAAAAAAAAGTGGTTGGTACCAATCAGTCACGGTGTGGACGATGACGTTGCATTTTTTTTTTTTTTGGGGGGGGGGGGGGGGGGGGGGGGGTGATCTCTCTGTACATCCGAGCGTGAATGAAGGTTTTTTTTTCTTGTTAATTTTCCCTTTAGCCGCCCCCCCCCCCCTTTCATGCGCGTCTGTGTGGGCAGCGAACCGTATTAAGAATGTGGTGTGTGTATGTGTTTGTATGTGTGTAAGTGATCATGCTCGATAAAGTCTCATAACCCCTATAATTCAAAAAGTTCACTGGGTGTAAATTAGCGGCACCACCAGGCAGGAGTGAGTGAACTTTATCCACGTGATGAGACTGTGACATGACAAAATTATGACGTCACTATCACGATGTTTACCCCGTCTGTGGCGCTTCTAGTCTGAGCACACAGCCTTTATTTTCTCTTCACTTCCCATGAAGCGGAGTCGAATGGCAGCTAAAATGTTGCACATCAAAAAATTAATGTTTGTCTGTGTCGTGCAACGTCCTAACAGCCCTTGAATATTGTTTGCACACGTTTGGTTGGCAGACTTATCGCCAAGAGTCTATGCATAATCATTTGCATTTGAGGCAAATAAATATTTGTCTGTTGATATGCTTTACTAATGTTTCGTCAATAAAAGACCGGCTGGTGAACTCATACTAGGTTAGAAACAAAGTTTGAAGACCTCTTGGGGCCCCGCTATCTTTGCGGACGATGGATTCCATTTTTCCCCTTTCATTCTGACCATTTTTTGAGTGTTAAAATACTCCATACCAATATAAACAAAACATGTCGCGGTAAATGATTTTCTAGGAGGCCTGAAATACGCATTTTTGGGGCAATTCGGCTGAAACTTGGGTTAATGGCATTTTCTGTGTTACCTCCTTTCTGCTCCCAGTGCAAACTTTGAACGTACAGAATTTCGTACATGTTTGCTCTTGTATTTTTTAGGCGATGTTCTGTGTCTCAATTTGCTTTTCTCCCTATGCGTTTTGTCAGTGAGACAATATCTTAACTTACGGAAACTGAAAAAACACAAAGTATCCTATGATGAAAAGAATGTTGTATGTGCAGTTTAAGTCAGTTTTAGATTAATATGATTATCCCTTTACAGTGGTTGCCATAGAGTTTTGAATCTGACTTGTTTGATTCCAAATTAGAGACTCAGTTCACTTAACCAGACCTTTTAGTTCAAAACCCCTTTTCTAAAAAGTAGCATTGCTATAAAGAAAAAATGTTGAATTTTCTATCAATTAGTGACATAGGTTAAGAGGGGTTCGACCAATGTTGATGTGTTTTTAATCATTGCATAGCTATGATTTTCTTTTTTTTTTTTAAATTGACGTAAAGTAACACACTTCATCTGTCACCTTTGATCGTGGCATTTGTTTGTGAAGCAAGGTCACATTTAGTCAGGTGTCACATGCATTTCACCATGCTCTACCTATTCATGGCTTGGTTTTCTTGAAATGATTGACGTTGTCAAATCCATTTTGAACCATCATCATGTTCAAATCAGAAGGTCACATTTGCCACCTGTCATATTCCCGTCTCATATACGCCTTTTTTCATAGAGTAAATGGACTAGTAATGGGCTGATGTAAGAACGGTTGAAGCACTATACCATGTTCATTGTCAGTACAGAAATCCCCCCCCCCCCCCACCAACATAAATTCGAATTTAGTGAACTAAAAGAATTGTATACCAAGTAACACTCCGTGAAAATTTGCCCCAAATTAGACAATCCATCGGAGCGTTTTACATTTTGTTTAATTATACCCCCACAAACACATATTACGTATGGGGTTACATAGGCATCACTCTCAGGTCGGATGGCCCACCGACTGGTCTGTCGGTCGGTCAGGCGGTCGATCGGTCAGTAGGTCGGTCGGCCGGTCGGTTTTTTCCGTTGCAAAATCTTGTGGCTCAAACTAATTTCTCATTTTTTTTTTCAGCAATAGACCTACAATTTGGCATATGTGATCGCTATCATAGGTTGATGTGCAAGACACCATTTCGTCAGTATCGCAAAATGCGCTGCTTTGGAGTAAAATGCATTACCAATTTTCATAAAAGAATCATGCAAAATGTTGTGGCTCAAACTACTCTCTCATTTTTTAAAGGAATTTATCTAAAACTTAGCATGTGTGACCTCTATCATAGGTAGATGTGAAAGACATCATTTTCGTCAGTATCGCGAAATGCATTGCCATGGCAATGGCAAATTTTCATAAAAATCACAGAATGTTGTGGATCGAACTTCTCTCTCAGTTGTAGAATAATTGAGCTGAAATTTGGCACATGCCATTAATGTAATATGTAGTTGTGCATTACTCCTTTTTCTTAAGTGTTAAGAAATCTGTCGCCACGGCAACAGCAGCTTTTACACAAAAATCATATAAAAATATGTGGATTGACCTAACCCCCTCAGGATTTGAGCAATTGACCCCAAATTTGACATGTGTGACTGATATCACAGATAGATGTGCAAGACACCTTTTTAGTTAGGACAGTGTAATGCGTTGCCATGGCAACGGCACCATTTCATAAAAATCACACAAAATGTTGCGGATCAAACTTCTCTCTCAGTTTTAAAGCAATTGAACTGAAATCTGGCACATGCGATCAGTGTAATATGCTCGCCGATTTGAGAGAGAAACAAGAATTGAAATCGTCTGACTCATATTGCAATTTAAGAATCACATGTAGAGATTGAGAGGCTCATTAAATTTCCGCAACTTAGACAAATAATAATAGTCACCAAAGAATTTAAATGGAAGAGAATATGCCAGACAGCCACAGAGATGTGGTTTTGGGGGACGTGACGGGTTGAAGTGACATGAAGTTCGTCTTTTAAGCATGCCGCCGTATCGTTCATATCAGTTGTTGATTCGTAATACCCTTTATGACATCACAGACAATCACGTTTATAACCATGGCCCAAATCATTCTTTGCACAATGGGAATCTTAAATTGCGCGAGTAATCTCGCTCCGGCAGCAAACACTGCAAATGAATCAGGTTAATGCGGCTCTCCATAAATAAGATAAACGTTGACAAGCGCAAAACGTTGACAAGCAAAGACGTAAAGCGGGGTAAATATCGATGTCAATAGACTCATAGAACTGAAAACAAAATAATGATGGTATAAATGCAAAGGTTAACGGTGAGACATAATCGCTGTAAAAATCGACTGCTCTGACACCTGTATATTGAGACAAGAGTAGACGGAGGGAAACTAGGTTATCAAGGAGGAGGGAGACTCAATATGATTGAAAGAAATGAGGACAGAAGTACATAAAAACAACGATGTACAATGAGCGAGGACGAGTGGAAAGGTAGGTAGGTTACATTTCGAATGTTGACTCCTTTAAAGTTGCCCTCAAGACTCATTTGTTTGTAACTGTTTTCCAGTATACAAGGTATAGAGTTGTGTATTATGATTTTTTTTCCATCATCATTATTGTGTCATTAATTTTCATGTGCATATTTGTGTAATGATTTTTGTACTTCATAACTCACTTTTTCTACTGCGACTTGAGCACATCAGTTATTTGGAATTGGCGCATTATAAGCACCCTGTATTATTATTATTATAGATAGATAGATAGGTAGATATATAGATAGAAAGAAAGATAGGTAGATAGATAAGAAGATAGAACTAGGGATTGTTGCGAAGAACAAGAAATGTAAGAAGTAAAAGAGAGGGTCAGGAACATTTCTACTTTTTTTTTTTGTAGCCTTCAAAGCTGACTTTAAGTGTTGTTATCACCGAAGTCATCACATGACTTGAATAAAGATACAGGTTACAAATTTGAGATTACCGGCATTTTGCTATTCTCTGTTAATTCGTTGTTGTTGTTGTTGTTGTTGTTGTTGTTGCTGCTGCTGCTGCTGTTGTTGTTTTGGAGAGAGGGAAGAATTCCAAAATCTTCGGGGCATTTTGCAAACACGAAACGTATAGCAAGTGCACCGATTAAGGCACCGGAGGTATTTGTGTACTATAAACTATCACTTTCTCGAATTTCGCGAATCACAGTTGGGGCGCGTCTGTAACAACACGCAAAAATATCGCAAATGCGCTGTTCGAGGGAAACAGCGCATCTTTGGTAGCCGCAGTATCATTCGCGAAAACAACATCTCGCAAAAATGTCTGTGACTTCCTTACTCACGAAAATTATCTCTACGCAAAAATAACAGCTTATACAGTAGTTGCAATCACATAGAGGTAGCAAGGAGAGTCATTGTGTTTGACGCGTTTGTTTGGATGTATATTGATCATAGGAGTAAAAATTAAAAACGTTGAATGTTGAACGCACTGGGACCTGTAATGCCTGACTGCACAGTTAATTGCCGTTTTCATACTTTTGGACAAGACTTTGTCACTACACCAAGAGGAAAAACTGGTGCCCGGGAGACAATTTTGAAGAGGAATTCAACCTTTCTCAGCCACCACGGATGACTAATGATCTTCACACTGATATTCTTGATTATTCGAGTAAATCTTATTTCTTTCCTTAAAGGGGGTATCTCACTGAGCGGCGAACTTTTGCGACCGTATAGCAATTTGGGATTTCGCCAGGGTTCGTAGGGTTGCAAAAGGTTCGTTAACAGGACTGTTGCAAGAAAGTTCGCAAACGGTTTTTATTGTCGCAAGCAGTTTTTCTTGTCGCCAAAAAAATTTAAACATGTTCAAAATTTCTTTGCGAATTTGTATTTTTGCTAATGGTTGCAAACATTCGCAAAACACTCGTAAGAATTCGCAAACGGTCATAATACGGTGTCGCTAACATTTTTTAATGATTCGCCACTGCTAGCGAACAAGTAACCATATGGTTCCTATATAAAATTGACCCACCTGAGAGAAATTTGCTATATAGAAAGTTCTTGAAGCTCTTGACAACTCCATCATGTAATTGCTGCATAAGCATAGTACATGTTGACCAAAGTCTTTCCTCTGCAACAACCACTCTCTGACCCAAACAGTCTTTCTTTTCTTTTTCTTTCTTTGTTTTTCTTCATCTTCTTTCTTTCTCTTACGCTGCATAATAGCTGTAGCAGCAGCCATTCAAAGCAGCTTTTCGAGGATAGCAGCCTCTACTTGGCAGAAATTCATTTCCATATTCTGGAAATCAATCTTGAACGGTGGTCACAAAAGATTTGAATGCAGTGGAGGGTCGTATGCTTTTTTATGGGTTTGACTATACATAATCGCCTGGTACTTGTCCAAGTCCCAAAACATTCGCAAATTGTCGCAAGAGATTGGCAAACAGTTGCTAATGTTTGCAAAACTGTCGCTAACATTTGCTAACAGTCGCTAATAGTTGCCACCTGTGTTTCGCAAACACTTTCGCAAACATTCGCTCAAGCATTGCCAATTGTCGCTAAACATCGTCTTAAGTCGCTAACTGTCGCTAATGGCAGAAGCGAACCCTAACTTTTCGCAAACACTCGTCAGAAAAGATGGCGAATCTCAAATTCGCTTCGTTCGCAAACGTTCGCCGCTCAGTGAGATACCTGCTTAACAAACGTCGTTGATGTAGACAAAAAAAAAGAAAAAACACAGGAAGAAAGAATTGAATCAATTGGACAGGGTGCAATAACATTTCCAGGGGTAAAGCGTTGGCTTAAAATCTAGCGGTTAGGGCCTGATGTCCGAGCAATCACAATCTTACACTTATGTCTGTAGGATTATTTAGTTGCTTTGTTCTACATAACCTTCTTCAAGTCTTCTTCAGTGCTTGCAAATCGCCATGGGGTCATAGTATTGATTGTGCGTGGCAATCTCGCAACGCTTTAAAATTTCGACCTTACATCATCCTTCGGTAAGCCATTTTCAATGCTGTCTGGCAAAAAGAGGGTCGCTGTAGAAAGGAAGCACTATATTTCTTTGCTGTTATTATGCAACTGCATTTATTTTTGGGTATAACCTTCTTGATATACCTCACCCCCCCCCCCCCCCTCGTCTCTCCTGCGGTATGTAATCTTGCGAAGACATGCATTGTGATTGTCCAAAATGTTGACCTTCCTAAGCAGTGTTTCAAAACTTTAGGTTGGGATGATTCGATCGTTTATATGTGATGCTGACTGGACCGCTCCCAGATTAGTTATTCTGAGGAAGATCTGAATTACCTACCTCTACAATATACCAATTCTTTTAGGGTTGCAAACGGATACATGAACTTTTATAAACCTAATGATAATACTGATATGCCAGAAGGCTTGTAACACTTCACAGAAAGTTGATGCATAATAAAAGTTATTGACCGGTCCCAATAATGACAGCAAAGCTTTAGACAATTTTTTTGCATTTTTGTCTAACGTTCATTAGGCCTATATATACAGCTGGCTTTCTGCCAAGTGTTGCACACAACACCATAAAGGTATCGGCATTTTGTCTTTATCACCCTCATTTTCTATTCAACGCAGGTTACCTTGTCCATGAGCAGGTGATGTGTGAGACCTTTATCACTTACTGGATTGAAAACCCGTCGTTTGAAGTGTAACTAATAAACATGTCTTTTGTTCATCTCGAACAAAAGAGACAGACATCCTTTGTGCAGAATTTGACGGTTTTATCCGATAGCTCAGACTGTCTGGCTATAGGCTTACCTCTTTTTCTTGTCCGTGGTGAAATGTGGAGAATGTCACATGCAACCCTGAGTGTTTATATTACTTTGAATAGCGAGGTGGTAATGTAAAAAATGTTTACGACGGGCTTCGGTGTTCTAATGGAATCGCAACACGCAAATCAAAAACTCCCGTCCCCGAGAAACATTACGCAATCGGAGATGTTCGCGTTGGGCGCCGCGACTGTACACATGTACTTGGTTTTCTTGTTTTGTTTTTATTTGTCCTAGCACGGTTGATAATCGGTGACCAAGAAAAAAAGAAAGAAAGAAAGAAAGATGAAATCCAGTGGTAAAGTTCTGGACGTCTGTTCGCGGAACGTGACTGTAGTATTGCATGACATTGTCTTCTGTTTCCTGTATTGCGTTCTTATGCAGTGGAACGTGTTCATGGCGACCACACATAACTCGTATTAATTCACCGTAGCACGAGCACTTTGCTACTATCAAATCATGACTATTGCCTTGATAATCATTTTGATTCTCACTGCAAAAGTATAAGAAAGGTCAGGAAGGGAAAAGGCAACTGGAACACACACAAACGTCACACTCGCGTGACAACCCGCTCTATTCACTCTTCAGTGATGGAATGTTTCACGTGAGGATATTACTTTTCCAAACAAGTGTATTTTTTCGACTTTGTTCATTTTGTCGGATACATAAAAGTCATTTATTCTTAGAGCAATGACCCATGCTGTTCTCACTGTGCTGTTAATCAGTAGGCCTATAGTTCTCAAAATGAACAGAGTCAAAATGGCAGTTTGCGGGAACAAGTAGAGCGGAAAAATGTAGGCTACACGCAATTCATGTTATTCAAGCTCTCCTTCATCGCGTGGAATAGGGTTTTGAAATGGGAAAACACCTAAAACTGACAAAAACAACAACAAACAACTATGATGATGATAACATAACCAGTCATTGTCATAATGAGCATTTATTGTTATCACTGTCAAATCTCGAAATTTAGAAGAATTGCTATCATGATGCCAGTGCGTTTAATCCCTCCGCATGGAAATTATAGGCCTACTTGTACAGCATCATTGTTCTGTATGTGATCGTAAGTTTCCACATTTAGCTCATTCAGAATATAGGCCTATATATTTAGTGATAGATGGCAGACAACTTACGTTTATACAGTTAGTCACAAATCTTTAAATAACTCGCTCATTTAGTACACTCGTAGTCCATATGTTGTATGTCTTCAACTTTCAACATCTGCATTTAAATCAATGTTCTACTAAAATTGAGCAAATTTTTGATTGAATGCTTGTATTTACGGTCGTTGAGTGTCACAGCAATCTACAAGTACCTACAAAATTCTAGACTTATTCCAAACCCTCGCAAAAGGAGTATCTGTTTTATAGTTTGATATACAATGAGCAGTTGTGATTTCTCCATTGACTCAAATCCTGCAGGTGTCGCACCTGTAGTTCATGATATCTCCGTGAGGCCAGCACTGAATTAGCGTTCAAATGTGCATACATGCTGGAAGTGCGATGACCTCCTCTTTTCCTCCTCCTCCTCCTTTTCTTTTTCATCATCATCATCATCATCATCATCATCATCATCTTCTTCATCATCTTCTTCTTGTTCTTGTTCTTCTTCTTCTTCTTCATCTTCGTCTTCTTCTTCTTCATCATCATCATCATCATCTTCTTCTTCTTCTTCTTCCTCATCTCATCTTCAATTATGCTATATTGATAGTATGCTATAATAATATCAATATATGCTGTATTATTGTATATACAACTACATGTATTTAAAACGCCATTTTATGCTCGTTCATTGCATCACGTACTGCTGCTTGTCCTCATAGCCATTACGTGAGAGTCCATTGCTTTTAAACACCACTCTCACCTCTGTATACACAACATAAACACGCAAACTCAGAGATATAGGCAGACACAATCTCTCTTCTCTCTGTACCGCCTTTTCAGATGCCTTCATGATATGACGTAGGGTATAAGTATACTTGGGACGCGTGACACGCATACATCTCGTATTATATCTTTGAAAAGTAAAAACGTTAAAGAATACTTTCGTGGTAAGAAGTCACATGTTTGAAGAGTTGAATTTAGTATCGCAAAATCATCAGTATATGATAAAGGAATACAGTCATGATATGACAATGACAGAAGAAACATAGATTTTATGAAATATGTTGTAAGCTGCAAAACTTCTGGATCGTCGAGGGTCGGAAAGTCTGAAGATCAAAGAAATAACTTGATTTTTAGTCCCAATTTTGTCCCAAAGGCACAGGACGTTACACCCCCCCCCCCTGCTTCTCTCACTTCCATTACTTCATACTTATTCTTCGCATTCGTGGAAAACATTACGCGGTGCAACCAACGAGAATGTAATCAGTCTCATTTGGCTTCCCATTGTTCTTTTCATGACGTCACAAGCTTTTGGAATGTGGGAGCAGCAGCCTTCTCTCTCGGTGTAACAACAGCTCACCAATAGAGTGTTGTCATTTTCATTGTCAGCGCGTCATCTCAAGTTTTAGAATCAGCTTTTTATCTGCCTTTCTTCTTTGACTGGACTATCTTAATACTCTCTTCAAATGGGCAGTAAGTTTAAGTTTGGGTATAGCCTTATAATAATATGCAGAAATCAGCATTTTCCTATTGCTACGTATGTTTGTTTGTTTTCATTTTCCATCGGGCAAGAGGGCTGAATAGCCCATGTTCAGCTGCATGAGTTGCGGTCTTCTACGGATGCAGAGAGTAGCCTTTATGCGGTCCGTTCGTACGTACTTGGGATGACCCACTTCACCGGGTTACCATGGTTACGCACCGGGTTACATTTTTCAGAATACATCATCTTTCTTGGTGTCATGGTTTCAAGAGCGTCGCGATTATTCACAACAAAAATAAGGTAGCAAACCAGCACACAAAAACAAAGCAAAACAGAAACAAATCAAGTGGTATATCATGTAATGTATTCAATAGATTTACCCATTCTTAATTATTTTCTGTTAATACACAACTGGCTTAACTCAACTGATATTTGTTCGTATCTCACAGGATGCTGGGAATATAAGCAAATCCATCTATTTTAATAAAATCATACAACCTGTTTCTCAAGCCTTGAAAGATATAGGCCTAGGAGATTGAGCAGCCGAGTAGCCAATTTGAAAATGTCATTCAGTTGCGTGTCATAATGTCCATTTCAGGTACATTGTACTTAAAAAACTAAAATGTAACACAGGACAAACAAGCAAAAAAAAAGAAAGAAGAAAAACTGGACTTTGAGAGCATGATTCATGTTAAAGGAGTGTACTCGATTATGTGCTAGACATCGTCTCGCAGGTATAGAATTCACAATGACCTTGTTCGTAATCCCAAGAATACACAGCTGTTATAGTACTCCGTCAATTCCCGTTCTCCAGTCCATGCACAACTCACGGTCATGAATGACGCGCGATGAGAATGATTACATTTAACGTTTCCCAAGCATTTCCCTGCCCCCTGCAGTCATGTTTGACGTCATTCGTTCGTCGAAATTGAGTTTTTCGCTTTATCAACTCGTTTTTCGCTTTATCAACTCCCACACTCCGGATTGAAAGGGGGAAAACTCCAGGAATCACCAACAAAGTGATGAATGTGAGGTGCTATTTTATGTTAAATCTTACAAACTAACTGGATGATCGTTAATAGTTTTAGCAGAAACTCTGGTTCGTAGTGAACTTTTCGACTGAATATCATGACTCATAATTCCCACTCGTTCAAGAGGCAGGGGGAAAAAAGAGAGAGGATAAAATCGAAGCATAAGAGTACGATTTTAATCAATGAAGACGACCAGTGCAAACAGGATATTAACAGTTGCCCGAAAATGAGATCAAACTGCCCTATAAAAGATGCCATTGTCCAGGCATTACGCCGGTAAGTAACGAGAATTTATACTCCAGTATATTTTATCAAATCATGTCACATACACACAAGGACAAGTATCCCCTTAGATTGAATTATCATAACTGTAAATTTTTTTTTTGAGCAAAAGTGTTATTTGTACACTTATTGTCTATCTTCTGTATGAAAATAAGGGTGATCTGTTTAATCATGCATGCGTTGGCACAATATTAAAGACAAAACAGTAACTTTTTAAAAAGTCACAAAAGTTACATTTGTGGGTCTGTGAAGCCTTGTGTTGCTGTCGAATATTTAAAGGTTGCTGTTGTTTTATCATCCATTGTTTGAGCACCTTATGCCATATCAACAGTATACAATACATTTTAGTAGTTCTTGCTCCATCTTGAAAGTGTGCTTACTCAACCATGACATAACGACTAATATTCTCATGTTATCTCTTTCAATAATCTGGATTTTGCAGTTACATTATGAGGGCTTAACACAGTCAGTTCCCCCTAAAATCATGCTCACTCAGCAAAATTGTGCTCCAAAAGTCAGGCTATACAGTGGGTGTGAGGCGGTCAAATAACAACTTTACAGCACTCGAACATACATCAGAAACAGCATGTTTCACAGACACCCCAAAATGACTATACGGTGACTTTTGAAAAATGACAATTTTGTCTTAAAAGTGTGCTCATTCGTGCATTCCGCAACAGATCACTCTAATTTTCACTTAAAGTTAGTGAATAAAGTAGAAATACCCTTGGCAATTCATTTTGCCGAAAACTTTTTTTTTCGCCAAAAAGTTAATTTTTGCTTGGGGGAGGGAGTTAATATTTTGTTGTGTGTGCGGTATGAGACTTAGTATAGATAACAAGAAATTAATAAAGATGAACAAAGTCATGTAGATTCAAAGGTTTCCTGTTCTTATAGAATAGTTATACTATGGCGTAAGAGGTAAACCAACTAAAACTCAGCGTATACGTGAAGTCACGATTTTGATAATTTATACTTATTGATGGATGAAACACTTTCTTAACTGTAAAAACATCGGTGTTAGATTTAACACCATGGGTGTTGAATCTAACACCGATCAAACTTCAATAGAGGACCACACCCACAGGTGTAGAAAATGTATTGTGACGGTGTTAAAAAGTGTTCGCCTGGCACTTCGTGGTGTTAATTTGACACTGTAGCTGGTGATATTTTTGACATTGCGCTAGAGATAATTCAATAATGACACCGCATGGTGTTGATTTAATATTGGTGGTGTTAATTGCAATGGTATAACACCCGTCCAGCCTCAATAGGGGACCACACCAACTGGTGTTTCTGTGGTGTAAATGTATTTACAGATTTTTTTTTCTCAAAAATCAAGTACTTTATCGGAAAATTCTTTATCGTCTTGTTAAAGTTCAAAATTAACAAGAAGTGCAGTAACTAAGAAACTATTCAAAAAACAATTTTAAATTTTGAAATGACACCCGGAGGTGTTAATCTAACACCATGAATGAGCACCGGAAATTTAACACCAGCTCGGTGTTTCATATTTAACACCAGACTTTTTGCAGTGTTCGGAAAGTTTATGTCAGGGTGTTTCTCGTGTAACCCTTGCATATTTGGACTTTCGAAATCTGGCATTTAGACGTGTATCTTTTCCACTGACGATCATTATCAATTCTAGAAATGATGGCTACACAAGATCATTAGCATTGCTTGGAAGTAACAATGTCATCGACATTGCTGGTAAATGATGATTGTTTCAATGTAAACACATGACGTCAATTCTTTTTAATCAATTCGTACAGTGGTCATTCAAGATGTCAAAACGAAACCACACTAGCAGCAAAAACTGATCGAATGTAGACATTAACCAAACCAATGACCATCTATGGTTAGTGGTGCATCAGGCTAACATTGTTAAATCAGACCATGTAATGTCTTACGCAGATAGCTAGACCAAAGGGAAAAGGGTGTCATAGCCATATTATATAACCATTTACCGCAGATAACTGTCAGTCATTGACTTGTGTTTGCACCAATTATACAGGGGCGTAGACAGCGGCGGTCATGTCCTTTCCACCAAAATGCGCACCTTTAACCTATTCTGCCCCCATACTTTGGCAAAAGGAAGCAAGTGACATACCATCCGAATTTGAGTTATTCATGTTTTCATAACTCACATAATGAGCTCTTCTTCCAGGCCAAATTTCATGCAGAAACACTCATCCTACTAAGAGATATGTTAGATAAGACATCATGATAGTCCACTGACGTCAATGTAAATGACAGACACATTTTGCTCTTTTACGAGAAATGTCACTTTTGTCACTTGCCTCCTTTTGCCAAAGTAGGGCAATATTCAGAACCACTGCCTTAAAATCCCATTGCTATTACACAGTTCATAATCATGACCTTGAGTAGGAATAGGTTAAGGGGGAACTTCCCCCAAGTATGTATGTAGATTGAGTGAAAGCAGCAATATTTGTAGAACACATTGATTAGTGAAGTTTGAAGAAAATCGGACCATCCGTTTAAAAAAAAAAATCATGCATTTTTTTAAAATTTCGGAGCGGCCCTCGCTGGATGAGACGACTACAATTCTATCACGGGAGAAGAACGATAGAAAGAAAATAGAATTAAAAAAAAAATCATTTTCTGCCATAATGAAAGTGCAATTGATTTGCCTCCCTTCAGAAAGAAGAGGGAGTAAGAGTACCTTCAACATTATTAACGTATATCAGTAACAAGTCAAAGGAAAGTGTATACTTTTCATAAAACCTTCAAGGTTTTAGAAGTAATTATACCGTTCAAAGTCAAGTAAGAAACCATCTAAAAACCTGTCCATTCATGTCTATCTATGTACATCACTGATTGATTTTGAGATGTTGGACACTTTAAGAGCAATTTAAGTATGACTGTTGTCCAAATTAAGTGTAACACGGAGAAAGTGCTTTTCTCACTTCTTTTGTCAGTCCAGCTCCGAAAATCTCTCTCAGCTTCGCACGTTTTCCAGTAAGCAATGTTCAAAAATGACCATGCAAATATTACCGTTAATTGTCCCATCTTTCTTGGTTGTTGTTCAATCCCTTTTTACGATAACAGAACTAGATGACAACGATTCAACATGGAAAACAGTCTTTACAATTTTGTTACTGTATAATATCACTTTCTCCCAATTGTCTTACACTATTTAACTCTGTATTAATGATCTGTCGTCCTTTCTGTTGCCAACTTGTCGGTAGGCCCTATGAAAAGTAGAAACATTGTTCAACAGCAATTAAAGCAGGGGTGAATGGCCATTAGAATTACGACGCCGGCGGATCAAACCGGCCGTTCCAATCTCCTTGCAGCCGACGAGAACCGACCGTGGTACAATACCCCGAAGAGGCAGGCTGACGGTACCGGGAAGGAAGTCCCGTCGACCTCGATCGCTGCTTTGTGTTATTCGTGGTAGGGAAAGCTCTGCGGACAGAGGGCCCTATGTGAGTCGCCCGAGATCACGGCTCATGTTTGTTTTTAGTATTTTTAAAGCGTTGTTCCTCGAGACGGCTTGGACATCATTACATTGATAAGCGACTCGTTTTTCTTCCACTCTTTCACCCCCTCTCACGCTCTCAACCTTTCTGCTTCCTTTTCTTCAGCCATTGACCTGTCAAAATGTGGCAAAACATTCTGCCACAATGTTGACATAAGTCAAGTCACTGTTCGAACTTACTTCGTCCACTCTCTTACCTAACCTTGAACCTCTGTCTAACCAAGAAAAGGAAAGGTTAGTGGTATACAATGCAGCTAATTGAGTGATTCGGCGAAGCCTCCTGTAGCGGTCTTCCGTACATGAGTCAGAACCTTAAAGGAGACCTCCAGATGATTTTCAGATTTTTACATTTGAACAACTATAAATTAGTTATACTGAGGATAGAGTTTCAGAATTTGTGATAATTTGGGTGAAAAATAAGAATATTTTTAAAATTTAAAACAAATTGCGATGTACAAGGATGATGAAATGGCAGAGTCACCAAAAGAATGCATGAGTTGGGGCTCAAGGAAACAGAACAAAAGAAGAAGGCATGCATAGATTATACACAGGTGAACTCGCAAGCAAGCGGTATTGTAATGGAATTACACTGCTACATTTCTGAAATATGTGAACCTCCTATGTCATCATCCTTGTTCAGTGTAATTTGTTTAAGGTTTTTTCAAAGCATTGTTTCTCTGCTTAAGAACCACAATAAATTCCACAAATTTATACATGGAGTTTTTGATTTATGTTCTACATGATATGAAATTATGAAAATCGTCTGGAATGTCCCTTTAAGCAGACACAAGCTTGGGAAAGACTTCAGTGAGCAGAGAACGTGCATGTTAGCAGTATTAAAGAGCAGTGCAGTCCAACTGATAATGAATGATATTTTCAGCTTAGAGCCACCATTTAACATTCGAAGCAGTGATTAAAAAGTGTTAGAATTATCACATTTGTTGCATGTGTATAGTTCAGTTGCATCACAAAACATCTTACACATTTTAATAAAAAAATTCAATGAAGTCGAATAAGGAGATATCATTAATTTTCTCAAAACCCGTCACGTTGATGGTTTATTCTACAAACAGACTGATTAACATTTTCATGTTGATTGTTTTTTTATCTCTAATTCACATTTTAGAACTATTTCTGAAGCACCAAAGCTGTTTCTTGTTTCATCTGATAATGTTAGCGCTTTAAAGAGGTATGGGGAATTCAGGTTAGACGAAGATACTAGTAGTCAGGAGCGGCTGGTATAGGAAGTGCGTTGGAAAGAGTTCTCATTCAGCATCTGATTCTCAAAATAGTACAGCACAAGACTGAAACCACTGGCGCCTGATGTTTTTGATTTAGAGCATGATATACTTACAAAGAGTGAGTATTATGTGTTTTTTTTTCCAGGATTGAATAAACCAACCCAATTCACGCATTCTCATGAGACGATGTGAATCATTATAGGTGGAGTAATGATTGTGTAATCTCATGAATAATTGTCTACCAACGAACTTAGGGTACTACAGGAATTGAGTAACGATTTTAAGTTGTAGTGCATCAACGACAAACTCCAAACGAAAATATCTCGATACATGTATATATATGCATGCATAATATCGACACAATGATTATGTCGATAAACCGTGTACTAATGCATTGCCGCGTGTAAAAATCAAAGATTTGCGTAGTAAATTGAGGAATCTTGAGAAATGCAGTCTTCTATCACTATAAAGGCTTTATAAACTCCAATTATCATTGTTTTAGCGGGTGATGTTCGTTATTCCGAAGGTTCGTTAATCCAAAATGAAATAAGATTTGTTTTATTCCGAATGCTCATTTTTTTCGAAACAAAAAAAACAACAACAACCCTGTACATAGATGTTCGTTAATCCGAAAATGAAATAGCGTTCGTTATTCTAAACTTCCGACTATTATTTTGTTTTTGGCATTTTTCGAAAGGTTCGCTATTACGAGGTTTATTATGTAAACCAAAAATGAAACAAGGTTCGTTTTTCCGAAGGTTCGTTCGTCTGAAATCAAAAACAGAAGGTGCATACTGACGAACCTTCGGAATTTCGAACCGATTTCTTTTTCAAATTAATGAACCTTCGCTATACCGCACTTTTTTTTTTCTATTTTCGGATTAAAGTACATTCGAAGTAATGAACATCTTTATTCATTTCAGGATTAACTTTTCGGCAAACTTTACGTTACAACAAATTGCAACGTTCAATCCCAGTGTATATAGAATAGTCATCATTGGTCGTAGCTTGGGAACAGCCAACATGTGACCACTCTAAATATCTTCAACGTGTATATATACATGCATCGTCTGCTGTGACTATAACAATAACTTATCTCAGCGTCGTTGTAAACCGAGCTAGCCCTGTCATATGGTCTATTAATACTGGACATTGCTGGACGATATATATTTAGGTCAATCCTTCCGCGCTGGACAAGTTCCTTGATGAGCCGATCGAAGTCCTGTCCCACTGCCCTCGTCTAAGATAAATACAAATCTGCACAAAGACACAGGCGATTCTTTTTCCCCATATCCTTTCGCATTCGATATTGTTTCTCTTCTTGCCATTTGAACCACGAAGTTGTACAATATAGGCTTTCAAGGACAGTATTTAACAACCGTTGCCCGATTACCAACGCCTTTTCATAGTGTGATCGTGTGTCTGACTTACTTCGCTGAAGGTAGGTTAGCTGTAGGCCTTGATAAGCACCGTCGCTGAACAGACCTGGGGAAAAACCAGGGGAAAGAACAAAATCCTTTTTTTTTCTCTCTACTTCTGCGTACACCCTTGGCTTCAAACAAGTGCACGAAGACCCTGCCAGAACTAGACTGACAGGACTTACAGAAGTCATAGTTCATTGACCTATATTTTGTATACTTATAGGTTATCAATTTTTTCTGAATGTTCCTCCCGTTTGAGGAGATATACAACTTTTAGAATCAGCACTGCATATGTCAAATTTGGGGCTCACAGCTGACGAGTATATATATATTTTTTCAATTCAATTTTATTTATTCCACATGCAAAAAAGTATAAGAAACACAAATACATGTACACGGACATAACATATATTGCACATTAGGTTTACATAAGAAACAAAAGGAATGATGCAAACCTGGGTAGACCACACTCGCACATGATGTAAAGGTGTCCCTCAAAAGTATTTCAAAAATCATGTTACAAGCATTTTAAAGGCTTTAGACCACATGTCATGAAATTTCCTTTGGTGGCGCGACAACGAAATTTGATGGCCCTCGAAAGTAAAGAAATATAAAAATATGGAATAATGTGAAAAAAAATAAATGATAAAATCATGATCCTTTTTGAAAATTGGCAGGCACGATAAAGGACTTCAAATACTACAAGCGGCTGACAAAGTTCACTAAATCTGAATTGAGGCATAAACATGAATTTTTTTTCGATGAAATCACATATTCATATAGTAATCTTATATAAAAGGGGTACACACCTAGATGTATTTATGGATAAATTAGATTTAGAGAAATCAGTTTGGCGGAAGTTGGTCGTAAAATAGACCGTGTTTGGCCATGAGGACGAGAGGCGATCAGGCAACCCTGAAATGCGTGCCGTTATCAAGCACCGATTTGCGAGTTATCATCCCCTAGTTATAGATGATAAAAGAACAGAAACGTATACAGGCCTACACACTCACAACATATCATTTCTTTAAAAGTGGCGGCCCGACATATATATATATATATATATATATATATATATATATATACATATATATATATATATATATATATATATACAGTGAGTGTGAAAGGTGTGTTTTCAGTTGTCTCAGTCTTGATAAAGGGCAGGGCCCGAAAACTCGAGAATAAAAATCAAATTGTGAGGATTCAAGCTACGTCTATCGTCTCATCCTTACTCTCATCTATATATATATATATATATATATATATATATATATATATATATATATATATATATATATGTGTGTGTGTGCGTGTGTGTGCGCGCGTGCGCTCGCGTATATGCATTACATTGGCAGTTGACCATCAAGCGTTCTTTTGAAGAAAAAAAAAAGATGTTGCATTTTGTGCACTTTTAACAGCTTCGTGACCTAAGCGGTACTTTGAATGGGTTCACCCATAGCGCCATCATGTTGGCCATGACACATGAAAGGATTCTCCAAGATGCTTTTAATAGTGGTCATTTTTCCTGTTGTCGGGTTTCTCTCCATAGTCTTCTCTGATTGGCTGCTTTCGTGTCATCACTTTCCCAGGTACGGAGGTGGTGGTGGTGGGGGGGGGGGGGGGGGCATTTTTCATTTATAAGTAGAATGCATTTTGCGAAGAGATTATCATTGCAATGTCAAACTAGGTCGGTAACCCCAAATACACTTTAGTAACTGAGGCCTAGAAATCCCTAGCTAATGTACGATGCAAAAACACGACAAAGCAAAACAAAACAAAACAAATCAAAACCACACACACACACACACAAACACTTACGGGTTCATCAGGACTCAACGCAACGAAAGGGGCATAATAATGTCCGGCAACGGTGTTAAATAATTAAAGCAAGGAGGTACTAGGCGAGCCTATATAAGTATCGGAGTACCTCCTTGATTAAAGCAAACCGTTACCAGGATATCGCGTCATTGACTTTGCGTCGCTGCGTTGCGGCATGGTTTGCTGGGCCACGTGCCATCACAATGCGTCAAAAGCACCATGCACCACGCCATACCAAGCCAATGTCCAGATCCGCCACTGCACTTGTGTGATACACATGTGATGCCCCGGACGCTCTCGCTCTTCCTGATACACTTTAAGCGTTTTCATGATCTACATTACGTTGCCTTCGCAAACATTGAATCACAACGTCTTGGAACACGAATTAGGACAGGGATTAGAGTTGATATATCCAACCGTGCATTTTCTGTGGAATTACGGGCAGTTTCAGGGGCAATTGCAGTTCAAGGCCTATTTGTAATTGCTGGACTATCAATCATTTTGTCATGTTCTTTTGGTCCCCGTCAAATATAGCTCGTGGTAAACGCTTACAATACAATGATGACTTCTGTATAACGATAAAGTGCATGATCTTACGGAAAGAGAGCGTGTTGCCGCTATGAGGACAATTTAGTATTAAAAATAAAACGGCCTCGACATGCCAAAAAGACAGCCCCTCAAAACATGGGAGCCCGCCAAGGGATCGAGGCTCGCCCTATAGAGCTTTGAGTCGGTGACTCGTTTGCCGTATATTATGAAGGTATATGGCTGTGATCGAAATAATGACTACTTGATATATTAGTAAAGGACAAAACATCGTCGGGACCCTACATGACTTCCATCAGATGAAGAGACAGAACACGGGCAAGCAAGGGATAATAATAAAATTCGAATAACATAAAGTGAGTCATGATTTTTTTTTTTCGTTTGCTCAAGATATGCGCGTATGATTGTAACATTGATCTCTAACAGATGGATATCTTATTATTAAAAGAATTTATGTAAAATGAATAGGGATCTACATATTGCACTATATCCATAATGATACGTTTTTGTTACAATCACAAGAAACATTATAATGGATATTGATTTAACACGCTCATCTCAGGGTGGATACAGGGATTCCGTATAAAGTGGAGACGCTTTTACAAAATCAAAGGGGGCGCACGCCCCTCCCCCATTTTTCTTTTCATTTCTTTTCATTTGGAAAAAAAAACCGAAGAAAAGAAAAGAGGGGTCGCGCGCCCGGTTCGCCCCCTCTGGATCCGCCATCGAATCTTAAATCGCGGGGTACATTAACGTAGGCGCATGCCGGCTCTAATAATGGTACAATATCTTTACCATTTTCCGTTCAGGCAACAAAATGTAGGTACATGACATGTATTATCACAGGCTGTTCCTATGAGACTAAACGTCAGGCTGACAATTCAAGCTATGGTGAACTTCTTCATCATTCGTCGCTTGACAGCTTCGGTCCTCTCGCTGTAACCTGAAGACAATTCTTTTTCATAGACTACTGGTACATGTATAGACATATCACCTTTGCTATGCCTGCATTTCAGTGTTGAGGAAGCTAAGCGTCCATTTCATCTTATCTTTGTGAGTCTTATAATGTGAGATTTATATTTATTACGCAATGAAGACAAATGGTAAGAATAAGTTATGAAGACAAGTAATTTTTTCCCGCAACAGGCCGTAATGTTAACCAAACTTTGGTAAAGTACTAGACATCACACGGATCTGCTTCCAAAGCTAAAGGGCTCCTAATGAGTGATAATAATTCAGATAATGGAACGAAAACATTCATGATAGTTATCATGGATCCTGAAGTCACATGTTCATTCTTCATGAAATAAAAACTGAAGTTTTGTCTCATTTTCATTCTTCCTGGGTGTTCGTGGTCCCAAGAGCCATGCACCCTTGACCAGCCACCGCGAGGGAATTGGAACTGTGTAATGCATCCGTCTCTCTTCACAAGATGGCTAGGAGATCAGGCCCGTAACTATAGATGGATCAGAATGCTTCTGCGGAAACCCGGAAGTGGCACCAGAATATTATATATACATTGTACATACCCCCCCCCCCCCCCCCCATGTGGAACAAAAACTTGAACAAGAAGATCTACTTTTTCAAATTCCAAACCCTCCCATATAAATCCTAGTTACAGGTCTGGAAGATGGACATGCATTACACGTGACCAGACCAGCTGACCAGTAGAAGTGACCTGCTAACGTGGACCCTGGATTCCATTGCGTTGCATTACAAAAAAAGATCGCTTTTTAAAAAGGCTATGATAAGGTACTGACCCGATCTACATTACTGGACGAGCCAAAAGTGTGCCGTAATCTTGACCATGTTTTGGCAGTTCGTTGATCGAAAGATAAAAAAAAAAAAGATTTAAAAAGAACAAGAACGGTGTCCGTCATAAGATTGATAATCTTCTTTCCTTTTAAATGTGCATTTACATAGTGAACACTTTAATAACTGTATTCACAAATACTTAATCAATGCTTATTGAAATATTGAAAACAGTTTAATAACAACTTATGGGAATTAGTGTGACAAGGTCACTCTGCAAAATGAATCTATCTGGTGACACGGTATTTTTGCTCATGCGACAATTGCTCTGGCATTATTTTCTCCAAGGACCTATAGGGTTAGGGTTAGGGTTGTGATAGGGTTTTACGTTTAGTTTGATGTGAAGATTATAGGATTAGAGCTCGAGTTATATTTATGAGTTTTATGGTTTTATGGGTTTTATGAATTCATGTTTGGCTTAGCGTGAAGATATTTCATGGGAACAACTGTCGCAGGAGCAGATGTCATGGAACCGAATCTACCTGGAGAGTAAACTTCAATGTGAAGAGCAGATGAATGTGTCAAGAAGTATGTTAACATAAAGACGGTAAGAAAGATAGAAAGATTAAGGAAAAGATATTCAATGCGTGACAGTCACACAGGGAGACAGAAAATGAGAAATATGATGTTTTTATATCAAGACGATGTGTGTACACATCAAGATACTTGTATATTTTCGCACTTTTTCCTATTTCACTGACAACCAAAAGTAATGCATGTATTGATATTAAACTAATTTCCTGTGAACAAGTAAAATAGAATAAATGTGTTACATAGCAGAACAAAGTCTCTGGCACAAACAGTCTTTGCTGGCAGACTAAACTTTCTGTTTCTTCGCTTTTATATGATTATACCCAAAACAATGATTGCAACGTATGCAGTGTTTCATGTTGTATAACATTTTCATGCATTTTTTTAATGATTATACCCAAAACAAAGATTGCAACATTTGCAGTTTCATGTTGTGTAACATATTCATGTATTTTTATGATATACCCAAAACAATAATTGCGACGTATAAAGTGTTTCATTTTGTGTAAATAATTTTTATATGATTATACCTAAAACAATGATTGCAACGTATGAAAGGATTCATGTTGTGTAACATATTCATGTATTTTCATACGAGTAAACAATGATTGCAACGTATGCAGTATTTCATGTTGTCTTACATATTCATGTATTTCTATATAATTGTAACCTAAACAATGATTGCAACGTATGCAGTTTCATGTTGTGTAACATATTCATGTATATTTATATGATTATACCCAAAACAATCATCACAACGTATGCAGTGTTTCATGTTGTATAATTTTTTCATGCATTTTTTTTTATGAATATACCCAAAACAACGATTGCAACGTATGCAGTTTCATGTTGTGTAACATATTCATGTATTTTTATATGATTATACCCAAGGCAATGACTGCAACGTATAAAGTGTTTCATATTGTGTAACATATTCATGTATTTTTGATTATACCCAAAACAATGATTGCAACGTATGCAGTGGTTCATGTTGTGTAACATATTCATGTATTTTTATATGATTATACCCGAAACAATGATTGCAACGTATGAAGTGTTTCATGTTGTGTAACATACTCACGTATTTTTATATTCATGATTATACCCAAAACAATGATTGCAACGTATGCAGCGTTTCATGTTGGGTAACATAGTCATGTATTTTTATATGATTATACCTTAAACAATGATTGCAACGTACGCAGCGTTTCATGTTGTGTAACATAGTCACATATTTTTTTATGATTATACCTTAAACAATGATTGCAACGTATGCAGTTTCATGTTGTGTAACATATTCATGTATTTTTATATGATTATACCCAAAACAATGATTGCAACGTATGAAGTGTTTCATATTGTGCAACATACTCATGTATGTTTATGATCATACCCAAAACAATGATTGCACGTATAGTGTTTCATGTTGTGTAGCATATTCAAGTATTTTTATACAATTATACCCAAGACAATGATTGCAACGTATAAAGTGTTTCATATTGTGTAACATACTCACGTATTTTTATATGATTATACCTAGAACAATGATTGCAACGTATAAAGTGTTTCATTTTGTGTAAATCATTATTTCATAATATTATACCTAAAACTGTATGATTGCCATGCAAAACAATGCAGTGTTTATGTATACTGTACCCATAATTCATTAATTTTTTCCATATGTCCATTATTTGAGGATTAAGTTGCTCCTATATTTTGTTCCTTTTGTTCCTTTTATCAGTCCAGGAAGCTTTGTAGCTGAATACCAAATAACATGCAGCTAGGAAAAATAAAATATTATGGGTAGGGCCTAATTTTGTTCAATGTTGTCTATCTGGTTAGAATCGACAAGCACAATTATCACCTCAAAATATAAAACATATCGATTATACTGACAATATTTCTGCTCCAAGAATGTGCACACAATACACAGACAGCACTTAGATGAATATTTTTTAAAAGATACGTATGTATTTATTCGTGGAAATTAATAATGGCAATCATTTTCAAACATAACTTCATAATTTCACATACTGTTCATAGCACCAGCCAGGCCAGCTACTCCAGAGTATACAGTGTGCAGAGATGCAGAATGACATCTTTATAACACATTGTATACATTTTAATACAAATAACAAAATAATAAGGCTCTTCAACTCACCTTCTTTCCTTTTGCAAACAGCATGACCCAGAACTCCACAGGGTTAAAACCCAATGAAACATAAGAAATCATTTGCAATAATAAACTCATTTTTGTGCCTGTTTTCTCTATAAAATGTTATATCAATAAAAATGTTATATACATCGATATTAATTTTTTTCTTTACAATATCTGCACAAAAAGATAGAGATAGAGACACAATACGGACTTGCCACTTCACTGACATTTGCAATTATTTTTCTTCCCCAAACCATGATAAATAACTCATGATGGGCAAATTTCAGGCAAGTTACTTCACACGTAGGAGGTACTTTGGGAGGGTGAATCAATGCTAATGCCAGTGGGATTCATTTTCCATAAATACTGGCATGTGGGCTTCTTGATGTAACTGCAAGGGATTTGAAAACCAGCTGATTTAAAAATAAGAAAGAAGAAACGGAACGGCAACAAACTCAGCTGGCCAAAAATAGGACGTTCTTACTTCATACATTTGTATAATTTGATTATGCTTCCAAGCTTGTTTACCTAAAAAGTCTATATTTACACAAAAAAATTGCCGGGGCCATTTTTTTCCCACTATACATTTTCTGCCTTAAAATATGCATGTGTAGGCAACAACAATTGTTTTGAAAGGAAAAAATTGCTCTCAGCTTCAAATAATTTGCCTTCTTTCCTGTTAAGATGAAATAATATATGGTAATTTCTTTCATATTGAAGACTCGGAGCATCATACAAACCTGTTTGGAGGAGTTAAATCATTTGAATTTAATAAAGACACAAATTGGAAGCACGTTCTCTGGCAATCCATCTAAGTCTTTTTTGTTCCCCCCCCCCCCCCCCCCCCCCAAAAAAAAAGTTTAGAGAATTCACAGCTTGTTTACCATGTAAGCATTTCATCAAGTGTATTAATCATCATGGAAATGGACCAAACGCTTACAAATTAATGGTGAGAAATTGATTTACAGTCATGACGAAGTGATATTCTTGGCAAATCTAACCTTCCCAAGCCTGCATATCCAAGAGGCAAATCCATAGGGATTACAATAAGTTGTCTATTTTCTATTGCCCAAAAGTGCTGCTATGTTTTGTGTAACATAAAAACATTAATTTTGTCAGAGTACTGGACCATCTGTCCAGCAAGGAGAAGAGAATTATATTTTCATTGATCTACATCTAATGTGTATATATATATATATATATCATTGGGACAACAGTGAAAATACTGTAAACAGCCCTTGTTCTGATAAACTTGCTCAACTAGAAAGCTGTTTTTGTTTTCTTTTCCCCCACAACTTGATGCTGAATTGTGTGCTTTGACTCTCTTTGCGTTACCAAAAACATAACAAAAACAAAACTGTAAATCAAGTCAATGTGTTATGCTATCTTACCTTTTGAGAACCACAATCATATATTCATTGATTTGAATATATGGGCATGCGCGCGGACAACAGCAATGTTCTGCAAACTGCCCACCTTCTGATGAATGTGCTCAATGGAGAAGCTGTTTATTTTCCCACAACTTTATGCTAAAACTGTCCAAACACAGACATACTAGACTACATTATTGGCATTGAATAACAAAGTTATTTACGTTACTGACAGAGAGAAGTGTGGTTACATGTACCTCCTACATAATGGAATGCATATTACATGAGATATAAATGAAAACAATCTCTTTTTAGCATATGCATGGCAAAAAGACCAGTGACTCTGACTTGAAGTTAAAATAGATATATATCTGTATATCCATCTACAGTGCACTCCCATTACAACTAGCATGGTTACAACGAAAATCATGTTACAATGAAGTAGAAATTCAGAGACTGTCCCAAAATCATCATCTACATATCTTTACAAACTTTTCTGCTCAGATACAATGAAACTTCAGAGTAACAAAAGAAAACAATTGACCTGAGGATTGTTAAAATGGGAGTGCACTGCATATATGAATGTGAAATACAATACAAAGAATAAAATGGCTAAAAAACAAAACAAAACATGACACCCTATCAGGAGTTAGCCAAAACTTCACCGAATCGTTTACAGAAAACAAGTTAAGCCCTCTTCACCAGTTGCCAGGGAGTGGAAGATGAAAAAGGGTAATAAATGACTTTTTTCTGAATCAGGCATTATAATGAATCTTTAATCATTTGTAGCGTGTGTGTGTGTGTGTGTGTGTGTTTGCATGTACGTAGGTGTTGAGGTTGGTTACAGTTCGTTATTCTGAATGTTTGTTATTCCTAAGGTTCGGAATTCTTAAATTGAAATAAAGGTCTGTTATTCTTACGGTTCATTAATCCTAAAAATGACATTGCATGGTTGAAAAGTGTTTTTAAAAAGAAACAGCTATTAGCATGATTATGATGATCTTCATGGTAAATGAATTATCAAATATGTGTCTCTTTGTAATAATGTAGATGCATATATGTACACATTACAGTACATTTGAAGCATTTTACATGCATTAACCTTCATGGGGGTGGGGTAGGAAAACATGAGCTTTTGGTCTGCAATTGCAATTAAAGAGAAAAAATTTGAAAACATTCACTGATGGAAAATGCCAATGTGTATATATAGATATATAGATATATATATATATATATATATATATATATATACATACATAATTATACAATGTATTTATGTATACACACACACACACACACATATACAGAATATACATAATCAGGGTTCATCACTAAACTTTTTTACTCTGGTGGTCCATTTGGGCTACTAAAATTAAACAAATTGAAATTTTGGTGGCCTGAAATAAAATTTGAATATAAGTTGCCCAGTGGGGCTACCTAAAGCTGACATTAAATGAAAGGTTGGTGGCCTGACAGCAATTTCTAGTGGCTCAAACCACCGACCACCAGAACATTGCTAATGTTAGCCCTGATATAATATATACACTGTACATGTATATAATATATTCCAGCATATGTACACATGTATCAATGCATTGGTCTCATCATTGAAGGAGTTTTCAAAGGAGTGTTTAATATGATGTACTGCAGCAATATCCAGCCTGCCACAGCTATGTGATCATCACAGAAAAATGGCAATGTGAAGGCACCTCCATCGACTCCATTGACTGAAGTTCTCACATCTCCATGATGATCTTCTGGTACCCGGGTGATGAGAGCAGATTTTTTAACTTGGTGCTAACTTCATCCAGTTTGAGAGAGTGTGTTTCAGGTGGCCTGATATGGAGCAGATGAAAGGTGAGGGAAAACAAGTAGAGACAAAGGTGTACTATGTGAAAATGGTCTTAGGAATGGCGGATGTTCCTACACACACATAGACACACACAAAACCCTCACTCACATGCATGTACAAGCACAAACATGCATGTGCAAACATTCACACAACCAATCACTGCTCCTGTGCACCTTCATTTATTTTTACAATCAATGCTTCTGTGCACCTTCATTCTAATAATAATAATGATACTTGTATAGCGCACAGGTCTACTTTTCAGTGCTCATGGCGCTTCAAAAATGAAAAGATATCATATATTTTTACAATTAATGCTCCTGTGCACCTTCATTTTTACAATCAATGCTCCTGTGCACCTTCATTTTTACAAACAATGCTCCTGCGCACCTTCATTTTTACAATCAATGCTCCTGTGCACCTTCATTTTTACAATCAATGCTCCTGTGCACCTTCATTTTTACAAACAATGCTCCTGTGTACCTTCATTTATTTCTACAATCAATGCTCCTGTGCACCTTCATTTTTACAATCAGTGCTCCTGTGCACATTCACTTTTACCAGCAATGATCCTGTGCACCTTCAGTCTTGCAATCAATTTCTCTGTGCACCTTCACTCTTGCAATCAATGACCCCGTGCAACTTTACTCACACCATGAATGCTGCTGTGCGCCTTCATTCCTACAATCACTGATCCTGTGCATCTCCAATCTCACCATCAATGTTCCTGTGCATCTTAATTCTTACAATCAATGCTCCTATACACCTTCATTCTTTATGATCCTGTGCACCTTCACTCTCACCATCAATGATCATGTGCACCTTCATTTTCACAATCAACGCTCCTGTGCACTTTCATTTTTACAATCAGTGCTCCTGTGCACCTTCATTCTTACAATCACTGTTCCTGTGAATCTTCACTTTCACCATCAATGTTCCAGTGTACCATTATTCTTACAACCAATGCTCCTGTGCACCTTCATTCTTACAATAAATGATCCTGTGCAACTTCCCTCTCACTGTCAATGCTCCTGTGCACCATCATTTCATTTTCTACAATCAAGGCTCCTGTGCACCTTAACTCTCACTATCAATGCTCCAGTGTACCTCCATTCTTACAATTAATGTTCCTGTTTGCCTTTACTCTTTCCATCGATGTTTCTGTGCACCTTCACCATCAGTGATACTGTGCAAATGTGATTTGTTGATTTGATGTTTTTAGAGCAAGCCTTAGCTCATGAAGGTTAAAATGAAAAAACAAAAACAAAACACTTCTTCACTTATTACAAAAGAGACACGATATTACTAATTTGAGTTTCCTTGTCTTTCCAAAGTAATTCATACGAGAATTAGCCTATACTACAGGTAACAGTCCTGGCCAGAGCTAGTGCTGGATAGTCGGCCTACGGTGCTGTTTTTTTTTTTTTAATGAACTTACATCTTCATTAATAACTGCAGTGCTTAGCTCTCATCTTTTATTTTTTACTAATGTGGGTTTCTTTTTTTTGCAATACCATCATACCATGGAGATTAACACAGACAGCAAAGAAATGAAATACCGGTACCTGTAAACATACATGTATTAGCTAAAAACTTAAGAATTATTGTGACTTAGAATTTGAAAAACAAAATCTTGAATGAAAAAGAAAAGAAAGAAAACAAGGAATACATTTATCACTAATTTTTCATGGAAGGCACATCACTCGAAATCATACACTATGATTACGCTCTACTTTCTGCAGACCATATCATATTCTGTGACGAAAGCCAAGACAAGAATTTAAAAAGTAAATTCTATCGGACAATGGTGAAGTCCTTGAGCTACTGCTCACCACTAATATTTAGTGTTCACAAAACCAATCTAGCATGTAATAGGTTGAGATATGAAAATTCACAGGTTTCTATCAAAACTAGATTTGCGAGTAAAAGCTGTAAAATATGACTCCTTTGTCTGTTCATGACTACTGTTAACAGAATCTGGGCTAGTTGTCTGCATTTCTATCTGCTAAAGGCAGCTGCACTACAGTGATATCTGTGGCTGATCCTAATAAATGGGAGGAGAAAGGACTTCAAAGGGATGGTATGGTTTTGGTTGAGATGGGGCTTCAGGTTTCAAACTTTATTTGCGAGATAATGAGAAATAGAAAAATGGGAAATATGAAAGAGCATACAATTCCAAAAGGAATTCAAAGTTTACTCGATGAATATTGGTTTTGAAATGGTTGAGATATCCAAAAACAAAGAGGTCGTAATAAAAGGTGGGACCCACCTTTTATTAGGACCACCTTACCTCTTTTACTTTGTTTTTTGATATCTCAGCCATTTCAAAACTGATTTTCAACAAATAAACTTTGAATTCATCTTAGAATTGAATGCTTTTTCATATTTCAGAAGAAGTTTCTAACTATATCGGAAAAAGTAAAAATCTGAATCCCTCTAACCTCAACCAAAACTATACCATCTCTTTAAAGCTTTGGCTGCTGTGGTTGCCTTTGACGACTTTGAGCAGCCATGTAACAGACAAATCATAATTGAATTTCATCATTCATTAACTATTACAGAAGGATGGATACGGAGTATATAAAATTCAGGGGCAGTATGGGGTGTGGGACACTAATGCCAACCAACTTCTCATTTCATTCATCTCTACTATAGATAAATGGCTTTGCATTCCTACATCACTGCATTTTTCACTTAAAAGTACAATAGCATTGTGCTGATTTTTTAACTGATTACAGAAGACAGGAATTAGAGAGCACATATCACAGCCCCCCCCCCCCCTGTTGTTCACCTCACATAAAATTCCTCCTTTTATCTTCCCCTCCACCATAATACCTGCCCCTAACCCCCTTAACCCTACCTGGTTCCCCATCACAGAAGAAAGAAAAAGAGGAACATAAAGCTGCAGACTCTTGTGATTAGTATACCATTACATGATATTCTGTTTCCTACAAAGCTGTCACACAAGGGGCATGTGTACAGTTTAATGACTGGGGACACGTTGACTGCTGCACCACCCTTAAAAGAGAGAGAGAGAGATAAAAATATCTATATACATGTCGAAGAGAGAAAAAAAATCTAGGTGGCTGTCATCCACATGACCAGAACAAAAGAAAACAAAACTGTATCACCATAATCCAGTAACCTTATGACATTGTTCTCACCAGGCTCCAGAAAAAAAAAAAAGAGCAAAAACAAAATCCATTTACTCTCCACAACCAGATCTTTCACCGAAAGCCGAGGGAAGCAAAATATCCCAGGTCTGCCAGAGACCGTATTCAATTATCCACGGCCATTGTCACTGAATCAAACTTTTCGGCTGGGTAATTGCCTCAACCTTGACGACGAAGCAAAGACAGGGAGGGAAAGAATGAAACCAGGAGAGAGAGGGGGGGGGGGGGGGGGGGGGAGGGGGGTGAGGAGGGGATAGAAAAAGGAGAAAAAGAGAGCTACTACTACTAGAGATGTGATGGGGAAGAAGAGGACGGAATGTTTCTACTGCTCCATGGTCAAAACTAGAGCACAGCCCCACAGTAATTGCAACTGCAATTAATTCTGGCAGGTCCAGACCCATTCCCCCCGCCAAAAAAAAAATGTAATTCTGAGCCTCTGTAGAATAGGTAAAATTCATGATAGTATTTGTAAGGTGCTGAGAAACTCTGTACTAAGTGTGGTAAAAATGTAAATAATAATGATAATAATGTAAATAAAAAATAAATAATAATTATTATGGTCATTATTATCATTATCATTATAATTGACATTATTTTTATTATTATTATTATCATTATTATTATTATTATTATCATTATAATCATTATCATTGTTGTTGTTGTTACTATTATTATCATCATTACGGTTGACCTTTGATCTCATGTCATCCATACCATACCCAACCCCCTTCACAAAATTCACCTGGTAAGGGACAAAATTATGCTGTTACATGAAGCTGACTGAAGTACATTTATCTAATCATATATTATGTAATCAGCATTCTTTTGAGGCAGTAATCTAACTGCATATCATTATCTGTTTTTTCTTGAAATTGAATCAACATTTTTTATACTTCAAAATTACTATTAGGATAAATAAATTACCTCCAGTTCTTGGTAAGAAAATAGCATCAACACGATAAACAAGACTTCAGTTTCCATTTTCAAAAAAATAAAAATTGCAGATGCCTTCTTATACATTTAGGGATTAACAGACATAAACAAAATCACACAGATCTTTGCTTCTTGCTAGTTTAGTTTCAGCTAAAAGTTCCTCCCCCTTGAATCCCATCATAGGCTATGACCTTTCACACATCTCATCTTACAATGACTGCAGGAATTATAGCTGCTACTTTCACTACGAGAAAATTAGGTCACATTTGTACTCTTTCAATAACAAATAATTTAGCATCACATCTCTACATACTCTGATGAAAATGTGACAAAATTAAGTGACCATGATGAATTCACAACAGTACTACTTTAAGATAAGCTGGAAAATGAGAAGAAGAAGAAGAAGAAGAAGAAGAAGAAGAAGAAGAAGAAAAAGCAGAAAGAGGAATAAACTGTAGTAAGAGAGAGAGAGAGAGAGAGAGAGATGGAGAGAGAGAGAGAGAAAAGAAAAGCTGCTTGGGATATGAACATAACCAGGGTATTGTAAAGACAAAGCAAGTTGTTGCACAGAATTTCGATCCTTCTCTCCTCTGAAAATCAAGTAAGAAGTAGCACTGATCAGAGCTTTGTGCTCGTTCAAAGCTGACAGCCCGTTGAGTCTCGTGTAGCTCCCAATATGATGCTGGGTTTCCCACTGTCGCACAATCCACTATGCACGCCATGATTGACCGTTAGTAGCTGATCGTGGAACTTTCATTCATGTCTATCACAATATCAGCTGCGATAGAAGTCTTGCTATCAATCAAGAAGTAATTGTGGTAAATGTCCCAGATCATATCAAATCTAAAGGACTGGTCAGTAGCGGCAATTGCGGCAACCGAAGAAAAGTTAAAAAGAAAATTGTCTACAATTAACGTGATTGCCATGACTGACCTCAAGATCTGGTACGATCTGATATGATCACCACGAACACGCGGCAGTGGGAACCCCAGTATAACCATGAACCTAAGGTTCCACCGATTTAATTCAGGGAGGGGTCTTTCACACAACTAAAGGAGGATGCTCGTTTTATTTGTAAACACCATTCGAAACACATTTTGAAACATGATTCTCTCTCTCGAGTTAAATGCAGTCAGAGTCAATTTTAGCATTTAGATTTTGCTGATTTTCGTAACTGTAATAATCATAAATTCCCCTCCCTACCTACACACACTGGCTATTTAATGAATAACAATAACTAAAAAAACATAGTGGAAAACATTTCTGCAAGTAACACGATGACAGCGCAACACGTAGGGCCTACACACACACCCACGCAATATATACAGAAATTACGAACAAAAGCCGTGACAAACCTATGCAATTATTCTCACATACCTGGTATGTGAGAAATAAAACAATTTCAAGGAAAGCATGCCACTCCCCACATAATGAATGTGCTGTGACCCCCAAAGCCCAAGATATTGCTGTTTCTCCCATAGCCAGGACAATGGGAAACATATCAGCATATGAAAACAGTTCCAGGATTTTAAAATACCAGATTAAAGTGATCTAGTTAGACAACCACATCCTGAATAGACAGGTAGCTGGACAATGATGCCTTAAATTTCACAGAAAGTGTTTTGATCTCATTAAGATGTGATAAAATATTACTGACACCCTCTCCTACCAGTTCCCAGTCGATTAAAATGATATCTTTCACATTCTTCTTCAGAAATATTGACCTAAATAGAACTCTCTATAACATATAGCAACGATATCAATCTTGCCTCACACTGTAAGTGTGGTGACATAGAGTACAGCTGGCACAGAACTTTCAATACACCTGTCCAGAGCCAAAAATATTTGTTATAAAAGGGACATTCGCACACATGAGTCATTGGTTTTTCAACTGCAAAGTGAAAAACGCTTTTGTTTGCCACTGTTTACTCATGGCAAACACATGAATAACAAAAATAAACTAGAGAAGCACTCTGAAGGCACAGACCTTTGCCGAGCAGCTCATTTCCACCACTGATCTTGTTCTTCCATTAGAGATATCAGTGATTTCCACCACACATATGTATGCTGAAAAATTGCCTGATTTCCCAATATAGAAGCCTTTGTTATGTCATCAACTTCCAGCTGCCCAGCGTGTCTCGCCCTAGCAGAAACTAGAGCATGCACTTTAGTGCACATATGCAAACCTAAAAAAAAAAAAAAAATGTGCAGCTTAACTTTCAAGTTCATTGACCCTAAATGCCAAAATACCGAAAATCCTTCCTACAGTCCATAAAAATTCCTGGATCACTACCAAAATGTAATCATCTGTTCCTTGTGTCATTCTCAACTTCTCCTGTAAGTTTCATCCAAATCCGTTCACAACTTTCTGGCTGAGTTATTCTGCACACAGATAAACCAACCAAGAAACCGATGCCGAAGAAAACATAACCTCCTCCCTTGGCAGAGGTAATAAAAAATCATGCAGTCAACAACGAAAATACTTGCAATCTAAACTGCTGTGCATGCCTTAACAATGAACTGAGCATGACACTAGAGACATTCACATCAACCTAGTGTGGTGAGGTGCATCATGGGAGTTTTTTTTTTTCATGTGCATTTTACACAAACTACACAAGACAATCATTGCAAGGGTTTTAAAAAAATCAACAAAATCAGGATGGATTGATTCATGCAACTTGATGCAGATTATGATAAAGGCAACTCACATTATAATGAAGTATGTGGGACCAGCAGTTTTCTTTCGTTGTGTCCACATTTCGTTACATTCGAACAAATAAAGTGAATGAAGATATCTGGCTGATAATTTTGGGCCGTGAACTTTACTTCATTACATCCAACATTTTGTTATAACTGTGTTTGTTATAATGGAGGTGCACTGTAATTAGTGATCTTTTGTGTGTGTGTGTGTGTGTGTGTGTGTGTGTGTGTGTTTGTGTGTGTGTGTCTGTTCACGAACAAAAATCAGCTGTTTTTGCATCATGTTGCAAAAAATCAGTCTTTGAAAACCATTCATTTCGGGCATATCAATGGGCCAAGTGTCTGGGAGCAAAGCAATACTAGCAAAACTGGAGCACTGTAGGAGCAGTGCTTAAAATCTCTTCTCACAAAAAAAAATACAACACCAGCTCCTGAACTGACAGCCACGAAAGAGATGCTAAAATGATACAGATATATTTTTCCCCTAGATGTCAGTTAGCAGTGCTGTAACAGCAAAGACCTGACCACAAGTTGACCATAAATCACTTGCCAACTGACCGGCTTGACCCAAACCGTGTAAAGAAAAATCCAACAGAAAATGGACATTGCAGAAAATTTTTGACTCACACTACAGGGCCTATTTCATGACTTGCCCTATGAATAATGTCGTTATGAATATACATACACGCCTATATCCTGGTCTCATTTTTCTACGAAGGCACATTCCACTTGCATTCAGATCAAGCCTTGCAAAAGCACTCCCATCAATAGTCGAGCGCTTTTTCGCTAAAATCATGAAGTCGTAATCTGCCTAAATCTAGGTCGCTTTGACCTCGTGTCTTACCATGTGTCTAAAGATGGATTAGAGGTCCCCCCCCCCCCCCAACTTTCTCAATTAAGTTTACATTTCTGTGAAATGTTATCATCCGGTTAAGACCAGTTACCCTGGAGAAGAAAAAAAAAAGAGAAACAAAAGAAAAAAAAAGAGAAAAAAAAGAAAAAAAAAGAGAAACAAAAGAAAAAAAAGAGAAACAAAAGAAAAAAAAATCTTCCACAGGTAAAAAAAAAAATGGCTCATCGTTTTGATAGCTGACTAACAGATGATTGAATCAAAAGATGTATCATATAATCTGATCGATATTTTCCATCAAACCAAGTAAACGCAGCCGGCCCTGTTCAAGGTGAGAAGAATGGGATTTATCGTCATCACTGTGCAGAAATCACCACAGTCAGCTGTTGCCAGTCTGTTCGAGGTAGCACTGGTAAGGGTGAACCCAAAGACAGCGTTCCAAATATGATGTATGTTTCTTTTCTGTTTAACTCTTGTGTGCTTTGAATGCTGATAGGCACAGAAAACTCCACAGTATTACACACACTGTCAAAAGTCCCTGGCACAGGAAGGTTAGCCATACTGTAAAAATGCAAATTTTCGCAGTGTTGAAATTTTTGTGCATATTGTGACACTAGAAACCACTGCAAAAATAAAAGCACATGAACTTTTCTGCTAGGCCTATATGTTCCAGTAGTTCATGTCTTGCAAGCCCCTGGGAGCCAGGGGTGCTGGGGGTGCTGCAGCACCCCTGACTTTTTGAGCAGGGGGGCATAGCACCCCTGTGAAAAATGAAAGTTGGGGGTGCTTCTGCACCCCTAGCTTATATCTTTTTGCAGGGAAAATTGCTTGCTTTTTTCTATAGAAAATTGTCCAAATATCCCACCCAAAGTGTGCATCAGATTGCTGAATTTCACTTCATGAAAATGCGAAATCTCCACAGCGTGGGAAGGGGATACCCCTCCCACGCAGACCAAGCTTATATTACAGTGCATGCAAACAGCACTATTAAAGCATTTTCATTGTTCCTGGATATTTTGCTTTTCCTACTTTTCTATTGATCACAGTTCTTTTTAATAGAATAATACCTGAAGGGCTCACTTGATTGCTGAATTTCAAATCTAAAAATGCAGAAGTTCCCTCATTTAGGGAGAGGGTACCCCCTTCAGGAGAGCGTCGATGGAGGGGGCAGCATATCATTTTGCCCCCCCCCAGTAATTTCCAAGATGTGGATTTTTTTTTATTCGACACTGTCCCAATCTTCACACAAAGTGTGCACCACTAAATTCTGAAATGCGAAATCTCCCTCGTATTGAAGGGAAATACCCCCTCTCACAATATTTTCCTTTCTATTCTAGAGTACCACGGTAATGGAAAAGCTTCCTCGTATGCAGGGGTGCCGGGCAGTTGCCATGATATTACCCCCCTCCCAGTGATTTTTGGGATGTCGGAGATTTTCTTGCTTTTTGTGATGGAAAACTGTCCAAATATTTTACCGAAACTGTGCAAGGCATTGTTGCAGTTCAATTCTGAAAATATAATGGATTTATACCCCCTTCCACATCCCCTCCTTTGGTCTTTTCCCATAAGATTGACATATCTCCGAATGATTCTTTCATCAATAGAGCTGCATTTCTGTTCAAAAAATTCAAAAGTTTCCTCGTGTGAGAATATAATATCCTCCTTTCATTTAGGCCCTAACCATTTCCGTGCTTAGTTCCACTCCATACGTCCCATAGACGCCTGAGTATAGCAGTACACTTTGTGGATTGATGATTTCCCTAATTCCACCAAAATGTGTTTGCGAGATAATGTCAATTGGATTCTAAAAGTGCCACAGTTTCCTCGTATTAAATAGCATCAATCCTGGAATAGAAATATTGGATGGGAGCTATTGTATGCAAACACATCACTTTGCCCTATTTTTTCATACTTTTTCAAAAATTTCCCCAAAAGTGTACACCAGATCGCTGAATTTCAGGTCTGAAATTTCAAAATCTCCTTCGTGTGGGAGGGTGATACCCCCTCCCACACCCTCCCCCTTTATGTCCTCTTCCATGAACTTATACAAAATGAAGATCCACACACATGAACACTGATACAACTTTCGAAATATTCCACCCAGAGTGTGCATCAGATCATTGTATTGCAATTCTAAAAATGCAAAAGTTCAATCGTGTGGAAGGGGCCTGGCTTATACCCCTCCCATCCTCGCCTCATCAACTTCCATGCAGTTCACACGCAGAACAAGACCTGATCATACCCTGATTTAATGGACATTCACATTTCTGTGAATATAGGGTCCTATTTATCTTTCATACTTTTTTTTTTTATTTCACCAAAAGTGTGCACCAGATCGCGGAATTTCAGGTCTGAAAATCCAAAATCTCCCTTGTGCGGGAGGGGATATGCCCTCCTACACCCTTCCCCCCTTTGGTCCCCTTCGATGGACTTATACAAAGTAAAGACCAACAAACGATTCTCTGATACAAATATGGGGAAAGTCCACCAAGATTGTACATCATAATCGTTGTATTATATGTAAAAGCTCTGTCACACGTGGTAGCCACCTCCCATCCCCGCCTCATCAACTTCCATACAGTTATTTCACAGTGATGACGCACACGGAACAAGAGTTGATTGTAACCCAATTTATTGGTCATTCACATTTCTGTGAATATTTTATTTTCATACTTTTTAAGAAATTTCACTAAAAGTGTGCACCAGATCGCTGAATTTCAGGTATGAAATTTCAAAATCTCTCCAGTGTGGGAGGGGGATACCCCCTCCCATACCCTCCCCCGTAGGTCCCCTTCCGTGGACTTATACAAAGTGAAGACACACACATACACAAATCAAGAGATAACAGATACCTCATTCAACAGTCACTTATCCATGAACATAGTCCACGAGTATTCACTTTTTTTTTTGGGGGGGGGGGGGTTGAAGAATTTCAAAATTTACCACATAAAGTGTGTTGAATTTCACTAAGAGTGGAAAAGTTTCCCTGTGTGGTGGAGGGCTTTCTCACGTCGTTTCGATGTCCCCACCCCCCTCCCTTCACCTCCCCTGCCACCCCCCCCCCTCCCCCATTTACTGAAACGTTGCTAATATGATCCGGCAATCGAACGGGTGGGGCAGGGGTTCAGCACCCCTGTGAAAAAAGTTGCTCCCAGGGGCCTGATGTCTTGATTATGCAGAAATAAAAACACACTGTGCATTTATAGTGGAGGGCTCGGCCCAGGCCTTTAATTCAAACCTTTCAATATTTTGTTATAGTGGCACTCTGCTTGTAAACAAATAATCATTTGGGAGCGTGCCAGTCACAATCAATTTGGTACCCCATTTGGCCCAGTTTGCAGTGAGAAAAGGCCAGGCTGAGTCCTGCTGAGTCCGGGCCGAGACTACCTTCAGAGCTTGGCCAAATGCGCGGCTGTTTTTGGTACCACATTTGGCCTTTTGAACATTTACAGTGAAAGGAAGGCCAGGCTGAGCCTGGACTGAGCCTTTTCACTCACTGTAAACGGGATCTATTACCCTAACATCCCTACAGCTAAACTCATTTGGTTTACCATCAATTTTGTTTAATGCCTGTTTGGTCTAATCCTCACTTGGTCTAATGTCCAGTTTGGCTTATCATTCCTCTAATGATCAGATGGTCTAAATTTTGCAATTTTGACTCCTTTGATTTTTTCCATATTTTGTCTGATAAACTACGGGCATCAGACAAAATGGTAATCAGATGAACTGGTTGTAGATGAAACAGGATTAGACCATGTGAGTTGAGAGTAAATGGCTATTAGACAAAGTGGGAGTAGACCAAGTGATAGATCAACTCATCATGGACCTTTGGTTTGCTTCATGAGGTCTCTCCCAGCTGCCCCCCCCCCAAAAAAAAAGAAAAAAAAGAAAAGAGAATGTATGTTTTTGGTTTGTTTTTACAATTTATATTACCTTTACAGGCATAATTTACCATTTGCAGGTGAAACAAAAACCCAGAATTAGTGCTTTAAAATAGTTCTAAAATATGAGTCAGGGATAGAAACCACTATACAACTTTGAATAAGTGAAATCGAGGTAAAGTATTGTTATATACCGGTATACAAAATGTGAACAATAGTTATAATAAAAATATTTCCAGTCTATACCACCTACAGTTACGGTTTATTGAGAAAAATACTGATATCTCCTTACATTTTGGGCTTTATTGTGAAAATGTTATATGGTAGGATGTTTTGTGGTACAACAAACCTATGCATATGCATGAAATGTGATATCTTGAATATTTTTAAAATCACTGCTCCCAAAGGCCAACAAGACCTTTAACATAGCCCTTTAAAGGAGACCTCCGGGTGATTCTCAGATTTTTACATTTGTACAACTATGAATTAGTTATACTGAGGACAGAGTTTCAGAATTTGTGATAATTGGGATGAAGAATAAGAATATTTTCAAAAAATAGAACAAATTGCAATGAACAAGGATGATGACATGGCAGAGTCACCATAATAATGCATGAGTTGGGGCTCAAGGAAGCAGAACAAAAGAATAAGGCATGCATAGATTATAGACAGGTGAACTCGCAAGCAAGCGGTATTGTAATGCAATTACACTGCTATCATTTCTGAAATATGTGAACCTTCTATGTCATCATCCTTGTTCAGTGTAATTTATTTAAGGTTTTTCAAAGTATTGTTTCTCTGCTCAAGAACCACAATAAATTCCACAAATTTATACAGGGAGTAGTCGATTAATGTACTACATGATGTGAAATTATGAAAATCGTCTGGAGTGTCCCTTTAAGGCCCGTGTGATGGGGGAATGACTGGAATTTCTGATGAAAACAACAAAATCAGTCTCAACATTTCCATTCTCAGAGAAATCATATCATAAATATGTAAAACATGGAATTGCTCTCCAGCTTGCAAAAACATAAAATTGGCATGCTGTATGCTATGAAAACAGATGAACTTCTCGTCTTTTCATTAACTCTTTTTCCTGTTTGTTTTTTGTACATCTAGAAACCAGGAAAATCTGGGCTCTCACACAGTAGTGAAATAGCTCTCTTGACTCTTGACATTGATATACTGGTTGATGGACTGAACACAATGACATTTGTGATTGGCCCCAAGAAATCGATGCATATCAGGTATTTCTCTACAAAGGCATCCTCCTTTAATAATGTTTCTTTTTCTCTCTTTTAGGCATCAAACATATCAATGTGGAATAACTTTTGGATTCCCAGGTATGTTCCCAGAAATCTGTCTCACACTATTGTCAGAAAAAAAAAGAAAGACAAATTACAGTATTGCTGGTGTCAGACAAAGAAAAGACTTGTTTGGATCTTAAATCATGTTTCTCCTAGGGGTATTTTTCCTATTAATTTTGGCCAGTCATGGCTTTGGAGCCTTTTTTTTTTTGGAAATCCAGCTTCCTTCGATCATGGGTGCAGAAGAGTCGGAGCAGAACCGGGCCTCTTATTCATTTCCTTGATGGCGCATGCAAGTACATGCATGCATAGAAATAACCACATTGACAGGGTGAGAAAAAAAAAAATATCGATTTTGAAGATGAAAATATGGTATACACTAACATGTAGGCTTGTATAGTGAGTGCGAGAGTGGGTGGATATGTGTGCTCATGACTGTGTGTGCTAAATTGCGTATAGTCATTTACTGCCATTGAAAAATGTTAATGCATCCCAGCATTTATGCCAACATGTCCTCTGATGTTAGATTCTGATTTTTTTTTCTTTGTCTTTCTCTGCAGTCTTCTAGGTGAAGGATTTGCAAAAACAAATCTGAAGATATGAATTTTATTCTCTTGATGATTACCTACTTATTTGATTTGTTATTTCAATTACTGCAGTTGATTTGGATTTTATACTGATGACGATTCTTTGTAATGATTCGATTTTTGTTTGCATTTTTATGTTTTATTTCAGGACCTTGATGAAAAACAGCTCATGCTGATCAAGCAATCCTGAATATGTTTTAATAAAATGAAAATAAACCATTTCCAACCTTAGATATGATGCACAGTGCTTTTGTGGTAATGGAGGCAATAATTTTGTGAGTTGTTAATTTTGCAAATATCTGTCCCCTTGTGAAAAGTCTTGGAAAAAAAACAAAAATAAACCAACCATGTAATACTCAGCATATACATTGTAAAAAGTAAAATGTATATGTGTGTGACTCACTCTCCTGCATTCTGCAAGAACATCATGAGGGCGTCTTGATCAGACAGCTTGAAACCTTTTGTGTGCTACTCTTGTTTGTTAAAGAAAAATTGGCAAATAGTCCCATTATTTCTCCAGCATGTTCGTCGAGAAAGACACTATCTGTACAAATCTGCTTCAGACTGGTGACCACAGTTACTGTATTTCGCTGGTTCTATGGGGAAGGTGTTATCTGACAAAGCAGTACAGAATAATATGAGGTAGGGAGGATGTGCTTTCCTACTATCATTCATGGTGTTTCATACTGTATGTCTTTTTTGGATTTGTAACAGATTGCACCTTTGACAAAGACTAGCTATCAATATGCCACAACACCAAAATAAAATGGACTAGTCTCCTTTCAAGTATAAATGTTCTTTTCCTCACATGCATCCACACAGCATTTGCAAAATAAAACTCACGTGAGAAAGGGCACACAGATTGCTTTTATTACCTGATTCTTTTTGTTACCAGTGAGCAGCCATTGGGCAAATCCATGGTATTCAAAGGAAAACTGCAAAATTTACTGTTTTCCTACTGCTTTCTTATTGTTTTCCTTTTTTATATTTACATGTAAGTATACAATGTGGCAGGATTTCCTAGGGTGCAAGAATCACACTGGAAAAATTGACATAGACAAGTTTTGAAGCTGCATATGTGTACTGCAGGGCACGTCTGCTGAACGCTGTCGGGCTAGGCTCTTGACCATGAAAACAACTGACCACTGGCTGGCAAAGAATGACCACATGATTCATGCCATTAGTTCTATTATGCTTTATTCTCTCTTATCAGTAGAGGGCACTATTCAAGTTTCCAGTTTTGCTCACAGAAGGTACTGCACCTGTATTGTGTGAGTGGACCAGCCCAAGTCCCATTATTTTTTTTTTTCAAACTAAAGGTACTAAGATACGGATCTGGAAAATATCACAGAAAATATTAAGCAATACAAGTCTGCATAAAACTAATAAGATAGGTTGATGAGAGGGAACTTCTCTACAAATTACGCCTCATTTGAAGGATGGACATGCTTTCGTTTATATTTAGGGAAACTATTTTTGATTTGAAGTAGCTTCAGAAAACACATGAAATTTTTGCATGGTAAAACTGTAGTCTTTCTCCAAGGCCCTCTAAAGCTAAGTTTAAGCAGAAACAATGTCATTACAAATTTCATGACTGAAGTAAAGGTGGTCTACATAGATATGTGACATGAAACACACAGTATCTTTTAGACATATTTCATATAATTTTTCCTTGGTTATTTTTACACGTGGGTCAAAGGGGAGTTACCGCTATTTGCAGGTCTGTAACCAAATTGGTACACATATTGGGATACAGGGGCGGATCCAGGAATTCTGTAAAGGGGGGGGGGGTGCAACTAATATTTTTGGTGCCACTTCCGGGTTTTATTAGAAACGTCAGTATGAAGCGCCATATAAATGCAATTATTATTATTATTATTATTATTATTATTTCATATTTTTTCTTTGTATTTCTTTTGTTTTCAACGAAAAATAAAAGGGGGGGGGGACGAAGAGGAGGAAGATATCCTTCCATGCAAGGATCAGAAAACACACAAACCAGAATGTACTCTAACTCTTTATGTGTTTTGATTTGCACAGAAAACCCCATACGGTTGTACGCACTGTCAGAAGTCCCTTGAACACATAGTGGGTTTAGATAACAGTAGTAGTAGCAGCAACAACAACAAACACACAAAAGACCCAACAACTCATATAAGGCAAGTCCTTTCTATGTTTCCATCTCAAAATGCAAACACAAACACATGCAAAGCAAGCAACCAACCTACAAACCAACCCCGCTTACAAAAAATAAAAAAAAAATGCAACAAACAAACATATAAACACAAAGAAATTTAACAAAGATGGGGAGTTTAGACATCTCTGCAAAACAAAGGCAAAGGTCTCCCACTAGTGTGTTTCATTTTCCATGAAGTCTCATTAACTGATAATCTAAAATGAAACTTTATCAGTGCATAATTCTTGCTCTGGAAGTTTGCAATTCTCTCTAGTAATCTCTCTCTAAGTGACTGATATACTTTAATAACATCAGAACTAAAAGAGAGGATGATTTGAAGGGGGGGGGGGGTTAATACTTGCATTGCAATTGGATTCCACCTACAGAACCAGAAGGGTACGTATACGTTGTAATAAGCTATAAATTAAAACTGTTCTTGCCTTTCGTGCCATCCTTGAATTCAAGCCAACATTTTTGGTTCTTACAAAAGAAAACAGCAGCAAACATCACATCTCATAGACAACACTTTGAGTGTCATATTTGCATACCCTAGATCTTAAAGGGGGGGGGGGGCTCTACTTTAAACATTTATTTAAGATTCCTTGCAACTCATCTAGACAAACACTCTATTATCTCATTCTGCACAGGTGAACAGACTACAAACAATGTATGCATACAACTTGTACCTCTAGATGAGTACGGTACAGTCAACAGGTACTGACCTTGCCATGTATGCAAAATCACACGGCTCATGTTCTACTGGATATACAATAACATTATATCTTTTATTTATGGAAAACTGTTCAGTAATTTTTCTACATAGCATCATCAATTCATCAATGCAACATGTCAACACACTACCAACAAGTTTAACATCAACACTATCCAGTCACCTCAGTGAATCAACCCTCTCAACCACTTCTATCACCATCACTATCATCGTCACCATCAGTCACCAACACCGTCACTATCACCATCACCGTCACCACCACCATTACCGTCACCACCACCATCACCGTCACCACCACCATCACCGTCCCCACCACCACCATCACCATCCCCACCATCACCATTACCATCATCACCACCACCACCATCACCACCATCACTATCACCATCACCATCATCACCACCACCACCATCACCATCACCGTCACTGACATCAACACCGTCACTGACACCAACACCGTCACAACTGCCACCACCATCATTACCATCACCATTACCGCCACCATGATCACCGTCACTATCACCATCACCATCACCATCACCACCATCATCATCATCATTATCACCATCACCATTTCCACCACCACCATCATCATTATCAGCATCATCATCATTATTGTCATCTTCAACACCTACATGTACCATCACAAAGACCATTTGTACATCAATTTGAATAGTAGCTTTATAATCATAACTGCAGTATATTTCCACTACCTTCAAAAATTTACTGAATGAACTGCCATTCCTGCAACAGCCATCAGTAAACAGCAACTAACATCTACATCATCAACTGCAGGGCCCATCATATTACTCCTCCCTGTCCCACACATTAATGCCATCTTCTCAACTTCAACATCATCATTGCCATGGTAACGCCAAAGCTAGTCAAACATCAACATCATTAGGCAGAGGAAAGAGAGAGAGACAGATAGAAACAATACATTTACTTACTTGAGTGTTCCCTTCTCCAACTTTTGCATGATATCTCTTAATATATCTAATATATGGCAACAGGTCAGGAAAGAAACAGCAAATTTCTGATTGATCAAGCACTCCATCTCTCTTTCAGGATTTCTGATTGTGACATGAATATTAATGACAGCTACCAGGAGAAATATATCACATTAACAAAAGAAAAAAAGGACTTGACAAATTGAAACTGCCTGCGACAGATATTAGACCTACAGAAGTACAACAGAACATAGTCATTCTAAAGATTGGTACTTATGAAAAATTGGACAAATACATATACAGCAAAGCAAACTTGAGTGAAATACTGTACTTAATAGAAAAGGAAGAAACATTTGATGTGGCTGATGGCCATCTGTTCCTTTGTTGGTGTTTAACCTGTTGAGGATGGGATGCTTTTGCTACAACAAGCATTTCCCATAGACACTTGCCCAAGTATACTCCGGACTCGTCTTCAACAGGTTAAGTAAAGTCTCAAATAGAATATCACTCAAAAAAGAAAAAGAAAAAGAAGAATCATTATATTAGCATCTTTGGATCTACCACTTTGGACATGGTGGGTGTATTCAGGAGTGTGGGATGGGTGGGGGAGTAGGTTGAAGGAGTGGGGGGGGGGGGAGTATAGAGGGCAGGTGTGGGTGGGGAATGGGTGGAGGGGAGAAGTCTGTGAGTATCATAAAAAAGGATACGAAGGTATTTCCCTTGCTTGTGAGAAGCCAGCGTCCAGGTGGCGTCATTGAGGAAACAGACGCTCGCTCCTTTCAGCTGTAGGAGGCGCGAGTCTGGTGGATCCAGCTGAGTCAGGACAGAAAATAAACAAATGTTAAATCTGATCTATTTTGGTATGGGAATATGCTTTTACCCGTATTAGCAATTTATTTTTTGTGTGTGTGAATTTCATATATAAAATACATGAAAAATTGTGAGGGCATGACATCATCAACTTGCTCATTTGAATATTTATAAGGACTGGTCAAGAAGCGTTTTCTGAAGAAAGGTGAAATTTCAAAATGTCACATCTAATTTTTGTCACTTTTAGAACATTTTGTAAACAGAAATAATACAATGATGATGATAACAACAACAGCAATGATAACAACTGTCACAATACTTTATAATACGGGGATGTACTGTAAAATGAGGAATGTCTGCGTGCATTTTAATTTCGTGAGAGCCAAGATTCCCGAAATTACAATGCACTGGAAAGTTTTTGTCTACACTAAATGCATTGAATGTTAGCGGCAACTCGCGAAAATTTCATGCCATGAAAAAGGCCGTCTGCTCCAATTCGCAAAAATTTCATGACGTGAAAATATGATGTTTTACAGTATGCATAGTTACATCATGTTGAAACTAGAAATGTCGCTATGGCGACTGGTATGCCTCCGCCATAATGCATGATTCTCCTAATAGGTCTATAGTACATGTGGACAATGTGTGATTACATTTTCACAAAATTGGCAAAATATTAAAATGACATGTTTGTCACAAATGTATCGAATGTTCACCTTCCTTGACCTATGTTTAATTGGATGAATAGGAGAGCATGTATTTGGGGATTTAAGAACTTTAACTTCGACTTTGACCCTTTCATAAGTTTACACACTTGAGTAATTGTCAAGGTATGGAGAAAAAGTGCAATTTCTGTATTGAACAGTAAATTGTTATCATTTTCATCTGGCCTTTGATTCATAAGAGAATCAATGTCAGGCAGAACATACATAAATATGTACTAAGTTTAAAGATAACATGAGCCACTTCCGAGATATGGAGAAAGAAGTAAGTTCAGCACTTTCACTTGATCTTTGACTTTTTGACCTTTGACCTTCTTGGCAAAAAAAAAAAAAAAAAAAAAAAAAAACCCAGACAATCTCTAGTGGGTTATACATGCATACATCAAGTTTTTAAAAAAATAATCCTGCTGGCATTGCATAAATACAAGGAAAATAGTAAAATTTTGAAGTATTGCCCTTGACCTTTGACCCCTGACCTTTGACGACATGAACCCCAAATTCCCTAGATAACCACTGCCAGTCAGTACATGCATATATACTTTGTTCCATAAAGATACCTTGAACAATTTCCAAGATACAGAGAAAAAAGTGAAATTTTAACATTTTACTTGACCTTTGACCTTTACCCTTTTGACCTCATGACCCCAAACTTTCACCAGAGAATCTTAATTGGGTAATACATGTATACACTAAGTTTCAAGAAAATATCTTCAGGTATTGCATAGATATGGGGGAAATAGTGAAATTTTAAGCATTTGACCTTGACCTTTTGACCTTTGACCTTGAGCATGTGCACCCAAAAGTTGATAGGCACAACTTCACCCCCCTGATACACATACATGCTAAGTTTCATTAGGATACCTCAAATCGTTTTGATAGTTACCCTGTCCACAAAATTCATTACGGACGGACGGAAGGACGGACGGACGGACGGACGGACGGACGGACGGACGGACGGACGGACGGACAACCCGAAAACATAATGCCTCCGGCACCACTTCGTGGCGGAGGCATAAAAAAAAAGCTCACTGTGCACACACCTGGAGATTCCTCTGGGAGGTCACCCATCGACCTCCGATACCCAGGGTTGAGATGACCTCATGTTTCTCAGGTAGTGACCTCTTGCTCTGGGAAATGTCCCCGTTGGGAGACTGACCGCTCTCTTCCACCTCGTTAGGGTACATGGTCACTGTGAGATTTGAAGCAAGGAATGCACAAAGACTTATCATGCTACAGTGGACTATGGGATTGGATCTAAACAATGCGTGATGGCAGCTGTGGTTAAAGGTGCATGGTCCTGGTGTTCTAGTCAAATGTGTACGCGGGCGCACGGCGCAAGTTTCCTATAGAAACCTATGATATCGACTCCTCTTTAGCGCTTTTGCTGTGGCCCACTTTCCCCCGAGTCATAAAAAGTCCAATCCACTGTGGTCAGTGGTCCGATCACAGTTCGGCTCATGATTCAGCTGAGGGGGATGACAGCTTTAGCAAACTTCTTTTGTGATGTCATAATAAGAAGAATATATGCACGCACCCTGGCATTGCTACAGACTGTGTGATGCGCAGAAAAGACAACGAAGGCAACGTTACTTTATAGCAACACCTGCGCGCTTTACTCTTGATGACAGCTCAACTTCGGTAATCTTCATATCAATGCTATCGGTGATATGCAGTATCAACAACAGCGCCCTCTACACTACCGGGACTATGCACCTTTAACCTGTAAAGGATGAGTCCCGAGTATACTCGGACAGGTGCCTATGGGAAATGCATGTTGTAGCAAAATCAGTCTGCCCTCAGTATTAAAGTAACTCATTAAGTAACTCCTTCCTTCCAGTAAAGTTTCCCTTTAACAACTAATGTAATTTTTTTTAATCTCTATTTGTTCAAAAGTTTGAATAATGAATCTGTACAGCCTCATTGCTAGGGGCAAAAGAAGATTGTGTAATACTGTTATCCTGTACTTATTTCTTCAAATGATTCATTTCATCTAGATGTGTAGGCCCTACACTATGTATTTCAGAGAATGATAAGCTTTTTCAAGCCATATCTGATATCTTTTGGAGTTTGTGGATGATTTTACTATGTGTGTACGTGGTGAAGATACAATACTATACATTTTTAGATTCATTAAACCATATGTCTGTACATTGTGGTAAATACAATATAGGTTGTTTGTTTGTTTGTTGTTGTTTTTGTTTTGGGGGGCAGTTCAATGGAATAGGACTCCAATATTGACAAGTACTCTAAGCCATCCAGCAACCAAGAGCTCCAAGAGAAAGTTCATATATCACAATCAATTAAGTTCAGATCAATGGAGTGAAAGAAATCAGGTGATGACGATGGCTTCATTATTTCAGACCTAAAACATGAAAGGTTACAGGATTTGGGAGTTTCCCCTGCTTTCAAAGAAATAATAATAAATAATAATAATTGATATGATTTACATAGCACCAAATCCACTCTGTAGAGTGCTCTAGGTGTGAAAGGAAGAGAAAGTGAAGGAGGTAAAGAACATACAGAATTCAAAAAAATGAGTAATCAAAAAGAGGCCTTAAACTGGTGAGTTATAGTGACATGCTATTATGCTTTCAAAGGACAAGTTCACCTTCATAAACATAAGGATTTAGAAAATGCAACAATATTAGTAGAACACATCAGTGAAAGTTTGAGGAAAATTGGACAATCGATGCAAAAGTTATGAATTTTTAAAATTTTTGTGTTGGAACTGCTGGATGAGGAGACTACTACAGCTTGTGAGTCATATGCGTACAACAGGATAAAGAAAATGTAAAGAAAATTCAACATATTTTCACTTTTTTCGCATAATAAAAGAGCACTTGACTTGTCTCTTTCTAAAAGCAGGGGGAATAATATTACCCCTAACATATGTCGGTAACGAGTCAAGGGAATATGTACTTTTTTCAAAAGATGGAATTTTGTGAAATTCTCTTTATATTTTCCTTATATTGTTGTACGCATGTGACATAAAGTTATTCATACACTGCAGTAGTCTTCTCATCCAGCGGTTACTACACAAAAACTTCAAAAATTCATAACTTTTGAACGGGTTGTCCGATTTTCCTCAAACTTTCAATGACGTGTTCTCCTAATATTGCTACATTCTCTCAATCCTTATGTTTATGAGGGTGAACTTGTCCTTTAAACCTAGGTGACAATGTATATTCAAATTAGCAGGGCAAAGGATAAGCAATCAACTCACAAGATTCTTTGAAAGGAATTGGGTGCAGTTTTGGTCGAGATGGGGCTACAGGTTTCCAATTTTTTTTATGATAATTTTTTAGATAATGAGAAACCTCTAATGAATTATGAAAGATCATATAATTTTAAGAAAAATTCAAAGCTCATTTGATGAAAATTGGCTGAGATATCCAAAACAAAGCAATCCTAACAAAAGGCGGGACCAAACTTTTTTAAATATCAAAATGGTCTTGTTTAATTTATTTTGGATATCTCAGCCATTTCAAAACCGACTTTCATCAAATAAACTTTGAATTCCTCTTAAAATTACATTCAAAGTCATAAAGTGGTTTCTATTACAGCATCTTGCAAAAAGTTTAAGGCTGAATCCTAATCTCACTCAATACTATACCATCTCTTTAAGCCCACATAAAACCATCAAAGTCAGTGACATCGTGTGTCAATCATTGTTGAAGTACTATCTACAATTAACAAAAGACATTGAAATGGTCCTTTTCCTCTCAACAAAACACATTGCAGGCAAACATCCAAGTTATGCAAGGTCACGGGGAAAGCACATTCAATTGTCTTTTGTTCACCGCGTAATACTACTTTAACAATAACTGACAGATTGTGTCATTGACAGAATCTTGGTCTGGCAGGTTTCTCTGCAGATATATCTGAGTAATCTGAAGAAAAGTAGTAAAAAAATTGTCATAAATATATGTCATGTATTTAGATATATTGCCAGATACATGTAAATGATGTAGAGGGTATCATGAGTCAACGCAAGTAAACATGCACTTGCATTGTATAGTTCATTTTCATAATCAAAAGTCAACTTGCAGATGGTGTGATGTGGCACTTTAAAGCATGTAAACGAGTGCATGGACAAAGGGTAGTAAACAACTCACTCTTTAGGAGTGGTCAGACTGGCACAAGATCTCGAAGTTTTGCCAACGTGACTGCAAATTTCCCGTAAAACATTCCGCAAAACTTCCCCCTAAACTTCGCACTCCAATTAGGGATATTTTCCCCCTGTGCCGCTCCAGCCAAACTTCTCGATCTTTTTGCCAGTGTAACTGCACGACCAAAGATCGTGAAGACTTCACGATCTTAAACTTCTCAATCTTTTGCCAGTATGACTGTGCCTATTGTGCAGCAAGTTTGAAAAAGCATGCACTGCAATGTGCAACACAGCACCAGGAAAATCATTGAATGTGTAGCCCCAAATGTGCCATGTACATCCACACAGGTTTGTTTGAAGATACATTTCGCTCAATGCAATTCATCTTCAACCTGAAATAGTTTGGCAAACTGGCACGTGAACAGGTGAGGGACTCTGGTAATGCTTGATCAATTTTGAATGAAGTACCAGTATTTGCCATCATTGCATGCTACCGAATTTGACGTAGAGGCTAAACTGATACAAAATCACATACTGGAACTTAATTGTTTCTGGTGGTTTATCAGTTGCAAGTATTAATGAGTTATAGCATTTACCCTCAAGAAATGAAGAAAACATCAGATTACAAAGGGGAAACCTGATGTTAAATTGCTATCATTCAATAGCAACAGCATAAAAATTATTTGACTCTGACAAACATACATAATGTAGATAACCAAACATATATCACACATTGTAGAAATAGTTAGTATTCAAATTAATTATTCTTTATTACTATTCTATTCTATATTGCTTGGTATAGTCTAGTGGCTATGACACCTGTCCGATAATCAGGAAGCTGTCAATTCAAATTCCTCGGCCCGAGTATGTATGCACATAATTTTTATCATGGTTTAATACAATGTATATTACTCAAAAGCACTGAATAATTGGTGTGTATTACCAGCAATAAAGGGCAAGTTGTCAATCAATTCCAATATACAACAGGTTCCCCTCCCCCCCCCCCAAAAAAAAAAAAAAAAATTACAAAATGGGACCCTCTGCAATGATAACTTTAAAAATAGAGAATCAATCCAAATACAATTTCCTTATTACCTACATCTTACGGAAAACCCCATCTGATTTGCTTCAGTGGTCAAAAAGAAGTTAGGATCTTTGTAGAGCATGTCAGGAATCCCTTCCCTCCAAGTTCTGTCAATATTGTGTTCACACATTAAAGGTAGGGAATCCCATTTGCATGCCTTAAATGAAGAGTTGTATAAATACAGTGGTATGTTGAAGAGAGTATCATTTTAGAAACTCCCATAAAGTATTGAAAGTGGAAGGTAACATTTAGTACATTTTTATTGACCGTTAGATTTTGAATTGAATTTTTTTCAGGGCTCACCGTAAATTCCAGTACATTACTAGGCTACCTTTGCAGACCCATGCACTGCATGTGTGTCTATCATGTATATTTTGTGAAGAAAGTTCATCAAAACTTACAAACATTTCTATATACATTCTTGCCACACACTCTATATGTTATTACATCAGCTCTTATACTTTTAGATGTGTGTTTATAGATAAAAAAATACAGAAGACTGCAACAAAAAGGCTTAAGTGTGGCTGACACACAGAACTACTGAGTAGTTGAGTTTTGTGCATTATTCAAATTGTAGATAACTGTTGACTTCCAAATTTCTCAGCAGTGGCCTAAACAAGTCCCCTGAGGTTCATATTTAATGTTTTGCTGTATTTTGGGAGGTCTGTAAAAGGTATCCCCTACCTTTAATATGCAGCTCTAAGAGCACCGAAGTGCTAAACTTGGAAGAATCAGACCCACCACCTGCTTTATGACGATCCACATTTCTCTGTGACCACTTTATAACCAAATTGAAAGGGGTTTTCTGCAAAATATACATGTAGGTATCAAAGATATTATATTTTTAGACCCTGAAATAGCATTTAGGCAGTTTAATCATATTGAAAGTAATCAATGTGGAAATCAGATTGTATTTTTTTGGGACATACTGTATGGTATTCATTTATCAACAGAACCACTCTTCACTCAATCAGACTGACAGTGTGCTGTCGAAGGCATTCACGCACTTTACACTCCAAGGTTCCGCTTGCTTTCAAACATGACTTGTCACGGTACAAAGGAAGAGAAATCAAACACACCCACAACACAAGTAAAAAGACAACCTGCTCCACGTCAGACAATACACACAAACAAAACTTCATACCATTTCAAGAGCTGTCACAAAAGACATAAAGGGAAAGAAAAAAAAAGAAAGAGGTAAAGGAAAACGAAAGCCCACATATTTCTGCCGGGCTACGGAGAGCTTGCAGCATTGTTTGTGGAGTTCAAGGTCGGTTGCACGTGTCGTACATAAAACGTAAACATCCATCGACATTAAGACAGGTTGACAGAAGGTGCATTTTTCAATAGAATTACCGTAGCATTAAATATCACAGTATTTTGTTTACCACAGTTCTCACTGGCATTCTACATGTACCACCGTATCAGATACCGTGTTGTTTCAGATGGTACTGTTTTCATTTACCACTACAATACCACGGTATTTCTGGCATGAAAGTACCTATGCATCTTTGAGATAAGCACTGTGTCTATGCATATCTCCTTTTGGGGAAGACAGCAGGTGTATCCGTGCAGTGCGGTGGGTGATATCGCATTACACGATTCACACCGAAAACTAGCTTGCATATTTCACGCAAAGTTTGAATTACTGCCCTAAATACCATAGTATTAGCGATATATTTCACAAGGTACTATGCGATGCATTTGCATTGCACATTCTGAAATAATGTTCATAATACCAAATAATGTACGTTTTTCACGGAAAACGTGTATGAGCCTGGAGAGGGAAGTAGGTACTGAGCTCATTTTCTTTTTTTTTTTACAAGCCGAGAGGTTGGCATAGCTTTAGTTGAGATGGGCTTCAGGTTTCACATGATTTTTGATGCTGAGTTTTTTTTTTAAATAATGAGAAACCTCTTACGATATATGAAAGAGCATAATAGTTCTAAGAGGAATTCAAAGTCTATTTAATGAAAATTGGCTTAAATTTGAAATGGCTGAGATATCAAAAACAGAGCAATCCTAATAAAAGGTTGGATCCACCTTTCATTTGGATTACTTGGCTTTACTTTGGTTTTGGATATCTCAGCCATTTCAAAACCAATTTTCATCAAATAAACTTTGGATTCCTCTTAGAATAGTATGCCCTTCAATATTTCATAGAGTGTGTGTATCTCACCAAAAGTTGAAAGCTGAATCCTCCTGTCAACCAATACTATACTATCTCTTTAAGCTCCCATCTTGAATGAGCACAGGGATTATTTGCAAAAGTAAATATTCCCACCTGCACACAAAGCATCATTCACACTTGGGACCAGTACACTTGAAATTTTGTGACAATATGTGGAGCTTTGGAGGTTATTTTAAGCACTAATCTTGAATGGATGATGAATTATGAAAAGGAAGATCTCCATACTAGAGCATAACATATCATTCACGCTTGGATACAAGATCCATTCCACATGATGGAAATGGGCCACAAGTACATCTTGTATCTCTAAAATAAGGTCATCCACACTGAAAATAAATGGAACTGCACCATGTTAGAAACCTTTTGACTCGGTTGCCAAGCTTCTGTGCCCAAACAAAGCCACGGAAAGGAGGGGGAAAAAAAATCACGGAGAAAACTCGCTCATGGGAGAATGATTTTAAGAAATTTGCTAGAACTTTGCCATTGTGATTTTTGTAGTGAGAATTCTCATTGCAAAAAAAAACACATTAAATCTTGCTCATGTGATTTCAGTACTACTACCTGTGGCAAACTGACAAATTGAGAATGAATCTATAGTAATAAAGCCAGTCAGGCTATCGAGTACTTTGCCTATTGTTGTGCTGCATGAAGCCTGTCTAACCACATTTACATGGAAGTTACCATGCAATAATTTCTGCAGGCTTACCCAAACGCATATATATATTTTTTTTTTGGTCCCATATGCAGGGGCGGATCCAGGAATTCTGTAAAGGGGGGGGGGGTGCAACTAATATTTCTGGTGCCACTTCCGAGTTTCATTTCATTTTTTTCTTTTTATTTCTTTTGTTTTAAACAATAAATAAAGGGGGGGGGGGCATGCGCCTCTTGCGCCCCCTCTGGATCTGCCACTGATACGTGAACGTGCATCACAAAACCAACAAAAAGTCACACTCACTGATTTTGCGTGGGTACTCAAAGTAGGTCAAACTGGTCAACATAGTCAATAATGAGTGTCTCCTAGTTTCTGAAAGAGCAATACTTCTTCTTTATAAGTGTAAAATTTTGGATCACAAAATGGATGGGAAATTGTGTTTTAGCAGTTTTTCCTGTACACCTTCTTTTTTGTGTAGAATTGTGTTATTAGGTGTGTCTTCAAGTCCCCTTTTCATTTCTTGAAAACCCTTTACACACTCGTTACTTTCAACTCTAATGATTTTGTACAGGCTAATGCTACTGCTTTGAAATCTTTATGAGTTATGGATAGAATGTGTTAATAGAGCATGAAGTCATGGATAGAATGTGTTAATAGAGCATGATCAAGTACAGCTTAATCTGATAATCCCTTCATTGTTGTTGCCATGGAATTTCACATCATTGCAAGGAGCACAGCCTGGTACAAGATTAGGAGCTTGAACAGACCTTGCACTTCAGAACCTCCTTTCTCAGTACAGATTTTTCCAGCATGTGTGCTTTATTTTCATTATTTGATAGGTTATGAGAGTCCATTGCATTGAGTTATGTATCAATTCAAAGATTTAAATCTGCTCTTTCAAAATCTGCTCTTTCAAAATCTGCTCCTCATAACTAAAAATCCATGTATGGTGACTTTTTGTTGGCTTTGTGATGCTGGATCACATAAAGCAAGTCCTCACAAAATTGGAATCAGATTTTCACATCGATAGCTTTCAATATGATTATTACTGTCTGAAAGCTACAATGTATCTAAGGACCTAAAACTATAACATCTTACCAATAATTTGGTTAAGTGGTATTAAACAGAGAAGTGTGGATTGTGTCAAGGTATGACATGGGTCTGATTTTTTCAAGTTTAGCACTTAATGCTCTTGGAACAGCACAATGTGTGACTCAAAGCACACATAGGGTTGTTACATTTGAAGGTGCATGGTCCCGGTGTTTTAGTCAAATGCGTACGCGGGCGCACGGCGCAAGTTTCCTATAGAGACCTACGCTATCGACTCCTCTTTAGCGCTTACGCTTTGGCCCACTTCCCCGAGTCCGAAGAAGTCCGATTCACTGTAGTCAGTGGTCCGATCACAGTTCGGCTCATGATTCGGCTGAGGGGGATGACAGCTTTAGCAAACTTCTTTTTGATGTCATAATAACAAGCACATATGCACGCGCCCTGGCATTACTACAGACTGCGTGATGCGCAAAGAAGACAACGAAGGCAACGTTACTTAGCAACACCTACGCACTTTACTCTTGATGACAGCTCAACTTTGATAATCTTCATATCAATGCTAACGTGATTGGCAGTATCATCAACACTACCTCTGCACTACCGGGACTATGCACCGTTAAGAATCCTGGGATGAAGGGCCACACCCTGGTATCTCCTACCTCCATCATCAATGATGCAGTCCACACCCAGTCCTCCGGTGTCCTCCAGGCACTCATTGAGGATGGCAAATCTTTTCCTCTCACTCCTATCAACCACGTGAGCTGGAATAATAAAAACAAATATTTAGAGGAAAAAAACAACAACGTAGCTATGATAGTCGATGTAATAACAGAAACATAATTATACTGCACATCATGACTGTCAGAATAATGTTCCTGAATCCACCAATAAATAACTATGTTCTGCAGGTCTAACTTTCTGTAATACAATCAGCAATACGTACAGACAAACACCTAAACGCTCACCCACACAGCATACACGTATAACTCATGGCTGGCGGAACAGGGGGGCTCAGGCCCCAACACTTTTTTTTTAATTTTTGCACCATACAAAGGAATACATAAGGTGTCACCGCTTTAGAAAGAAATAGATAGAAACCTTGAAGTGTGACGCATTGGCTTTGCTCTAGCAGTTAATGCCTTCTTTTCTTTTCCTATTTTTTCCTTTGTTTTTTGTTTTGTTTTGTTTTTTTGCTTGTCAGCTGAAGAAGGCCAGAAGTGGAATGAGAAAGATGAGCTTCAGATTAAGACAAGGAGTTCAGATTTTCATGAAAAATTTGGCAAAATTGAATGAATCATTGCACAGACTGGGTACCAAACTCATCCCTCTACTTCTCCCATACCCACCTATCTCTGGTTTGACAGTCTCCAGCACCATTCTCGCTGTCTCTGATGAGGCAGTGGTAATGACCTTTGACCCCCACTCTTGGGCCAACTGTACTCCTATAAAGCCTGCAGGCTAAGTTAAAAAAATCAACATGTCACATTACATACCACTACAGATTCATGACACTGTACAAGGAGCAATTAATAGAGATTGTTGACCGGAATTTTTTTTTTCTTCATCAATATCTATTCACTCCCATTCAAATGATACCAAAAACAACATTTCAAGTTGGTATTACTGTACAATTTTATGGAAAATGAACATTTGCTTTCAATGCCCTAACCTATGGAATAATTTACCCCAGACACGACGACTAATCACTGAAAAATAGATTCAAGTCTGCTTTGAAAAACACATTTTTTGTTTGTTAACATGAAACTCGGTACCATCACTGCAATTAAAATTGTGTGTTTTTGTATAATCGTTCCATTTTTTGAGCACATAGGCACATCATCACTAGATGTGTTATGCACTATATAAGCACTGGCAATTATTATTATAATTATAAATATAACAAAAATAACTGCGTCAGAAACATTTCGGCACTAATTGGAAATAGAAATTGACAAAGACAACCACTGAATCATGAACCAGATGGCACTTGGTATATTTCTATGACTAGATACAACAACAGCTATATGTTTATTTATATCATTCTTATTTTTTTTGTTGAAACTTTACAGTACACTGCCTATCTTTGTCTCACCTAAATTGAATCAGCATATTGGAACATTTATTTGTGATGCTCTAATGTCACATCAGGGCATAAAAATAATTCCTTAGTCTTCCAAAGCCCAAAAGGAGGAAGTAAGAATGTCAAAATTAGCTTTGTTCATTCTTATTATATTTGTTTATCTTTCAACCATGTCACTTTGTTTTGCAGGATTTGAAAAAGAAACATGTTTGATGCCTGCGGTTTTGCAGTAACATGGTAACAGGTCTCAAGTAATGCAAAGTACCCTATTAATGGCCCATTTCATCAACAGGCTTGAAGTTATTCCATCTTGTAATAATTGCGGCCAGCTGTGTGGTGGCAGTCATATATGACACAACATATCAGTGATAGTTAAGTTGCTGAGCACTGTAGTAATCATAATTGTCACACTTTACAATTGCAGAGAGCTCCATAAAATGGATGTCAGACCTTAAATTATCAGTATGAAGAGACAAGAGATGAATAGAGGAATCGAAATGGAGATGGGGGTGGGGGAGTGGTGCCCAGTGACCCACTTTGGGCCGTACAACAGAGAGTCTGAAAGGGATAGATCAATGTCATTACATTAGATGCTTTGCAGAGAATCTGAAACAGGTACCAGAAGTTTTAAAGTGTGAAAGGGGTCCCTACCCAAGCTCCATCCATGATGAGTACTGTCTCTCCCCCACAAACATGGCCCAGGTACCTCAGGGCCGTGTACATCTTTACCCCTTCTCCGATGCATGCTGCCGCTGCCTTGTAGCTGACCTTTGGAGGTTTACTGACTGCACAGAACACAAACAGAAACAAAAAAGAAGGGGGGGGGGGGGCATCATGAGAGGATCCACAGTGAATATATCAAACAGTCAACACATTTCAAAACATGTTACACTCTGAAAGCAAGCATAAAGCTGACTGGCGAAGTGGAAAACCTGCCGTGGGATCGATGTTAATATGCCAGCTAGGGGCCACCTTGAAGGGGGTTGCTCTCCGCGATGACCTTCTCTGAGGGGGTCGTTCACACTGCTCGTGAAAAATCACGCTATGATTGCGAACATCACAATTTTAGATATACTGTGACATTTTGCTGAAAGCAGTGAGGCAACTGTGCCAAAATGTATCCATTTAAAACATCACTGCAAGAATTGCAGAACCAGAATGCCATTTTTGCTCAATTTGGAAAAATTGCGATTACAGCTGTCCCTTGACTGCTACTTGATACTGTATATATGCCATATCTTTAGCAAGTCTGAATTTTCACGAATCAGAATTTCATGACAATTACATGAGTGGTTAAATTTGCGATTGTGGAGTACAATACTGAAGAGAAAAATCCATGTGTGAACATCATATTCAATTCAGGATCAGAGCTGATATTTTTTGTGTGTTTTTAAATTCATGAAGTTATAGCACCGGACTCACAAAATTGGCAAAAATAACAACATTGCAACAAATTTGGCGTATACATACAGTATTTGATTCCAGTCCTGCTAACACAAAGAATGCAGGCAGCCTCCTGGGCTATTCTTTAATCATAATGGAAACAGCGTGCAGCATACTGCCAAACAACTTATACGTACACATCACTGTGGCAGAAAACTTTATGGTATAAATTTCTCACTTCACAATATTTTATCTTTTTTTCTGTGCAAATTGTGATTTCTCTCATTAAATGGTACTTCCAACTGATATTCAGGCCTCTCGTTTCCCGGGGCACAGCTTTCGACCAATGAAGCAACGATGGATGCTTCCATGGTCAAAGGCACCACTGATGCAAGCTTTGATTCTGTTGGTACAGTGTACGCTTCATTCCTTCAGCGTGAAATTCATGGAATCAGAGAATTTTTTTTTTTTTTTGTGGGGAACAAAAGATCAAAATAATGCCTCTGGCCCCCACAGAGGCAAAGACATTAAAAAAAAAAAAAGATTTGACATACTGCATGGTTATACGACTAACTTTTTCATTCACAGTTAACCCGAGTTGTATACAATGTAGGTGCATGAGCCAAAAATTGCCTTGAAAGCCTGAGTAAGTCCAGATTTGCCCTCATGTCATGCATTCATCTGTAAAAATATTTTTGGCTGAGTTGAAACTGCAGTCAAATATCTGATACTTGATCTAAGGGAAAATCCAATCGCTTTTACTTTGAAATATACTCCCAGAAATTTAACAGCCTGGGCCAAATGTGTTTCACCACATCGTGAATGTGTAAGTCTTGATACAGATCTCACATTACAATTTTACGTCACAATGATCACAGGTTTGGTTTGAGTATGTATGCCCGTAACTTTTTATCATGGCTGCTACTAAAACACTGAATAACTGGTGTTTACTACTGTTGATGTAAACAATCTAAACAATTTGTCAATCGGCTGCAATAAAAGCAACTCGCCATCAGTACCATTAATTTGAACTTCTGTCTCTCGCCGTGTGTGAGAGAGTAACAATTCATGCACGTAAAGGATCCTGATTCATTTATTCATCGCAAAGAGCAGGGTGTTTAACACGGCCGTGAAGTGGTCCCGCCTCACAACCAACTGGACCCAATGGAAGACCAGCTCTGAATATGGGCTATCCAGACATCTTCTCAGATAGAAATGAAACAAACAAACAAACAAACAAACAAACAAACAAACAAACAAACAAACAAATAAACAAACAAACACACAAACAGAGCTGGAAGCATTCTCAGATTCGCATTCTCGGTATTTAAAACATCGGGCAGGTGTGAGGCACAGCATGTGTACTGCCCGTGACAACCTGAAGCTCACAGTGCCACATGTATACACCGCACGTGTACCAAACTGGGGTGGGGTGTAATAATCTTTAACCTTCTATGTGCCCTGGTGCTTAGCTTCAACATGCCAAGCTTTTTCATCGGCATTCAGCAATACATTCACACTTGACCTAGACCTTGTTTTGAGTGCAGGGCTGGGCCGAGCCCAGCCTCAATCGCGGTACTCGGCCCGGCAATTCTGTACATTTACAGTGGAGGGCTCGGCCAGGGCTAAACTCAAACCTTTCAATATTTTGTTGTAGTTTAATTCGCTCTGTTCGTATTTGAGAAACAAATGATTATTTGGGAGCGCGGCGGAGCATAGTGTGGAGGCGCTGGCACGGGCCGTTCGTGATGAACAAAGGGCTTCAGTTTTTATACAGGGCGAACATCATGCTCACAGCTGCTCTTTCCTTTTATTGATTATCTGTTTTCTACGCACAAGAATGAAAAAATGCAGACAACGATGAACGAAACGATGCAGAACAGTTACAATGATTCGATGATAAGTTAAATCTTTAAACAAAAGTTTGGAAATGCTACCTTTCCTTGTACTGAGATGGTAATGATGATGATTCTATAGCATGTGGCCGAAGAAATTTGCTAAATGTGAGGTTTCGACATCATGTCACAATCTTTGCACTTGTGGGGTCACAATTTGGAGCCACATTTGGCCCAGTTTGTGCTTACAGTGAGAAAATTTATGGGGGCAAGGCCGAGCCCAGGCTGAGCCCGGGCCAAGACTACTATACCTCCAGAGCTTGGCCAAACGCATGACCATTTTGGGTCCTGCATTTGGCCTTTTGAGCATATACAGCGAAAGGAAGGCCAGGCTCGGTCCGGGCCAAGCCCGGCCTGGGCCAAGCCCGGCCTTTTCACTCACTGCAAATGGGGGTCCTAGACCTAGATGGAAAGTTAGCAAGTCCACCCATGCGTACAAAATGTGCCCCCAAGTTCACCAGGGAGGCCATGATGATCCACAATAGAGATTAGGAGGATTAGGTAATCTCTTTTTGTTGGCTATTAGTTTTCAGACATCTGATAGGGCCCCATTTCATAAAAAGGTGATATGATAGCAACTCTTGCTGGAATGGCAATTGTCATGTTAACGACAAGAATCCAGCTTCCTGATTGGCTGTTGCTTTTGGGAGTTGGCATTCCAGCAAGAGTTGCCATCCTAATATCTTTTATGAAATGGGGCCCTGATGAGCCACTAGGCGAAGTAAGCACTCCAGTGTTTGCAAAAATGGGTGAACAAAGCGCAGTTAAAGGTTTTAAAGTCTGTGTAGGCTTGGATGAGCTGGAATTGTCACCCCGATAAGTTCATCCAACGATGTCACATGAAAAAATGAAATAAAATTGTTGTGAGTGCCCATTGTGATAGGCATGGGATTAGGTTTGTGTGTGACTATAAAGCATATCTTGTTGTCTGTACATCTCCCCCAGACTTTGGCAGGTTATCAATGGAAAGAATGTTGAGTATCATAGTGCAAATTTGTTGTATGTAAGATATTCTAACATCTCAAGCATACATTTCATATTATAGTTCTTTCACTTCTGTAGGGTTCTTTGTCCTACTGTGACATCACAAACTGTTGTTGTCTTTCTATCCAGTGAAGGTGGTATACTGGTACTGAAACTTTAAAAAAAATGAAACAAAAAAACCCAACTATTTTCTGAAATGCCAACTTCATAACATTAAAAAAAAAGCTAATGGAATATGGTTAAAAAATAAGATTTTTGAGAGGAAAATAAAATCTTCTTATCTTGACATCACAACTAGGCCATTGGCACTGGGCCAGTATAATGTCTGAAAAATGTTTCCCTAGTATCGTAGAACAAGCAAGTAAAATGTTGCTACTTCATCAACATTGATGAGAAAATTGTAAAGCATCCACATATTTCCTGTCCATGTAGGCTCATCATCCAACATTTTTTTAGTGGTTGCTGGAATTTAGTAAAACATCTTTCTATGTGATAAAGCATTTTCTTCAGTTTTCTACAGTCTATAATAAGGGCTTCATTTTTTTTTTATTTGAAAGATGAAAAGTTGTACTTTCAAGAGGCCATATCGCATTATTGTATATCACTCTGTTATACTAATCACAACTATCAAATTGTATTGTTTGGCATCTCTGTTTTTTTTAACAGATTGTTTCATTGTCCTCTAACTTCACTGATCAATATGTTCTGCTCATACTGCTGCTGTCACTTTAATACTGTAAAACACGATATTTTTGTGGCATGAAATTTTCGAAAATTGGAGCCGACGGCCTTTTTTTGCAGCATGAAATATTCGTGAGTTGCCTCTAACATTCAATGCATATAGTGTAGACAAGAACTTTCGTGTGCATTTTAATTTTGCAAATCTTGGCTCACGAGAAATTGGCGAAATTAAAATGCATGCGAATGTTCCTCGTTTTACAGTAGTCCACACACATATATTTTGAGGTAAGTTCCCCTTTGTAGTGGCTCCATAACCTGAAAATGAACTTTGTGTCATGGAAGAGCACTTAAAAGGTATCCTAAGATTTGTCATACAATTTACATCAAAGCAAATTTGCCATTTTCTCTACAACTCTGCTCTTTACATGTCCAGGGCGGTAAAAATCTATAAGAGTTTGTACATCGATTTGAAAAACAATGTTTTCCCAAAGTAAACATATGTTGTTGTTTCAGAATATTAAAGTGGCACACAGTGGGTTTACGCCATGGCACATAAAGAGTTAAAACACTGCTCTTCCATATGTCACAAAGTTAATTTTTTAGGGTATTGACACACTTTAGACGTGGAACTATGCATCTCTTATGAATTCCCTGCTCTACTTGTCATGACAACACCGGATACGAGTAACGTCATACAGAAAACATCCCATGGCTGATCACACATACAATATGATCAGGATGATCAGATTGACAGCCTCCATCGCGACCATTATTGGGTCTGTACTATGAGGACCTAAACAAACTGCTCTATTCAAGTTTGGGGGGCCAGGAGGTGCCTGATCCTTTTTTCGAAATATTGTTCTGGAACAAAACATGACAAATATTCCATGCATTCCCGAGTACAATCTGTGAGACAAAATAAAGCAATAGGAATATCACAGACATTTTTTTTTTCTGCCCACACAACAATCTTGTGACATGGTGCCTTTGATATACCTCACCCTCAGAACTTTTGAAGGGCACTAGGAGATCAATACCCTACTTAGAGCCCCGTACTAGGAGGACATCTGGAGGACACGCCAGACGGAAATAAGCGTTTTTTTGCTGTGTTTTTTTTTGGGTAAAAACAGGTCTTTTCGTTTTTGTTTTCAGGTCATCTAGCAAGGGGTGGGCATATGTTCCTATGGAAACCAGCCGGTACTGGTGGGTGCACGTTTCTCCTCGAGAGAGCCGGGCAGTTCCTTGTGCGCACATACATATGCACACTCTGCCACAAACAGTGCAGGTTTATACCAGAACTGCATGCCGTGTTCATGCCGAGACCCTTCATCTGCGGTAAACATGGCACAACCTTTAGAGGTTGTGCCGGACTCGTGCTAGGCTGCCTAGAACGACATTCACGCCAGACTCACTCCAGACTCAAGCTTTGTGCTTTGTGCCGTAACCGTTTAGAGTACATCGTCTGAGGTAAACATGGTGCAACTTCTAGAGGTTGTGCCCTCTTTTCGAGGACTCTAAACGGGGTATAAGGCTGTCCCTTGGCACTACATGCAACACATGTATTACAGCAGTGGACGTTTTTACTTATCTTTGTATATATTTCTCATCGGCACATCTGACATCATGACTGACACAGCCTCCGTGTAATAGTTATCATAAATTTGTCAAGCGTCTACTGTGCATGTTCTGGCTATGGTTCCACAACATTTGCTCCTGCAACAATGGCTCCCATGAAATATCTGCACACCAAGCCAATCATAAATTCTACCAACAGACATGATATGCTAACCCTAATCCTAATCCTCACAATCACATCAAACTATAAAACCTAAAACCCTATTCAACCCTACAAGTCCATGGAGAAATTAAGACGGGAGCAATTGTCGCAGCTGAGCAAATGTTGTGTCACCAATGGCTACACCAATACAGGGAAACTATTTTTCGTTCAAGTTACGAATGTAATTAGAATCGGAACAAAAATGACAATCTTAAAGATAATAAAAAGTTTTGGTACCTCAAAAGCTTCCCTGAATTTCCTTGTCTTGGTCTGTGTTTCGGGTTAAAGTACGTTGTCTGTGAGAATTACTCGCCCCAAAGTGCTCTCATGTCTTAGTAATCATGCAATAATGGTTTCGTACCAGAGCAGACGCTGTACAGCGTCGATAAATATTGTACGAAACCACTGACTGCGACCAGCAGCGTGCAGCCCATTGTACGCATAGCTAACTGCGACCAGCAGCCCCATACGCAGAGCGTAATGGGGCTTCGCATTGTAGCATTCAGGATCATGACAGAATTAGTATGGCGGGTAAATGTCAACTTAAAATCCAAAAATTTCTTCAATTTGAAGACTTACCAATTAAGTTGAAGTATTGAAAACAGGCTTCGAACAACGTTTGGTTCTGCCAATAGTCCCTTTCTGTTCGAATTGATGACTGAATGTGACTCGTTCGAGAGGACCTTGGGAGAACTACATACACTGGATACTATGGCCAGCACATGTGCACACAAACATCTTATCCGTTCATGGATTTGAAATTTGTGCGCATGTGATGTGTTCGCAGGCACTGGCTGTAGTATTCAGTGTACTGCATGTAGCTCTCCTAAGGTCCTGTCGACCGAGTCACATTCAGTCATCAATTCGAACAGAAAGGGACTATAGGCAGAACCAAACGTTGCCCGAAGCCTGTTTTCAATACTTCTTAATTGGTAAGTCCTCAAATTGAAGAATTTATGGGATTTTAAGTTGACACTTACCCTGCGATACTAAATCTGTCATGATCCTGAATGCTACAATGCGAAGCCCGATTACGCTATGCGTATGGGACTGCTGGTCGCTATGCGTATGGGGCTGCTGGTCGCAGTTAATTGCATGATTACTAAGACATGAGAGCACTATGGGGCGAGTAAGTCTCACAGTGTTAGTTATATGAAAGGTACTTTAACCTGGTTTGGTTTGTGTTTCAGGTTAAAGTACGTTGTCTGTGAGAATTACTCGCCCCAAAGTGCTCTCATGTCTTAGTAATCATGCAATAATGGTTTCGTACCTTGGTACCAGAGCCGACGCTGTACAGCGTCGATAAATATTGTACGAAACCACTGACTGCGACCAGCAGCGTGCAGCCCATTGTACGCATAGCTAACTGCGACCAGCAGCCCCATACGCATAGCGTAATGGGGCTTCGCATTGTAGCATTCAGGATCATGACAGATTTAGTACCAGATCGCAGGGTAAATGTCAACTTAAAATCCCATAAATTCTTCAATTTGAAGACTTACCAATTAAGTTGAAGTATTGAAAACAGGCTTCGGGCAACGTTTGGTTCTGCCTATAGCCCCTTTCTGTTCGAATTGATGACTGAATGTGACTCGGTCGACAGGACCTTAGGAGAGCTACATACAGTACACTGAATACTACAGCCAGTGCATGCGAACACATCGCATGCACACAAATTTCAAATCCACGAACGGATAAGATGTTTGTGTGCGCATGCGCTGGCCATGGTATCCAGTGTATGTAGCTCTCCCAAGGTCCTCTCGACCGAGTCACATTCAGTCATCAATTCGAACAGAAAGGGACTACTGGCAGAACCAAACGTTGTTCGAAGCCTGTTTTCAATACTTCAACTTAATTGGTAAGTCTTCAAATCGAAGAAATTTTTGTATTTTAAGTTGACATTTACCCGCGATACTAATTCTGTCATGATCCTGAATGCTACAATGCGAAGCCCCATCACGCTATGCGTATGGGGCTGCTGGTCGCAGTTAGCTATGCGTACGATGGGCTGCACGCTGCTGGTCGCAGTCAGTGGTTTCGTACAATATTTATCGACGCTGTACAGCGTCGGCTCTGGTACCAAGGTACGAAACCATTATTGCATGATTACTAAGACATGAGAGCACTTAGGGGCGAGTAATTCTCACAGACAACGTACTTTAACCTGAAACACAAACCAAGACAAGGAAATTCAGGGAAGCTTTTGAGGTACCAAAACTTTTTATTATCTTTAAAGGTGGGACTGCCCAATATCAGAGTGATTTGGCAGAAATGATAAACACAAACAGATTTTCTTTTTTTTGGGGGGTGGGGTGGCAAAAGGATCAACGGTATTAAAGAACTCTGTACTTTTGACTGAATGTATCTTGTCCTCACCATACATTCAGCTATTAATACCTTATGGTGATATTTTTGGTATCAAGAATAGAAACATACATGTACAGAACGATGACCACCATAAAATGACAGTAATGAGGGATTAATGCAAAAATAAGAGCAAGCAAATATTTTTGCTTGTCATATGTGCAGTAATGTCCTGATTCCGCGATTCCGGACTCGAAAACATGTGAAATTCATCTCACCCGGTCGAGCGTGCAAGATTACTCAGGTTAAAATATCCACTTTTACAGCATGAGAGATTGTGCACTGTGGCCAGTTGCTCCTCACGCACACTATGAGTTACAAATATCTTTTGAAGCACTTAATATAAAGCAATAAACACACAACTGTTCCTTGCTACCTCCAGTGTACTATTTTTACAAATGTGACCCACTACAACAAAATGGTCCTAAAGTCGCGCACGGTCGAAGCCGTGAAAATCGAGTTTGAAGTTAGAGCATAAAAATTACGATTTTCTGAATTTGACATATTATTAGAGTCTGACATGTCTTCTATCATCTGTCGAAATTTTGAAGCAAAATGATGAAAGGAAAGACCAAAAAAAAGCGTTTTTCTGGGCCATGTTTTTTGGCTTTTCAACGAAGCAGAAACTGGTTCGAACATTTGGATTGAGCGCCACACATAGGCTCCGCCCCTAACAACGACCAGAGTGATCTCATTGGTCAGTTTGCTGCTTGCCGCTAACCGAAGCGTGAAGCTCGCACACTGCCCAGTCGACTGGTGCGTGCGGGCGGGTTGCGCTATGCCTAGCCGCTTCTCCTGACATCCTGGTCACTGATTGGTCGGTGAGGAGACCGCCAACGCTGTGTTTGAATGAGCATTTCGGGGGTTGCTAGGGCTTAACTTCTATTGTCCGGAGGTGAATACTGACTTCCGTGTCTCTTGATTGTGATTGCGTCGCAAGGAGAACTTTTAGGGCGCTTTTCTCGAAACAGTGATTTTCCAGACGTCTTGACATGCTCTCTTTTAAACATCGATATCTCCGGAACCGATTATTTTTATAAGACATGTTATATATCAATTTGAAGCAGAAAGATTAGGGAATTGTGTCATGCAATTTTCAAATAATCGACCTCGCCCGACTTTAGGATCATTTTGTTGTAGCGGGTCACAAATGTATGTCACATCAACATCTCTATCTGGTAAAACTCTGTATGAATGACAATGGAAATGTGGTCACAGTATCAAGCCACTGAATAGACTTTATCAAGCACTTTCATCAGGTGTTTTTATTCTCTGTTTTTTGTTTCGTTTTCTCCCTTTGGGGAGCACAAGATAAGGGAAGGGCAAGGATGACTTGTGATACCTGAACCACTACAGCCAATGATCTTTCTATTTTTAATTCAGGCAGGAAAGAAAACACTGAATATAGGGAAGAATGTTTGGATTCACCGTAAAGGTAACATTAAAGATCCCCATGTCTGACCTTGCCATTCACACTGCAGTGAAAACAAAAAACAAAACAAAATATCCAAAAGTTATCCCAGTCAGGAAAATTTAAGCCGTTTTTACACTTGTGTTTCTTAACCCCGTACTTTCTCTGACCCAGGACTATCGTTAGTCCCGTACCAATCTTTTCATCTTTTTACACTCGCCAATTAGTCCCGTACTAAGCTCTTGTCCAGGGCTAAGGAGAAAATCAACATTTTTACACTCGTATTTCTTAGTCTGGTACTTTCCAAACCACATGAATATTCATGATTAAGCTGTCCACTGTACACGTACATGCATGCACCGGCAGCACTTGATTTCCTTGTTTCTGATTGGTCAGTGGGGGTCAGACTTCGTCTCCATCACTTAGCCCCAAATTATTTTTTCGTTCTGTTTACACTCGCTCGCAATTGCGGTGCTAACCCCGCTATTTTGCAGGGCCAGATAGTATGGGACTTTCGGTGGGGCTAGTCCAGTACCAACGGTGGGGCTAAGGCCCCCCCCCCCCCCCCTTAGCCCCACCGTTGGTACAGGACTAAGCAAAAATTTGCAAGTGTAAAAAGCCCTTTAGATGTTTCAGCCAAGTACTGTCACAGTAGAACATGCATGCACGATTGCCTTGTCAGTCTGCTGCATATAAACTGTGGCATTCATACAAACAATAGCCTCGGAAGCTAGCTGCATGTTTTGTCTCCGGCTTCTGTGAAGAATGCAAACATCCGGTTGACGTCGCGTGACGATTATCTTAATTATTCTGCAACAAGAGTTGTTACTCCAAATTGGCGCCGCAAACTGCACGCAGACCTAGGAAATACGAACCCTGGTGCACAATTTTCGTGCAGCAATTTGTTCCTTTTTTTTATTTTGGTGCAGGAATAACTTTTTTGGCAAAATTATCTTGAAGACATCAGCATTTTACTCAGAGGGAAAATGCAATGCAAATGCACATTGACTTGTACTGATTCATAATACTGTGATCATCACTTATGGGGCCAAAAGAAAAATGTGCCCTATGTCTTTACTCTGTCCGCTATTTACTATTCTGATTTAATACTTGGATATGTTCACACACAAAAAAAACCCAGAAAACCTTCCAAACCAAATTCTGTCAATGACATCATCTGTCAATCACTTGTAAAGTACTAATATGAATAGTAAAAGACATTGAAATGCATCGTGCTCTGGACTGAGCATAACTTGCACGTTCCCTGAAATGATTTTTTTTTTTTTTGTTAGACATATTAGTAACATAGAAATCACCAGACTCTTGCTCAGTTTAGGGAAAGGTGCATTCCAAGGTCTAGCTTTGTTCAGAAAATAACACGTTTTAGTACTTTAGCAGTGATTGACAAGTGAGGCCATTGACAGAACATTAGTTTACTGTAGAAGGTTTTATTTGTGGGCATACCCAAGTAATCTGATCAAAAACACAAGCACTTTTAATGACACATATTCACATATTCATTTTGCCACATACAAGTAAAGTGGTGTTCAGAGTATCATGAACCAGCACAAGTCAACATGTATTTGTAGCACATACTTCCTTTGATGTAAATGGAATGAACTGCCACAACAACAACAACCCCCCCCCCCCCCGAAAAAAAAACCCCAAACAAAAGAAGTATTCTCATGAGAGATAATAACAACAACATCAACATATTTCACAGTAAGGAAACTTGCATACTTTGAAGCATAATCAGAGAACTTAACCCAGTTCTGTCTTTGAATAATAATTCAGCAAACTTAAAGTAGGATGACGCTGTGCGGTTCAATGGTACATGTAGCTTGGTGTATTTTCCTTCTGAAAAGAATCATGATCTATTCATTTGACATTGTGTCTCAGAACAAAGGTACAAATCATTGGGCCATATCAGTCTTTAGACACTGATACCGAGTCTGAACACAATGTGCCAAAAGCACGTACTATACAGGAAACCTTTGACAGCATAATTTTAATAGCAGGTTTCCGCTTGCATTTTTACTTGTAACCGCGCTTCAGTAATTCCCAGTTCTTGTACACAGTTTCTTGATGCAACATATATCTCACTCTGTTTATTCGATTCTCTCGTGACAACATGCCCCTGCAAAACCAGCAAAATGTTGCATACCATCACGTAACATATCATTGTGTAACATAACAGGATGTAACATGCGAGGTCTGATCTGATGCATTGTGGGCAGAATTTTACCTAGATTGTACTCCTCGAGAAGGCAGTATTCTGCACAGCCTGCGTACTCTGTGTCCAGTGGAAGAACGCCGACCACATCATCTCCCACAGCAAACCGTGTGACTGCTGAGCCAACTGAAACAGTACACATGCATATAACCAGAGAAAACACAAATTTAATCCAATTTCAAATACCCATCAACATGAAATAATATGCCACATATATAGAGCTGCACATAGATGAATATATTGATCTACAATAGGCAGGTATATGGGTAGAGACATATGAATAGATATATAGATAGATCTAGATAGATAGATAGATAGATAGATAGATAGATAGATAGATAGATAGATAGATAGATCATAGATAAATATATAAATAGATAGATAGATTGATAAATAGATAGATAGATAGATAGATAGATAGATAGATAGATAGATAGATACAACTGTAGATAGATAGATCTATATAGTTGAATGGGTGCATGGATGGTTGGCTAGCTAGATAAAAGGTTTTATTGGTAGACAGTTTGATGAACAGGAGTTGATAAACAAATTCATGTAGATAATAGAGAAAAATATATAGACGGATACACAGATTATGGAGAGTTTTAGATAGATATATATTATAGGTATACATCAGGCGAAAAAGAAAAAGATAGAGAGGTAGATGACAAAGACAGATGTATGCAAATTAGCCAAGATACACATCCGTACTGACAGTGACATCACAAGTTTAGGCATAATGCTTTACATTGCTAGCAACCATCACTGTTCAGCAGCTCTGACAAAGGTGTCCAGCTCTTATATGCAATTAGCAGAAAGAGGGCGCTATTTCAATACATGGATTGGTTGGATTGTTATAACCTGAACATCCTGCCTAAACACTATGAGTTTAAACAAAAAGAGCCAAACATACAGACAAAGCTCTTAAAATTGAGTGAAACAAAAATGAAAACAAAAAAAGGAAAAGGTAATCTCTGATTTGAACACCATCAACAAACAACAACAAAACATTTGAAACAAAACAAGGAAAATTGTGAGTACAGATTATTGCTGATGAAAATCTGGTTATTGATGTCACAGCTAGTGATCAAAAGTGCTGATGATCTTTTCATAGTCTTCATTACCTTTACTGCTCAAATATCAAAAACTAATGGCTATTATTCATCTCCTTTCTTGCCATTAATGGATTTCTACAAAATGTCATTTTATATATAAAAATATATAAAACTGGCATTAAGACATCAAACAAGTTAGATTGAATTTAAAACCAACTAGTTCCTGGTCAATTTCTTTCCGTTTCTCCATAAAATGAGACATGCTCTTCATCACTGTAAGATATACTGTACGAGGTGAAATTTTCGCGGTGGTTTCATTTTCGCGAATTTCGCGATGGTTTCATTTTCGCGAATTTCGCGAATCGCCTTTGAACCACGAAAATAACAACACGCGAAAAAAAACACGCGAATAGCTAAGTTCAGTTAGACCCTTGCAACAGCGAAATTAACAACACGCGAAAATGTCCTCCATGTAGCAATTCGCGAAAATATCTGTACGCGAAAATTTCAGCTCGTACAGTAACAAGAATCCCTTTAACTACCAATAATCCCCTAAGCACTACTGCCTCCAACCACGGTAATACTCTGTACCATTGCTGTTATAAAACAAAACATTAATATCATAAGAAATAAGATGGTCATTCATTATAAACCATAGCATTGAATCAAGATTTACTTTTGAATCAAGTTTTACTTGCTCTACGAGTAGTTGCATGAATCAATCTCAATTTGGAATGCAAATCACATACATATGTGACACATTTTGGTTAAAAAAAAAGAAATCCTATTCTTTATTTAACTGGAAAACATATTCTCCCATGTCAATGGATGAACAATATTCCTCAGTGAAAGGACAACGATATCTTTTACTCTCAACTCATACGATTCCTGAAATTGATGGTTATACTATGGGGCCATGATGCACAAGTTCGTACTTGAGAACATTTTTGGAGGCCCTTTTTTTTTCAACTCCACGAAAAATATGTTCGTCTTAACACTTTATGTGCCACATTCACACGTCCGACTCAGTCAATGGCGTGCCAAGTTCGCATAATCTGCTCAAAAGCACAAACCCACCACAAACCAATCGATATATCCCCAAATGCCTCAGTACCATGAAGGCACTTTGCGCGATTCTATTCCTGTCACATGTAGCTTGCATGTTATGAGGTGATTGATTATCAAGCCGCATTCCTTGCTTGATCTGCGAGTAGATGTCTGTCACTGTTTTGTGTGCAAAAGTCATGCCTCTACAATAATGTAGCTACTGGTCATTTGAATGAAAAGCAATCATAGATTTGTCATACAATTTACATCAAAGCAAAGCTTGGCTACTTCTCTACAAATTTGCTCACTACATGTCCAGGGTATCAAAAATCGAGGAAAGTTACATCCTAGATTTGAAAAACAGAATGTTTCTCAAAGCATGACTACGTCGCTGTCTCAGAATAAAGAATAATGTGGCATAGACAGGGTTTACAACATGGCACATAACAAACACATACACTCATGTTTGTAGAATATCGTAAGTATGGGCACTTTTGTCTCGCCCAACATACCTTTGGTCACCACTCCAGAAATCTGCGTGCCGCAAGGAAGTTTTTGCCGAAATAAACCCAGTTCCTGGAGTAGCTCCACATCAATGTCCGTCAGGCCGCACGCCTTGACACGAACCAGGACTTTAGTCCCTTCTGCTTCTGGGATGGAACCCTTGATTGACAGATTGAAAAAGACATTCGTCAGAATAAAGGCAGGGATATTCTTTACCGTAATAAAAATATGGTCCTATACCAGTATAGTAGTTTCATTTCACCTTATAATGCATTTAAGCATCAATTGAAAACTATCAGAAATTGTGGTCAGTAACTCAAAATTTGGATTGAGTTGTATACTCTTCAAAGAGTTCAGGAATAGAGATGATTTTATATAAAAAACAGTTTGGTCCTGGAGAAAGATGAAGAGCAGTGTATTGCAGGGATCAATATTTGGCTCAATCCTATTTCTGTTGTATATTCATGGTGTACACCAGACACAATTTCTGACATACACACGATTGTACGCCAAAATGTATGCTAGTGGTAATTAACGATCATTGCCAGATTAACTCTGAAGCTCATTGCACATGCATTTACAGCATATTCCAAATAGTGGCTGTTCGAATTATTGTATGTAAATGAAATGTGATGTTCTCCTTCTACAAAAATAAAATATACCGTTATAGCATCAACCTGCAAGAAATAACCATTCAGAAAGATCTTGTGTTCAACAATTAACTCAGCCGATTCATGCATATGTGTAGCTGCATATATTTAAAACAAACTAAAAACGAGTGTTTGCCGTAAGACACTGTTTCATTAGATTTGAAGAGTCTAGAGTTTCCCCCATTATTCCAGTCCTTAATGTAGTCAGGCATCTATGCTCTGGAGCCCACCAGCTAAATTATTATGCACTATGCACTGACATTGTAGAAAAGGTGCGGTCAAGATGTCTCCACCTCAGTAAGATAAAGAGAATATCTTTTGAGAATATGCTCAGGAGAAGGCATAGAACCTGAGAGTAACAAGTTCCTTATGGGCTTTATCCAATAACAATGTGAAGTTCACCAGTCACCTGAGCAAAATGCCATGGCAACTATATGGCTTCATTGCAAAGCATACTGCCACTCGCCACAAGTCAACATTAGACTAGAGTTTTAAATTGCTCTAAAATTTCATTGCATACATTTACACTTCATCCATTTTGGCCCACCTGGCATTAGATCTACTTCTACTTCTACTTCCATGGTGCTTCTAATCAAAGCCTGTTCAGCAACTAGGATGTGCTCAGGACTGGTCAATTAATTGATAACAGCATGCACCTAGACTACTTCAAATGCTTGCCTTCAAAATTGGGTCCTGGCCAATATAGGCCCTACCTCTAGAATCTGAAAGCTACTGCATATATCTTAGGCAATCCAGGACTTTAGGGGTGTCATTTACTGTGACACTGTTGAGAAGCTGAGTGAAACATGCACATGTACCAACACATTTCTGTAAACCCAGTGTATTAAAACCTAAATTATCAGTAAGAGTCATTTTAATCAAAGGTTGTGACTCATTATTAGATCTATACCCTATAGCTTCCCCAGTTATTAAAGCATTCTGGACAGCACATTCTGAATTTATCAATATTAGACTCTACATTTTTACACAACCCTTTAAGCTTCTGATGCTTCTATTGTCACCATATTGAACTGACAGTGATGTTAGAGTTAAATGCTGTCTAATAATGACTGGTTACCATGGATACCATACTCTACAAATGATACCACCCCACTGCACACCTCACAAAATAAATGCAAAAAAAGAAAACATACTAGAACTCACTACCAGGTAATGCCCAGAGTTCCCAATATATTCCAATATTATCCTCCTGTTTGACCTTTATCCAGTCTTCTGTGTAAATCACTACAGTATGATAATAATAGTAATAGTAATCATGATGATGATGATGATGATGATGATGATAATGATAATAATAATAATAATAATAATACTAATAATAATGATAATAACAATGACAAAACCACTGTGAGAGCACAGACTTCCGCCAAGCAGCTAATTTCCACCCATAGTGCCATAGTGCCAAATGCTGAAATTAGAGTTAAAATCGTCAAATTGACAAGCCTTTTGTTTACGTTATCAGCTTCAAGCTGTGCGACACCTCACCCAAGCAGCAGAGCACATAATAGAGCGCTTACGTATGCAAATCTCAAAATAAACAATACACCCAGCTTGAACTCTCAAGTTCATTGACCCTATCTACAAAAAGATAAATTCTTCAAAAATCCATAAAAATTCCCTGATCACTACCATAATTCAATCATCTCTTTCTTGTGTCACTATCAACTTTTCCTGCAAGTTTTATCCAAATCCATCCACAACTTTTTGGTTATTTTGCACACAGACAAAAATACCACCAAACAAACAAATGCCGATGAAGACACAACCTCCTTCCTTGGCAGAGGTAATAATAATATAGTAGGGTATTTATTAATAAAAGGCAAACCATTGCACTCAGTCTGAGCACTCAAAGGGCACGAAAATCTCTCACACAGCATATAATGCCATAAAACTCAAGAGAGAAAGAAATGGAGGAAAGAAAGATTCTGTTAAGTTTGAAAGAAAGAAGGAATGAAGTTATTGACTAATTTAATAATAACATAACCTCTATAGATGTGTTTCAGTGACCTTGGTGACTGTCCAAAAGAATCAACTTGAGGGGATACTATACTATAGCTTTTAAAGGGACTGTACAGTACTGGTTGAGGTGAGGATTCAGGTTTTTTTAAACATTCCTAAGTGAAATAATGAGAAACCTCTTATGAAATATGAAAGAGCATGTAATTTTTAAAAGGATTCAACGTTTATTTGATGAAAATCAGTTTTCAAAAGGCTGAGATGTCAACAAAAGTGATAATAATAAAAGGCGACAGGCCACGCCTTTTATTAGGATCTCTTTCCTCTTTGTTTCACCTTGTTTTTGATATCTCAGCCATTTCAAAACCGATTTTCATCAAATAAACTTTTGATTGAGATTCCCCTTAGAATTGCATGCTCTTTGACATCTCATACAGTGGTTTCTGAATATCTCACAAAACGTTAAAAGCTAAATCCTCACCTCAACCACAACTGTACAGTCTCTTTAAGTTAGCATGAATTTGTAGACCCTCGGCCTCAAGGCTGAGTCCAAAACGTCTTCCAGAGAGAGAGAGGATCCCACACTGTGTGAACAGAAGACCTGTCACCCCACGCTGGCCATGTACGTACATCTACATCTGGTCTTTGTACAATTTCGAATATTTCTTAGATTTGCTAGATTGCATATTGCTTATTTCATAAGTCAAGACATCAATTAAGAAGAGGTCTAGGTCTCTGATTCTGAAATGTGAGCTGTGTAACACTTGGAATATCAGCACCACCACAGCTGCACAGCGTCAGTAGCATTCCACCGCGGGCATACAGATACAGAATAATTCGCTGCACATGCACTACACGCCGAAATACAGCACAGCATGCCATTGCATTGCCATTGGCCTTGCAGCCTGTGCCATGCCTAGCTAGTCGGCGGTTTTGTATTGTGGTATGCTCTCAACACTGACAACAGGTGTCGATCAACTCACATCGCTGATAAGAAGTAAATCTCTGTGAAAAGATGCACCATCTGCCGCCAAAGACCAGTACACTGCTTTCATGTTTTACTCTTTGAAAATAACGATTTCAAGCCTTTAGATCCTCTGAAATACAGCCTGGAGCATGCAGAAGTTCAACTAAAAGTTACTCAGCCTCAGCTCCGCTCATCTCAGCACAGCTACAGCTCCGTTGACATGGTGGGTAGACGGTAGCAGACGAAATTAGTTGGCGCATGTCAAAGGTTATTGCTACCCATAATTCCCTTCAATCTCCGTGTCTATCAAACAGTAAATTTAATTGGTCAGTTATGGGAAGGGCGTTTTACGCGTCATATTCTTTCCCCGATGCAAGAGTAATTTTCAAATTTTGAACATAAATACAACTTGACAATTACAAAAAAATGACGTTTATCATATTTTGGAGGAAAGTGATTGGAAATTCATGATCTGAGGAAACCGTTAACGAAAAAATGTAATTGGGTATTGACCAATAGATGACAACAATAAAAGAAATGGTTCTCACCTTACAACTTCCTGTCTGCCCGATGGGCGAGTCCGTGGGAAAGGAGTTTCATGAGTGATCACAACTGTCGTTAACACTGCACTGGAACCTAGCTGAGATTTACCCAAGAAGTTATGTCTATGCGGATATATTAGAGGACAAGGTGTGTATAGTCCTTATAGATTTATGTGTAGGTACATTTTTGCGATATTGAAGTGGACATGTAGACGATTCTAAATTTTAGATTTATAGAACCTACTCGTAACGTACTGGGTGTGTATAAAGTGTATGTAGGCCTATGTTTCGTAGTGTAGACCGCAGGCGATCCAGCGAGGCGTGTATGAAGATCGTAGTACGGTACACGTACCAGTAGGCGTGATGTTCTTGTGAGTCTGTGATGAGTGAGCCTCGGCGTTTTCACGAGCGCCACCTCCTCGCCACGGTCAATGCATGGCATGGGTTGAATTGAGTTGGAATACCCCTTGCCAATGCAATGATTGCCTTACGTTGGCCTTGCTTGCTTGCTGGGAATTGAATGCTGGTGCAATGGTGGGGGTAATTGTGGTAGAAGAATTCTAGTGGTAGGGTGTCAGATCGCGCACCGAGTTGTGTCGCCCTAAATCTCTCCCCATAGGTTTTGCGTGGCGCTGCGTGTATTATGAATGGCGAGCGCGCGCATCAAAAAGTGGTCACGGTTTTCCGCTAAAAAATCACCTTTCCAGCAATTTCTTAGGTTGATCCCAATCAACAATCTCGACAAGTTAGGTATCATCTGAAAGGGCAGAGTTTGCTCCATACTACCCTCAGTCAGCATTTCAAAATTCGAAGTATTTCTGGGGAAAATCGGCAAAAGAAACATAAACTTAGCTGTTATTCCGAGACGGATTCGTTATTTGCAATGCTGACTGAGTGTTAGAGGTTTCGGCTATCCGGAATCCATTGGTACGGTTAGTTTTTTGCTAGCTCCACGGCCCACGGGATCATATTATAAAAGTGTGCTGAAAGTACCCATATCACTCACTCCCTAGCTCAGCGAACGGAGGAGGCGTGGCTTGCATATTCATCACTTCAGCGCGACAACGCGTAAAGCGGACTGATGCATATGCATTTTACGCGAAACAAGCCACAATGACGCTTCCAGCGCGAAGATTAGGCCCGCACGTGCTTTGCGTAATGCATACAGAGCCGGCCCGCCCGATACGTGTGAAGTACTTGACATGCATAACATAGCACACGTAGCACTCATCAAAAGTGTAAGGTAACGGAGGTTAAATAGTCGCGAAATAAAACATTGAAAAATGAAAGAAAATAATAAATTCATTAATTATTAAAGCATTTCACATTATTATTAGGGTGTCTGGAGCATTTTTGTAACTTTTGAAATGCTGTGAGAAACGAATTGTGAATTATTTCATATGAAAGAGACTTACATCATTAAGACATATTTCAAATTTCATGGCGAAATGATGTTTCTATCTTGAGAAATTTAACTTTGAAATCACAGCAATATCACCCCCTTTTTTTACGAGCACGCATGAAAATGTGACCCAAATCATGTTTGCAAACAACGCCGAAAAGCTGCATTCGCGTGTGGATCTCCAGCGATCAGATAATGAGCGTACAGCGGTTAGAAAATACGCGTAACAAGCGCAGAAGCCACTCCCCCTATGTCTTGTCATACCCTGTGTGCGCTGTGTGCGTACGTACATGCTCGTTATTCAGTTTACATTCGATTCACATGTACCGTATTGAGCGCCCTACAACACGTACGAACCCCGCGTATGTATGCAGGCGCAGCTAGCTAGCAGCAGCTAGGCAGCTAGCGCAGCCCCGCCGGTAAAGTTCGGGGAGCCGAGCGGAGAGCATCGCGATTGTAGGCCAGGGGAGCCGGCATGGCGAGCATGGTTCGAAGAAATATGCAATCGATTGTCGAGAGCAGGTGCACGCAGCTCGCGTGAAATGCACAAGCTACAACCTCTACAGCCACAGGCTTGGAATTGATGCCACATTACCACTATTCGTACATGCAAAAATGGCCAAATAAGAGTCTTCCGAAATCTTTTCCACGCCCTTTTTGTCGATCAGGTGTTCGTAATACACCGCTGCCGCTACCACCACAGTAACGTTAGCTAAGGCCTACTTCGTTCGCACTTGGCTAAGCGGACATGATTGTATTCACAACCGATTTCTCGGCTTAGTGCCAGTGACTCGAGCATTGCGAGTGCACTTTCGAAATATAAATGAACAACGATAAGATCATAACCAGTCCACAAGTAAACTAATAGTAGTAGACAGAAATTTAGTAGAGTCTGGTTGTTTTGCAAGACGTACGTGATTTGTGAGCGTGACTGTATTCGATATGTACAGTACAGAGTGCACGCTATGTGATGCGTGTTGTAGGAGCTATCGCAAGCGACAGCCCAGTTTCCTGCCTCGTGATATGCACATCATACACAACACATACACACACAAACGTAGTGACACACACACAGTGGTAGCTCTCTAGCTCTGCTGGCAGCATCTGGCGCGCGCCGCATGCACACGCGATCCATCCCCACACAACCGTAGAGGCCATGTGGTTTTAGACGGCGATGCGTAATCAAATTTACATATGCATTAGCCCCTTCGCGCGAAGTTACTATGGATTCTTGCATACGAAGCCCCGCCTAAAACGTTCGCTGTGACCAAAAAATTATTGCAAGGGGTATCTTCAAGGCGATATCCCCACACCTAGGCGTGGAGCTAGCGAAAAACTAGCGGCACCATCGGATTCAGCATGTCCTCAACTACTAGTATGTCTCACGGCAATACAAATACCGAAGCAGACGCTGAGATATGGGGATAGATGTGCTTCTATCGATTTTTACATCAATTTATCGTCGGATTCATTACCGCCGTTCTGATAGGATATGGAGAAAAACTTCCTCTTTCATATGATACCAAATTTGTTAGGATTCGTTAATGGCATGGTCTGGGGATTTGGCAATAAAGGCGAAATTTTGCTCAAAAATGCTGGGTCAAAACGGCGTAGGCGCGCGGCTCCATTGCATTCTATGGGACTTGCGTGTTATGAGATAGGGGCGCGTTTTGGTCGAGGGTTAGCAGTGCGCGATCAGACACCCTATTATTATGAATACTTGCTCATTCCTCATGACTGCACTTAGCCGATCAACAATAAACTAGCTTGCCAAGAATTACGTTTTAGAAGTCTTGTTTTCTCAAGTTTTCGTTTCCGCCTGGGATTCCGGTTTTTTTTTTAATCAAATGTCAAATTTTGATATTTGTCAATATAATATTTTTACAAAGTAGATAATTTAATGCATATCTTATATTTGTCATTTTGCTCTCCCTTATCGGCATACGCATGACTTTGCGCACACAAGGGTTGTTTTTATTTTGTTTTATGCTATTTTTGAAAGCATTTGTATAATACGCTAATGCGAACGTTTTTCAACCGCAACTAATGACTAATTGAAAGAAAAAAAAATCAGGGTATTTGTTTTGATTAACGTTTGTAATCTGTGTAATCTTATTCCTTCAAGAGAGAATCTGTCCACAATTGTTTCTTGCGCAAATGTGTCGCTCAATCGCATGAACAGCTCAATGCAGACAAATTTCCGTTGCATTTGCTTTCTTAGTGTGTCGGGAAATCGGAAACCTGATAAAATAGGTTAAAAAAAAACTTACCTCTCCACTTCTGTTACATCGAAGTCAAGTTTCACGGTTCCAAACGATGGTTACTATCTGTTCGAAATATACATTTTACTGCTTCCAGCGGAAGAATGACTGTCGCATATTCTAGAAAGTCGGAGGCATCACGTTTTCATGACACACATGGATGGAGTTGCGATATCATGTAGCACTGATCAAAAGATAAACAATGACAAAACACAATAAATCCCCACAAACACATACACACACACACACACAAACTCACGCCAACTGAGAAATACGCATAAAGGAATGATTATTCTCCGTTTACATCCGTTCATAATCATCTGCTTCGACCACGTCGCGACGTAAAACAAGAGACAACAAATCAACCTAAAGACGCAATAATTATTTCTTTCATAACTATCTGTTCCGGTTTTTTTTTTTTTTTTTTTGCTTTTATTCTGATTAATTTCCAGTCATAATCATATTTGATATTCTCATTTTTAGACACTCGTTTGTCCGGCGATAACGGTAGTCGATAACAGCGTTCCGTTTCCGTAAATGTTGATTCCATATCTCACAAATTATACCCAAGAGCAAACGAAAATCGAACGTCATACTCGATCAGCAACAATGCGATGATGGACATATTACTGTTCTCACATTATTTCTTTCCAAAAATTTATCACTGTACAATATTTTGCAACAAGAGTACACCAATTAATGTGTGTGATAGGGCCTATACGAGGATGTGAATATTTCATTATCTGTTTCTCGTCAAAATTATGAAGAATTGATCGTTTTGCCTGTATTTCTAAGTTTTATAAATCTCAACGAGTGACATACAAATACAGGGATGAGATAACAAGGAAGCCTTAGCATTTTGAATTTTACATCCATTCAACATTTAATGCGGAGACAAGTTATTCATAGCGTGAAACTTCACAGCGTGGATGTAATTGTTTGAGTGCTTGAAGCAAATACAAATTCACAAAAATATACATGTATAAGCTTAGTTACATGACTGGCTGATTATTCACGTGTATTTCACTAAACATGCATATTGAAACACTCGTTAAAAATGTTAATCATGGAATAAATTTAAAAAAAAATGTCCGTTTTATAAAAAGGTCTGCGTGTTCCGTTCTGCAGAGATGTGATGAAAACCAAGAGCCTGGAACCTTGATGAAATCAAAAGCATACCTGGAAGAAAAAACAAGACAATGAAGGAGTGAGGAAAGCTACAAATAGGCGATGGAGTTTGGATGAAAAAAGATGGAAAAACAAAATAAGATAAAAACATATCTTGTAATGAATGAAAGGGGGAATACATGTATGAAAAAGCATTACCAGAGCAGTACAGTTTTCACGGGAAAAATAATAGACCACTAGAATCAATAAAATATACTGTTAAACGGAAAGAGGAAAATGTAGAGAAGTGTTTAAAATGACCAAAAAAAAAAAAAAAAGCTGCGCAAAGTTCGTGCTTGCGCTTCCAAATTTCAACGCAATAATAGCTAAAATCCTGAGTCGGTACTCGTACTGCTGTACAGGTACACATGTGCGCGTAACGTACACTGAGCAATGTAGAAGCCGGCCACGTGTATGAAAGTGGAATCAAAACGCATATCGGTAAGGTAGACACCGCCGACTCTGAATTCTTGATTTTACAATTTAGGTCAAACTATACTTCAATATCGATCATACTCACTTTACACACCCTTTCCGATCTGATCAGCGCTGATTTCAGGCTCTTCGTAAGTGTTTAATGCCGGCAGTATGCGTTCGACCGGGCGCGATCTGCAGGCCCATCCCTAGGCGGCCCCGGCCCCAGTGATGCAGGCCAGGCCGATGGATGGTTACATGGCGAGATAGCTCATACAGCTTCCGTGTTTATGTCCAGTATACAGTACACACTGCAGATCGTAACGTGCGCCGTACGTTAGAGTGGGCGGGACTTAACGAGTGCGTATCCAAGCCGGGAATCGCTATGGAAGGTTGCGTATTAATGGCCTCTGTACGCTCATCAATTGATCGCACGCGAGCCGGGCTGTGCGGGCAAATCTTACGTGCTCGCACTCGCGCTGTGAACCACTTTTTTCACGCGATTCTGGCCAAAATAGTCTAATCTGGCATCAACTTTCGAAGCTTATATCTCGTGATTAAAACATCTATAAGCCATGATATTTGGCACATTTCGTATTTAGACATATCTCTTATCAAATATGTAAGCAAAATCTCGGAAAGACATCTCAAAGCAATATTGTAAATTACCTTCAGACACCCTACTAGTGGGTGTGTGCATGTTGCATGTTGATATTGATGATAATGGATATATTGTGTGTATAAAGGAATCTTGGCAATCCAGCCAGGGCAGGGGTTCAGTGGCCACACACTAGCGCACTACTGAGAGTTATGAATGATCTTGCAATGACCTGATGACACTGACTAATGACACTGACTAACAGTGACTTTTTGTCGTAATCTCGTATTGATATTCTTAGATTAACGTCACCTGTACCAGCCTATTGTACCTTTTAAGTCGCTATTCATAATCTCCACAGAAAGGGCCGTCATATTGCTTCCATTGTTGTAAGCTTGTTGTATTGCATCAACAAGGGTTCAGAAGGGGCAGATCCTGCGCTACCCAACTACTTGAAGTAACAAACGACTGGAGTGCTGCTCTTGATGTCAAAGAAATAGTTGACTGTATTTATTTAGATTATCGCAAGGCTTTTGATTGTGTACCACATACAAGACTGCTCAAGAAAATTTATGGATATGGAATCAGAGGGAAAATCTTGAACTGGATCAAAGCATTTTTCCTCAATCGTACTCGACGTGTAGTGGTAGAAGGAGCCAGCTCACATGAAAGTATAGTAACTAGTGGAATTCCTCAGGGAAGTGTTACAGGCCCAATCCTATTTATTATTTTCATCACTGACTTACTTGAGATCTACAAATTCCACGGTTAAATAATTTGCCGACGACACCAAACTGTATGCCTCACGACACAAAGAGTCCGATAATAACAATCTACAGGAGGATCTGTATAAACTCACATCATGGGCTAACTGCGACCAGCCCCAACGTGCAGCGTTGCGGCGGGGTCCTGGCGGCTACCTCGCAGTTTCGCTAAAGTGAGAATCACGAACAACTCCCTATTGCCACATACGGCGACTTCACGAATAAACCATGGGTAAATTTCCATCATAAATACAGTGACAATAAAAAATGAAATATACATTACCCCATTGCCTTGGTTCTTTTCACCAGTTTATCTGGACGCACGGCCAGCCATGCATCAGTATTTACTGGACGCATGGCCAACCTGAGTGCGCGAACGCTTGCTTAGTGCGCAAACCTTTGTTACAAGTTCGCATACTCTTGCTACAAGTGCGCGATAACATGTTTACCACTGTGACTCAGCGTACGTAGCGTGCGGCCAGTAAAAATCAACACATAGCTCTCGACCAATCAGATAGCAGGATTCTCGCTACCCATTCTATAATACACAGCAATCTATCGTCTCTTCGCACAGTACTAGTAGCGTAAACATGCCTGTACATTGTACTACGTAGCAGTATCATCGATGAAGCGCACACAGTTCATCCCGTTCAAAATGTGCATAGAAAATTGTGAAGATATATTCGCGCGTTTTTGGATTTGCGCTAGCCGAACGTAGCGCGAAATCCGCAAAAATTAATGTACCGCGAAAATTTCCACGTTTACAGTAGTAGTGCAAATAACACTTGCAGCAAGTCTCAAGAGAAGGCAGAGGGGCAAAATATAAGTCCAGTGTACTTTATGCCCAAGAAATCACTTGAGGTAAAATTGATAATTTTCGTGACCAACTTAACTCGCCGGGCTCCGCGCCGCAATACACGCCTGTCTTTGATCGTGAATAAATACTCTGTATGCTGCCCTCACATGATGAAAATTTGCCATTCGCGTGTTTGCTGTATCTACTTTATGTAGATACAGCAAATACGATAGGGGGTACCATTGAAAATTCTTGAGGAAACTTTCAGTAAAGCTCTCCAATGCATCGCTGCTTCACGAGTGTAGCGTAGTGGTTAAACTCGGGACAATTCAATCCGTGTATTTGCTGGCCAATTCAGCAAAACGTGTTCCTATACCAGGTATACAAACTGTACATGCGATGAGAAGCGAGCGAATCTCAAACTGGTATTCGTTATTTGTGTACATGTGATGCACTCGGAAATGTTTATGGCAATAATTTCATTATTTATGGCCAAAGTTGCATTGTAATAACATGGAAGAGATGCTCAAAAGACATGTGAGAATATAATTCTGTCGTCCAAAATATCATTTACAGTCATTTTGAGTTAAAAACTGTGTGTTGACCCAGTAATGACCCTTAAACCCCTGGATTGCTGGAATCTTGCATGTACTGTGGCAGGTACTGGTAATCATACTACATATTTTAGAGACTATGTTCTTGAGAAGTTTGTGCGGCAGCTAGAATATCTCACTGCTTGGCCCTAGTTTAGAGAGGCCTGGGCCATGCCAGACTTTCAGAGTGTATATTTTTGTGCTAGCCATATGATTATACCAACAGTGCTTTAGTAGAGTCGATCATAAATGGCTGTGCATGAATTATGAAAGTGACTAAAAACAGGACAGGAACAGATCACATATAATAGAATCCTCCTCACCTCAAAACATTTGTGAAAGATGAGTCCCTACTTCCTGTTATCCCTCAACCTGGGCCAGGGTGGTCCATGAGGGGTTTGAGCATGTCATTGTGTGCCTGCTAAAATTCTTGTGCAACATCCGTATTAACCTGTTGAGGACGAGCAAGTGTCTATGGGAAATGCGTGTTATATAGCAAAATCAGTCCGTTCTCAATGGGTTAAAAGCCAGCAGCATGCTCAAATTCTTGTATACAACACCCTCAAAAGCCAGCAACATGCTGTGCAACATCCTTGAATATTGGCAACATGCTCAAAATTAAGTGTTTAAAAAATGTGAAAAACACCTAGCATGAAATTTTCACAGCATAAAATTTTATTAGCGGAAAATTGAGCAAAGAAAATGGGATTTCATCAGGATTCGAACCCGAGACCTCCAAATTGCTAGCCTGGTGCTCTACTGACTGAGCTATAGAAAGCCCTAATACAGTGTTCCTCCTGTAGAAACCCTTAATTCTCTATTATGGAATCCCATTTTCTTGCTCAATATTCCACTAATAAATTATATTCATATCTGGTCAGTTTTCCTTTATTTGGGTATGGCATAAATCGAACAAATAGACAATAAAAAAACACAGAGCCGATTATGTTGCGGCCTGAATTTTTACTTTGTTGTAACCGGAATTTTGTTATAACCGTGTTCGTTATAACGGGAGTTCACTGTAGTGATTTTCGGCTTTGGTTGGCTATGGAATAGTGTTGCTACAGGTATGGTGGTTTCCATTGATCAGTTGCAGAGTTACTGTTAATTGTAAAAGTTACCATGGACTTGTTAAATGCAATTGGGCCCAGGACAGTCAAATTCAATACTTTGTAAGATTGTAGGGATAATGGTCAGAGATTAGTGGTCAAGGCCAAATCCCAATCATCTGCTATTCAATGACTTGAGAAGTTGAATTGATAAGTTGAAATTGCACTGAGAACTTTGGGGTTTTTAGTGCTGCATATGTGCAGTGTAAGTTTATCCAACTGTACTTGTAGTATTAACTGAGATTGTACAATGTACAATGTATGTCAGTCTAGTCCATTCACTGTTAAATTCCAGATGTTTTAAGTTTTATTTTTTGTCCATCTAATTTACAACTTATGTCATTTACCCATACAATTTTGTACCTGTCTATGATCTTAAAATCTGTCCAGAGAGCTGTGTACATACATTGTACCAATGGCATATTTCCATTGACTGGTGAGTTGCTAATTTACTGTATATCATTAGAAAATGTGCACTACAATTTTAGTCCCATGTGAAGGGTTTTAGTTTCTAAAGACAGATATTAATAGTGTCATCCATTGAGTCATCAGGTGTGTTTCCTGTCCTAAGTCCAGTTGTTTCCCCTTCCATTCCCTTGACACTGCACTTCACTTTCACTGCACTTTACTGACCCATTGTGTATTATCAGATGGGAATGGCATGCATGGCGAGAGGGCAAATAGCTCCCTCTACAGTGTACCAGAACCAAAATGTGTCATACCTACAGTATATATATGCATTGTTGTCTCAAATGCTAGAATGTAGTATCAGTACATACAAATTGTACATGGACAGCAGACTTGATGTTTATATTGTATTCATATCAAAATCATGTAATTTGTTCGTGCAGGATATGAATAAACGTTTCTTTCCTATTTACTGTACGCATAAAGTGTGAAAATGATACAGTTATTCTCAGTTTGTACTTCTAAGTAGTTGCCATTGATGTTGAATGTACAATATGTAATCATTGAATTTAACTGTGTGTGTTACTGAGCCTGGCTGGCTGCTGTGCAGAATTCACAGGGCTGGATTATACTTAGCATTGCGTGGCCACTTTATACACATACATGTAGTTGATCAGGACACAATCCTTGCACATCATGACCTCAGCATTGATTCTGGATAGTGCACACTGTACCTTACATATATTTTTGTATTTTCATACCACAAGTGGTAGCATTTCACAACATGAATCAAAGTTTGGAATACCCTCCAGGCATTGTGCTCTTCAGGCCAAGTTTAGACTTGCATTCTGGGCCCTGCTTTATGAAGAGTTATAATTGATTATATACATGTAGTTGATTTCTATCACAAGTCTATGCCAGCCTGTGCGGTAAGGGAATTTACAGTTGATTAAATATCTTTTGATTAAATGGGGCCGTGATTTTAAAACCAATTTTACAAGTATAGTCTTTTGTTTTCTTAAAATTTCCAATATTTTTTTTTCTGTTTTCTGTCCAATAATGATTCAAAGTTACATGACAATACTTTTATACTGCACCCTTAGTCCTTTGGCTTGAGAAGAAAAAGTTTCGACACACAAAAAAAAAGAAATAAAGAGAAGAAAAAAAATGCACTTGAAATATGGACAGATGGATATAGTTTTATGATGCTTTTATCTGATGACAAAAATAGAAGACATGTGATCAGTGCAGACTGATTTTCATATTACATGGTATTATAATACTATTATTAAAAACAAATACTGACAGCCAGCATTGTGCACATTCAAAGGTGAAGTTCTTGAGGCACAATGTAGTCATCTGTGTAGGCATTGATACTGTCGGGTTATATACAAACGATGCCATCGTGCGTACCATCCAACTTTCCTTAGAGCTATCCCATGAGGAATCATGGAGCTTACTCATGTAACCCAGTATTGAGACGCTTCCTTCCTGAATGAAAATGCACGCTGCGCCACACGGGGGCTCCAAACCCAGCCATCAACAGACACTGGCCCCATCGTGTTCCACAGAGTCAAGTCACGTTCTCTCCTGTTCTCCTTTGTAGTTACTGAAAGTCCCTACATTTTGTTTCAATTTCCTGCATTTAAAACAAAAATATATCTTACATTACAGGAAACCAAAGCCAAAATATAAATGTAAATTGAGTGAAAGCATTGCATGATACACAAAATACAAGTTGTAGGAAAACCGGAAAAAAAGTGTTTCGAAAGATATGATTTTTTAAATTTCTGGTATCGTCATCGCTAGAGGAGACTGGTTCACTTCATGACATCATATGGACAACAATACAAAGAAAAATATGAGAGAAAATGTAACATATTTTCACATTTTTAGTCTAATGAAGAGCACTGGACTTATCTCTTTTAAAAATCAGGGGGAATAAAATTTGCATTTTTATGTCGGTAACAAGTCAGTGGCATGTGTACTTTTCATGAAAATTGAAATTTTGTGGAATTCTCTGTAGTTTTCTAAAAATCTCTATATTGTTGTCCAAAATGACATCATGAACTGTAGCAGTCGTCTTCTCCAGCAGTGAAGGCATCAAAACTTTGAAATTTTGTAACTTTAAATCGCTTGCCCGCGTACCGTCAAACTTTCACTGATGTGCAATGAACACTTCTATTGCTGCTTTCACTCAATCCACATTTACCTTTGGGCTTTTGTTTTCTTTGAGGCAAGATGTTGGGGAAAATACTCAGGATGTTGTTAAACTGCCAACTCAAGGCATGATAATTAAACTGCAGTTTACTGTAATGGAATTTCTTTCTGATACACTCACTTTAAGTGCTTATGTCCTCAAAGATTCACCTGCAAATTTGTGATAACCCCTCACCATACACATAAAAAAAGTATTAGTCACCCATTTTGGTTTATTTGTTCTACATTTTTTATTTCTTTTATCTTCAGCATCATTATGATCAGCCACTGTTGAAGTATCATAAGCTGTCTTTATGCTCATTACTACTGCACAATTCATGTTTCCATGTACATGAGTCTCGCTGTTACATTGCTGATTCATAAGTTGTCATTCAAGCGTGTATCATCGACCGAGGGGTGCTAATACGTAGTTTCGTCGCCCCCTTTTTTTCAAGTGTCGCCCCGCAGCTACAATTAGGCTACTTTACAGCAGTGTTGCAGTTCCTGGGGTGGCATGAGCGTTACTAATTACCTCGCGTAAACAAGTTCAACACCTGTTGTTGAGCGGAGGTCTAGCAAGTGTTCCCCTCCGATGAAGTTCAGAGCTACCCATATTGTCAGCATTAGAAGGATTACCCTGCTACCGATTCTGGGTGACTCTTGTACATTTGCCAGGCCAGTGCTGTGTTAGAGCATACATGCGCTGTTGTAAACGCCTGTGATAGGCACAGGAGAAATATACCATGTAGTCATCCGCTATGCTTGGCATTCCCAGGGATGGCCCAGTAAATGTTATAAATACGGAGGCCCTTCTTGGGTGTATTCTTGGGACTGAGACCTCACATCCCATGACGATCACATTTTAGTCATTCGCGGGAGGTGACATAAACAGTACGCTTGCTTTGGACACAAAAGTCACAAGATCGTGTGTGGGTAATTCCGCCGGCAAGCTCGAGGATTATCAACTGTGTGTATAGCGGGAGCCCCATTACCTTCCTATAAACGGACAAGACTGCCCACTCTTGTCGTGTGCGAGTCTGCAGTTTGGCCCGGAGTCAACCATTATTCCGTGATCTGACCGTTCTTTCTCTTATTTTATCATGTGCTTGCTAGGAACGTGGAAACTCTATCGCCACAGGATGATGCAAGGAGGCGGAATGCATCAAGGTAAGTGGATATTTTATCCCTTACGTTTTGGAAAGAAGAGATGTATAACATTTTAAAGGGACTGTACAGTACTGGTTGAGGTAGGGATTCATGTTTTGAACATTCCTAAGTGAGATAATGAGAAACCTCTTATGAAATATGAAAGAGCATGTAATTTTAAGAAGGATTCAACGTTTATTTGATGAAAATTGGTTTTCAAATCTCTGAGAAATCCAAAAAAAGTGATAATAATAAAAGACGACAGGCCACACCCTTTATTAGGATCTCTTTGTTTCACCTTGTTTTTGAAAATCTCGGCCATTCCAAAACCAATTTTCATCAAATAAACTTTTGATACCGATTAGATTTATATGTTCTTTGACATCTCATAGAGTGGTTTCTGAATATCTCGCAAAACGTTAAAAGCTAAATCCTCACCCCGACCAGAACTGTACACACCCTTTAAATCCTCAAGTGTCTGTACATGTAGGTACTGTAGATATTTACAGATGCAGGCAAAAGGAGGTACTAAGTTGCCATATAATAGAATGCTGACTTTAAATAATGTTGGAAATTGATTCTAGGTGAAATTCATGCCACTGACAAGATCAAGGTCTTTTTTAAATATGATATTTCATCTGCTGTATAGGATGCCTCTGAAGTTGTGTGATTATTTAAACTGTTTTGTCATGAAATTGAATATAAACTTCCCTGTTAGAATACTCCTAATGTTATCCCATAACAAAAACATCAACAGCTTCACCATGTTGTGCACATGATAAGATACTACCATTTGGTACCACAATTGTAACTTCCAACAAAGTTACCAGTGGTAGCTCTCATGGTTACCAAGCAGAAATGCTTTAAAAAAAAAAAATCTAGTGCCTTATCACGGTTGCTGTCATGCTGATTAAGTACCATAACATGTGAAGTACTAGTCTGTAATGCAATAGTGTGTCTATAGATGCCATTTTGTTGTTTGTGTATTTTTTTTATATCTAGATCTAGTTATTAGTCATGCAACATAAGATAAAAGATTCTCTCCTCTGCCCGCACCACTGACTTTAAAAGTAACATAGAATGCTGTTTTCTCTGAGGGCAAATATATTCCTCTGGAGGGCATCCATGGATGTGGGCATACTGTACAACATATCAACCTATCGCATTGTACGCTCAGTGGCATATAACTTCAGACTACATTGTGCATGAAATGTCATCTGTGTACCACGTTAGACAGCCTGCCACAGGCTCCGATATTATATCCTGCTGTGTGCCCAGTGTACTAGTACTTGAACTCTTGCATTATGTATACTTTAATAGTTCATGGAAATGTATAAACCACAAATAGTGTTTTTCACAGATAAGATAAAACAGTGTACATGTAGTTTTTGCATTTCAGCTTTTGTGGTTTTGAAACCACCCCTAAAAAGAAAAAAGGAAAAAAAAAGATTTAAAACATGAATGACATGACTGTTTGAAATAGATCATGTAAAAGAAATAGTCTCAATTGCTAGATTGTGTAGCAGATGTTTGTAACATGCTTCATATACATTACATACAACTGTGCTATCTCTTTTAGAAGAGAAATCAATGCCTAATGTACAGTGTATACAGATACTTAAACAATGATAGAATACAAGATTATGGAATAAGTATCTGCCTTTGATTTTCTCATGATTGTACAAAGTAATCTGTGTAATGAACACGTATCTATCAGTTGTTTTCAGTGAATAGGCCTTCAGGTTGTGATATGAGCAAGCCGTATCTATTCGTCTGATTCTTTTGGCAGAATGGAGAATAACAGCAGAAGACCGGGCCAAACATGACGCTCAGTTCCTGCAGCTCAAACCAATCAGTGGCTACATCTCAGGTCAGTGCTAGTCTCACTTCCAGGCCGTCATTTCTTTATTAAATCATTTTTATACTGGGAATCACAAGCTGAATTTAATGTAAAGAGGGTTATGTGAACGGGAACAATCTTTCGAGTCATATTGTACATCCTGGTGTATGCAGAGACACAGGGAATTTCAAGGAGCATGTTTTTTTACAGATAGTGCTTCAAGGCACAGGCATGCATGTACAGTATATTCTTCAATGTGTCGTTAAATTATCATGCGTTCACGCATGGTGGTTGTGAGTTGATGCACATTAGGGGCCAGTGATAAATTTGTATCATTGCCCTGCGACATCCATGGCAAAAGATTGCACAAAAATTGTTCTTTTATGGGGTCAGTACGAATTTGTGTGATGAAAATAGATGTAATACATGATCTTGAGCAGTGTTCAACATGATCTATCATATTAGCCCCTGACCTCCCCCCCCCCCCCCCACAAAAAAACACACACACACACACACAAAAAAAATAGTCCTTACAGTGTACACGGCAGTACCCTTCAGAGTATGATGTACAAACTGTATCAAAATGGCTATTAACACATTCTGCCGCCTGCCCTTAGAAACGTGGATTGATGCTTTCTGAATGCACAGGGAGCCTACTCAATTATCATCCTACCCAGCGCGTAATTCCGTTCATCACCCAGCCCGAGGCATGCTAAATGCATGCACAGTAATGACAATGGTGGTTTGCTGCTTTACTCATTAAGGTTAAAGCCTTTTTTTTTCTAACTGAATAAATTGATGAATGGAGAATTAAATTTTGGTCTACAATGCTGCCTCGGTTTATGCATGAGCCATATGGATATAGAGAATCAAGATAGAAAAAAAAAAATGATGTACCCATACTTTTTCTCCATGTGTGTAATCAGGTCAACAGGCCTGCAACAAAAAATTACATTTTGCTGGCATACAATTATTCCTCTACTTGGCATTGAGTTTCCAATGCCGTTGGCAAGTGTGCCTATGGCACATAACAAGTGAATTTCATACAGCTCTTCAAAAATCTGTGTGTGTGAAACAGGTGGCGAAGTTTGAACAGTAATCAATACATTTTTGATAGTCGCCGAGTGTGAGAAGCACACATTTTAACAGTGAATACACAACAGCAGATACTACGTAGATATCAGAGAACATGTTTTGAAGAGTGCTGAGCTTTTGTTGCCAGTTAATATTAACAGTAGTCTTTAAAAATGGTACAACAGGCCAGGGTGCAATATTTTCTGTGATTTACAAGTTGTATCATAAATGTGCTTTGATGTTCTATCAGAATACTTCTGGAGATGTCTATCGGTTGCCATGGCTACTTTCACTGCCTTTTACGTAATAACATTAATTTAGTGATTTTCTTACATTAGTATATTGCTGAATATATGAAATACATGTAATTATAAATGTGTGTACAGTGAAATCACATCGTTTTCCTTAAATCTGCAATAGATTTGATCATACAGTCCAATAAACATGAAATAAGTTTGAAGGCAGTCATGAAATGCTAAGATAAATCATAGGAAAAATCAGAATTACTTTGTACTACAAATAACTAACAGAAAAAAAAAATATTTAGGGAAGTTAAATACAGAGTACAATGTACAATGTAACAATAAACTTATCATAGGTTTTTGCAATTAAGGGCTTCATATGATGTTGAAGCATTATCGTGACCATTGTCATTTGTTGTGAATCTGTATCACAATTTTAGCATGGCTGTTGACATTCTCTGTCAAAGCCATGGTTACTTACACAATATAATAGATTGTTGTTATTAATAACGCTGTGTCATTTGTGCGTTGCTAAAGTAAATACCTTGAACATGACCTTGCATAAAAATAGAAGGCCCCCCCCCCATGTTGACTAATGCATTTCACACAGGAACAGTATAACACTGCGTAGTGGGTAGACACTGACATTTATTGAACAGCTGCCACAAAGCATGACTGAACTGCACTTTGTAGCTCCATCTTTATTTTTAGTGCAAATCAGGTATAATGTGCATCGTTGTACATGTGAACAAGCATACCCCAAGAGAGACACCACTCTGTAGTTTAATACAAGGTTCCCCTTTTCCCTATCCACTTGTCTGAGTGACGGCCAAAAGAAGTCACCTCTGGATTCGTCATCCAGACACCTGAAGAGCCCCCCATCCCCAACCTCTGTTGTTGGGGGCTCAGCCGGATGTAATTATCAGCCCGCGTCCTCAGCTCTTTCCTGGCAGAGTAGAGGAAACCATTTATTATTAGCAGAGACTGCATGCGAGGGCCGTCCGAGAACTTCACAGCGACGTCCCGCCGTGGCCGAAGTCTGGGCCATCACGTGCAATTACATTGAAAATTTTGAGAAGGGCTCTCAAATATCCAGTGACAGTTACATTGTACAGTGCTCTGGTAATAGGGTTTAGATATCAAGTAAAAAACAAACACACAACCAAAAACACTTTCTTCTTAACTTTTCACTCGTTCTCTCTTCACCTGTTGTTGACTTTCTGTTAGTTTTGCTGAGAACAAATTTGCAGCTGCAATGTAGCGAATACCGTTTTTATACTCTCTGCTCACCTTTCTTTATATCCATATACAGTTGTATCTTGATAATCCTTTGAAGGATTGTATACAATTGTACCATATCAAAACAAGGTTATACAATATACTGTAATTTACAGTAAAACCCTCTTTCTACTACATGTGTATGTACACTGATCACAAAAGCTTTTCTTTTTTGATACCACATCATAAAAAATGCCTTTTATTGTCATTTTTTGTTTTGTCAAATTTTTTTTGTTTTGTTTTCAAATCTATTGAAACTACAGTCCTCTATGCATAGTTTCACAAGAGGCAAACAGGCATACTGTAGATCAGTCTTTGGTATCAGACATAAAGGCTAAATGTTGACATCAATTCAGGGTGTATTCTGTGTACTCAGGTATGCAGACATGTACAGTGTAGATGAAAGTATTTCAAGTGCTATGTAGACTGAATGTGGGTTTGAATAGACATACAGGTACTACGTGTACATGTAGATGGTGTTTCACATGTCTGCAGTAGCATGCATAGCAACAAACATAATTGCTCTTTTAAAGTGAATGGAGTAGCAATTACTTCAGACTTTATGGCACACCCTTCCAAGTGAACAGTTGCTTCCCACCTCCCTGTTTCCAGCAATGGGTTAATACACATTTAATATAATAATGTGAAACTCTGTCCTGTACGTAACATGAACAGTTACGAGACACTCCTTGATTGTCAACCTTTCTATAGAGTAGAAAGGCCATATATATTGTATGTATCAAGAGTTCGGTCACAAAATGAGTTAACTCCATTGTCTTTCATTTTTGATATTTTGCAATTTTTAACAAGCTGCTAAAACAATAAAAACCAAAGAAATTAAAAAAAGAAAGTGTGGGGTATATTTAATCACATCTTCAAGAGAAGTTTCATGTATTGTATCATTGGAAAAGTTTTATTTTGCTCTATCTGATGATGGACTTTTTATACTATTAACTATTTTACAGTGGCACTTAACTCATTTTGCTGTCAAATTCCACATAAAATATGTACAATTATGTAATTTGATTCCTTCCAATTAAAGAGAACCAAAGATGTGTTGTGAAAATGTTCTGTGACAGTATTTTTTGAGGGGGGGATAATTTTATGAACATTCATTACTGATAGCCAACATTTACATTTGTGGTAAAACAGTAACTAATGTATCTGCTGGAAGACTTCTAAAGTGCTGACTTTTTTTTTTTTCAAATACCTTCAGCAGAGGTGTTGGCTATCGATGTAATTGAAATCATTGCAGCTTACTTGTTCAAGTATCACTGAGAGCATAAGAATTGTCCTTTTTCCTTCAGTGTTTACAATACATGTATGTACATGTACATGTACATTGTGCAATTAAAGTGAAGTACATTATTGTAGAGCATATTTCACACTTGACATTTTATTTGGATGACTTATGTCACGATCATAAAGTGGTTAGCATGTCAGCTATTTAAAAGAAAGAAAAAAAGAAAGAAGTGTAGCAAACCGAAAGAAAAAATGTATCTTATAAAAGCCATGATAAGTTTGCAGAGATGGGACCACCAGATTGAAAAGAGTTGATTTATACCGAGGAATAGAACAAACTGCCAAGGTGGGATGGTTAATCACAGGTGTTGGATCAAAAGTGTGAGATCAACTAAAACTACTGTAAAACACAATATATTCATGGCATGAAATTTTTGTGAGTTGCCTGTACAGTGTAACATTCAATGCATAGAGTGTAGACAAGAACTTTCACATGCATTTTTCTCACGAAATTTGCTAAATTAAAATGCATGTGAACATTCTTCGTTGTACAGTAGTTACCAAGGAGAAATATTTTCAGTTGTTTTTTTTAAAGTGTCGTATTAGATTATGAATGTGGAATGCTGGGTGGTAGTAAATTCGAAAAGACGGGACAAGGTGGTAAATGGATTTTGAATGTGTGCAAATAGTAAATGCATAGTACACTGTACATCTACGTCGCTTCTCATTCGTTGAAAGCGTACTTGTGTAATGTATGCTACTTCTACCATTCTGATTAGTGCAATGTGAGTCTAGTATTGTATCTGTCGAAGTCAACCTTGACATCATGTGACACAACTGTTTCAGAATCAGATCATGAGAGGATTTCCTGTGCTGGTTTCACCTAACTCTCACTTTTCTCTCCTGCAGCTGCAAAGTGTACAGACATATTGTAAATTGCATGGTAAAGCACACACAATGTGTTTACCAGAACATTGCTGATGTGTTTGTTTACAAACTACAATGTACAAAACCTTGTACATGGTCATTGCAGCCATATGGATACACCTATTTAATCATAGCTGGAATTCCATTCTGCAAAATGCCAATTTTCAGCAGATCAGGGGAAGAATGATTCAGTATAGGTTAAATAAAAAAAAGAATAGTCATTGAAGTTACTTATAACTTTTAAATGTTTCTTTCACATTTTTTCTTTTTTTCTTCTTTATGGTTTGTTCTTCTCCTTTCAAATTTCAGGCGATGCTGCAAGGGGCTTTTTCCTTCAGTCAGGCCTGCCACAGCAGGTCCTCGGCCATATCTGGTATGTCATTTCTTGTGATGTTCTGTTACAAATACAGCCATAGTTGTTTTTGTACAGTGTTTTGAGTATACATGCAGCAGCTTTGATCATAAATATTAAAGGGATGGTATAGTTTTGGTTGAGATGGGGGATACAGATTTTAACTTTCTGTGAAATAATTAGAAGCTACTTCGGAAATATTAAAGAGCACACAATTCTTAGAGGAACTCAAAGTTTATTTGATGAAAATTGGCTTTGAAGTGACCAAGATATCCAAAAACAAAGTTAAACAAAGTGGTCTCAATAAAAGATGGGTCCCACCTTTTATTAAGATTTCTTTAATTTTGGATATCTCAGTCATTTCAAAGCCAATATTCATCAAATAGACTTTTGATTCCTCTTAGAATTGTATGCTCTTTTATATTTCAGAAGTGGTTTCTCATTATCTCGCAAAATGTTAAAAACCTGAAGCACAATCTTAATCAAAACTATACCATCCCTGTATTTAAAAGGAGTAGGCAAAAGAGTTGGAGACAAATTTTATGGTAAAACATAACAAGGCTGTCTGGTCGAATTCTGTGTGCCTATCTGTGTACAGTCTGGTTTTTGCTCATGAAATCTATAAAGGGGTGGGGTACATCCAGCATGTGGTTGTAGTGATGTGTATGTCAATACCTGTCTCATAATACGCTCCAGATGTCGAACGCCTAACACAAAGAAAGCACCAGTGATATCCATTGCATGCACACCCGAGAAAATGTGGCTATCTGTAATGAAGGCAGTGTTTGGGGTATTAGAGGGACAGACAAAATGTTGCCTGGGGCAATCTCTTTTTTAATGGTAGAACATAGTTCACATATTGCCTGCAAAACTGTAGATTTTTTATACCCCCGCCAAACGAAGTTTGAAGGGGGTATATAGGAATCATTTGCTTTGAAATGTATACATGTGCATTGGATATGTGTGAAATAACGCTAAAATGACACATTTTCACTTGGGCGGCATTGAAAATGTGAATGTTACCCAAAAGGGTTCACCACAAGTAATGCAGTCTCAGAGCATACCCAATCATGGTTGTTACTTAATGTTTTATATTTTATTACTTGACTGCAGTATATCAGGTCATAGCTGTATCCATCATGCCAAAGTGAATTGCATGCAGCTTGGTACATGTATATAGCTGCATATGTGTGATTCAACACTATTGCTACCTAGAGCATGATTCACTAGCAGCATTCTGCATACCCACTTTTGGTCTAAAAATACTCCAAAACAACTCATTATCCCAGCAAATCATATCAGCCAGACAAGTTTCTCGGGTAGAGCCTTCTGACGGATGGCAAGTAAATTCCAAATGGTGATAAGATGAATAGTTAGCCCTTCTGAGAACTGTGTTTTAGCTCTATTAACCCGTTGAGGACTGGCTGATTTTGCTATGACACACATTTCCAATAGACACCTGCCCGAGTATACTCGGGACTCATCCTCAACGGGTTAAAGAAGCCCCTCTGAATGATACCTCTTGCCCTCCCCTCCCCTCCAGGACTCTGTCTGACATGAATGCTGATGGCAAGCTGGACAAGCTGGAGTTCTCCATCGCCATGTTCCTCATCAAGAAGAAGCTGAGCGGGGTGGAGCTGCCCCGGGCCCTACCCCAGAGCCTCAAGCAGACTCCAGCCCCAGCCATGGGGGGCTTTGGTGCTCAGCCGATGGGTAAGATGATGAATACACTAGGTCGCACCCACTTTCATTTCACGTCACTTCAAAATCGCACACCAGCATGGAGTTTGCTTTCTTACTTGTAGCTGGCAGTTTAAGCAAGATGTGTATGATGCGGGTGATGAAGCTGTATTTTTGCTTTTGATAGGCTGACTTGAAATTTGCAAACAGTTAAAGGGAAATTCCATGCTGATATTTTGTTCCTTTGTATGAAGAAAACCAGAGAAGTAGATCAGTGAAATTTTTGAACAAAAAGACTGAACCGTAAAAGTTTAGATAGATTAATAGTTTAATATTGATTAATAGTTTAGACAAATTGGCATCTCTGTGTGATGTAGGTATTGCACAGCTCTCCACTTGGTTTGTACACAAAAAAAGTAATCAATTCTAGTTTTTGTTCTGACAAAAATTTTCTTCAGACCTGTTCTTTGTTAGTGATGAGAAAATACGTTTTTGTATGTCTTTCTCAGCGAGTAAGTTCTGTCTGTGGTCTAATGTTTGCAATATCAGGTGAGAATTTTCCTTTAAAGTGCATCCACTCCCATGTTCAAGGTAATTTTGCTTGATAGACTAAAATCGCACAAACAGAATAATAGATGTTTATTCAAAATTACACATCACAAGTACAAGGATTTCAGAGGTTCACTGAATTCACATTTTGATATGATATAGAAATGAAAAAATATGTGTCTTTCGCATCATAGTAAATTGTTGTATTGTTGTAACCAAACAGTGATAACTTTTCATGTGGAGGGGGTATCACTGATGGTGTCGTCTATAATCATCAGCGCCTCAAGAATTGACACTTGAGGCATGAGATTCTTGTGAAATAATAATGATTTCTTAATTACTCCTAATTTTCTGATCAGCGTGGCATATCCATTTTCAAGGTCGAGTGATGAATGTTTGACACCTTGAATTCTCCCTTCCAGGTATGGTGCGGCCCATGTCTGGTTTCGGGGCCATGCCGGGGATGCAGATGGGGGTGCAAGGGGGTGGAGTCGGGGTGCAGCCGGGGGGCTTTAACCCTCTGCCGAGCAGGACAGGTGGCATCGGAGGTGAGTTGGTACTTTGGGGCTTTAACCCATTGTGCGCTTTGAGTGCAGATTTGTGCAGAAAACCCCATATAGCATTTGTACACAGTGACACTATCCAAAGTCCTAGGCACAGAAGGAGATAATGTGATAAAGTGTGTAACCTGTCCTCGTGGAGTTCATCAGTCGTCCTGTCTTGAGTTATTCTTCACACTCCTATGAAATCTGTTTGTCAACTTTGATATTTAATGATGACAATAAATAACATTAATATTACACGAAATACACACATTTCTCAACTGTAGGACTGCATATTTACAGTACTGCATTGCCCCATTGTGGTACAAACCAGCATTTGTTCATTTGTTTGTTTGTTTTTTGTTCAGTCATGACAAACCTGTGACTTTTACTCATTTCACTTGACACAATTGAATTGACACATGTTTATATCCTTCTGCGGTATAATTTCTCTTTGACTTTAAAAGCCAGTTTTTCGACTCGTGTGAGATTGACCTAGGGGTGGTTGACTTCATATAATCTGTGTAGACTCAGTGGTTCCACTGTGCCATTGTTTGCTTCAAGAGTAAATTGCTCCCGTCATTTTCACCCCTATGGATTTCCTCTTTAATAGTCCATTGTTTCTCTCCCTCCTCGCACAAACATTCAGGTTTCGGTACCGTTCCTGCTCAGCAGAACGTCATGGCTCGCGCCAGCTCCGTGCAGTCCTCTCCAGAAAGGTATAAATGAATCTCTTGTTTTCTTCCATACTACCATTTTTATACTAAGATATCGTCCTGTCATTTCAACGAAAGCTCCCAAGTGATAAGTTTTGGAAATTGAACAAGTTGTTTGCCTCTGTATAAACCTCATTTTTAGCTTTCAGTTGTCTGAAGGCTGTCTGTATTATCGTAGAGCACTGATTTTAAACAAGCAGCCATGGTGTCTGACAAAGAGAATTTCCCAACAAATATTAAAAACAAACAAACAAACAAACCCAGCCAAAAATGGCAATTCTTTTCTAATGGATGGACAGGGATACAACGTTGTAAATGCAAAGAAAATTTTTAGACTCATTAGCCCAAATTAACAAAGGTGGTTTAAATTTTAGACCATGGTTTGAATTCAAATCATGGACTATTAAGCGTGAAATAGGCGTACCTACATCTAAAGTGATGTGCGTGTTTATTACTGGATGTTTGTTGGCATATGTACAGTCTGTCAATCGTATTCATGCAGAAGAAATTTGCATAAACCCTGACTTGAATTTAAACACCCTTTGTGAATTTGGGCCTTAGATTGCTGCCAAACTGGCAGAAATGATCTAAAAAATTGTCATACTGTTTTGATACTAAATCCCGATGGAATCCCATTTTCTTTGCTCAATTTTCCACTAATAGATACTAAATTTCATCAGGTAAATGTTTTGCCTACCCTGAAAATGTGGCTCAGTTTTTTTGTGTGTACATATTTCAATTGAATTTGAATTTGATTCATTATTTACAAATATATATGATGAATGTACAACTAAGTGTAATTATTCTGTCGTAGATGGTCGTGGATAAAGGGTTAACTAGTATACTTATGTCATAATCACTATTTTTGTCTTTGTTGCTCAAAGGTTTACACACATAACAGTATGCAACATAATGCTGTTCTTGTAGTAGCAGCGTAAAGCAGAAATTTCCATCTAAAACAAAAAATAAAATCAGCCATTACCGTGAGCAATCTCATCCAGTGAATACTTGCCACTCAAACTGTGTGAATATGTTAGTGTGATTTCACCTCAGGTGCTCGAAGGCTAGAGTTTTGTTGCAAGCATTATTTGTTTTTGTGTAGCAAAGAGGAAAATGCTAATCTATCATGACGGATTAACAACATGACACCTGTGCCCACTAGCATTGTTTCCTTGCATCAATAGCAATTTTGCTTTTATACTGTTAAAGCAAAGGAAAAAAAAGAAGAGGGATAATGCCACCATATGATCCCCCTGATCCACATTTTATCATGATTAGATATATACGTAGCTACAAGTTTTGTGAAAAAGTGTGTTGCCTTTTTGTGATTTCTCTCTCATACTGTGTCAGAAGCTTTCTTCCTTTGTGAGGTTCATTGTTCTCATTTAGACGAGTGTGTGAATAATGCAACAGCAGTGGAATGTACACCCATCGCACATGTATGTGTGTGTTTCAAACTTTCCACCATTTGTGCCAGGATGTTTCGGTCCCTGACCCTGGGTGGTTACGGCAGCACAAGAATGTATTACTACTACCCAAGGTAGCCTTGCTTGGTCTCCCCACTGCACCTTAGTATACATATAGTATATATTCCTTGGCTTACTCTAGTGATGTAATAAGGGAATTCCCCCTCCCAACGTTCAATTTAAACTCGATTGGAGAAGAAAAGTCAAAGCAGGCAGATCAGTGATGGTTCCTTAGAAATGGGGACAAATCTCAGAACATGATAGAAATTCGAGTTTACCACATGCATTCAAAAAGCACTTGCTTTCAAACACAATCCTAGATATGCAAAGTAGATGAGGTTGTGATGATGTTGCCTTATATTATTCCAGTGCTTTCCTTATATACACGTGTAGAGAGAATCATAAAAATTTTGTTTTCACTCACCTTATATATTGAGATCAATTTTACGTTTTGCACTGCATGAGTAATTCTTAAACAGCTTTAAATACTGCCTGTGACCAAATTCTTTTCTTTAGAATACTAAATGACAGCATACTTCAGAAATGTATATTTCCAGAAATATTGGGGTTCTTTATTGCATTTTGCAGCATGAAAAGATGACAGAATAGGTATTGTCAAAAAAAAATAAAAAAATTTACAAAGCCAGGAAGGAAAAAAACGTTAGCTACTGACAGATTAATTCAGCAACGAATGCGTGCACTGCATCACTGGATCATATTAAGTAGCCAGATTGGTGCACGGATATTTGCATCCTAAGGAGCAGTGGGCGAGGCCTACACCAGGTTGCACGACAGTGACTGCCATGACTTGAGGATTTGAGGCATCTTGTTGTCTTGGAAACCGCTGTCTGTCATTGCAAAAAAAAAAAGAAAAAAAAAGTGACTCAGAGCAGAACTAGCACAGATTAGTTACAACCAGCTGTGCTGTTTCTCCCATCTTAACACCGCTTTACACTCGGCAGTGGCTGTTCCATTCATTTGACTGACGTTCATTATCCTCCCGCATTTATTCATCTCAGCAGCTCACCCTTATCAATCATTCATTCCATCAACAAACCATCTCTCATTCCTCATGCAAATCAAGTGATTCACGCTTCCAGATATGGATGAAACAAATAAACTGCTCACATGTATACACAAATTTGTAATTAATGATTGTAATGACACAAAGCTCATGGATGTTCTATGATTTTCTAAGGTATTGAATGCCTAGCTCTGGAGAGTCATATTGTACATGGTTCGGGATATTAAATGCTGGGTATGTTTCTTTGAACAGATAATGCTCGTAATTATGTATTCAAAAGTCTCTAGACTTTTTTCCCCCTTGTGTTTTGTAGATACCTGTACAAGAGGAAAGGCTATCCTGGTCAAAGCCACAAAAACGACTATGTAGGGCACTATTAAATGCAACAACAAGAATAAGAAAGGTTATACAATGATGTGCTATAACCATTCTTGGTCTGAACAAGGCTATCAGTTCCATTGCCATTTTCTGCAGGGGAAAAGAGCAGTACATTGCTACAATGTAGGTCCATTACTGGCAGAAGAGATTATCTCTTTCTCACTGTAGATGATTTAAAAAAAAAAATTATAACTGTGAGCTATTTCATTTTCAATGTTTAACATATCTATATACCACAATGCTTCATATGGCATCTGCAGTGCAGGCAGATTAACCCATTGAGGACAGGTTGATTTTGCTATAACATGCATTTCCAATAGACGCTTGCCCGGGTACACTCGGGACTCATCCTCAACAGGTTAAGATACAGTTTGTTTACTTTTTTTTCATTTCATCAGTCTTGCTTGCACATTTTCATCACCTTTCATTCATGGTTAAATAATTGCCTTATGACTATGCCTTACAGTGAAAAATGATATATTGATAGATAGTGCAAGCTCCAAGCCACCATGCACATGGATCTCTTCTTCATCTGTTTCTTCTTGTTAATGTGGCTGCATCATCTTAGGTTGTGTATATGTCATCTTCCACTAGCGTAATTTCATAATCCCATCTGCTGGCATGGTAGATTTTAGTCACTGTAATGTTCCATCCGGTATGCCAAGGCTGTAGCGTGTGCAACGAATGCCACGTTTTTGTGTGTCGTATCGTAGTTCACCTCGACTTTCCTCTTTACCAAGCAGGGGTAGGTCGTCGTCCATCGGCGGAGAATGGAGCGTCCCGCACAACTCCAAGCTGAAGTTCACCCAGATGTTCAACACCCAGGACAGGACCAGGAGCGGCTTTCTGACGGGAGCCCAAGCCAGGAACGTCCTGGTCCAGTCTGGGTTGGGCCAGGCACACCTTGCTCAGATCTGGTGAGTACATAGGCATCAGCCAGAGTTGCCAAATCTCCCTTGATTTGGCACGAGACCCCCTGAAAACTTAAAAAAAACCCATTTCTTAACCCTATTCTAACTGGGCTATTTGAGACCAAGTTTTTACTGGGGGGGCTCAATTTGACCCCCCCCCCCCCCCCCTTCAGATCTCGGCCGCCGATCACGCGATCGCCGCAAAATTTTGCCTGAATATAGAGCTGGATGTCAACTACAAGATTACATGGTCGCAAACTCCATTAAAAAGACTGAATGATTGCTAAATTTTGGTGTAAGAGTTCCTCAAGACACATTGAACAATTTTCTTGTAAAAAAATAGCGCAATCAAACTCATTTTCTTTTGTTTTTTATTGTTTTGTTAATTTCTTATGTATTTCGTTGTTTTTTGACCTTTTGTTTTCTGTTGTTTTTTGGCCAAAATTTGTTGCAGGCACTTTTTCAAGCTTATCTACATTAAAATTGATTAATTTAAATGGTTAAAAGTTGAAATAATCTAATTTATATCAATTTAACCAATAAACACAATTTGCATTGGATTTGCACACGATATCATGAATTTGAGCCATTTTCGGGTTGACATGCATACGCAAAACATTACTTACACAAAACTTCAGAACAGTGTACCCGGACATCACAAATTTGGTCTCAAAATATGCGGGAGACTTCAAAGAAAAAAGTCATGAAACGACGCGGCAAAATCTATGCACGTTGCGGACTTGCGGCACGAAATGTCGAGGGGGGAGGTCAAATTGACCCCCCCCCCCAGTTAGAATAGGGTTAAAGCCTTGACAAAAGATGATAAAAGCCATTCTGATTTTGAAATGACTTTTTGCACATTGTGTTGCATGTACATACCACACAAGTATCTCTCTGAGTGCTCCTTATAGAACATTCCCTGAAGTGTGGCAGTCCTCTGTATCATACTTCTAATGTGAAATCCTTCTTTTTGGTCAATGATGTCAGCTTGTGGAGCCTGATGTGCCCAGAAAATGCATTAGTGAAGGTGTTCTGTCATTATGTGAGTCTACCAAAGTGGTATATGATAGTGGCATTCAGTAGCTTTACTGTGGGTTTTGTGCAAGTGATTGCAATTTGTCTTTTGGCAATCTCTTTGACGATTACTACTGTAAAAGTGGATATTTTCGCTTGACTAATTTTTCGCGCTTGGCAGGGTAAGAAGAGTTTCGCGTGTTTTTAATTCCGCGGAATCAAGACGTCAACTACTGGTACATATGGCAAGCAAACATATTTGCTTGCTTTTATTTTTCGCGCTAGATTCTGGTTGCGCGAAATGCGCGAAAATTTCCACTCTTACAATATGATGAGTATAACTGAAATAGTACTTCATACTAGTGAGTAATCTAAAGTACACAATACAGGGGAATAACAAACTGTTTCGTTACATGCAGGGGTCTGGCCGATGTTGATAATGATGGTCGACTGACCTGTGAGGAGTTCTGCCTGGCCTTGCACCTGGTGGACATGGTCAAGTCGGGCAAGACACTCCCCCAGACCTTGCCGCCGGACCTCGTCCCTCCGTCGTACAGGCGCGGCCGCTCCTCCAGCCTCACGGCAGTAGGGGTACCCCCGACCCCGGCCCCCGCGCCCGCCATGCCCACTGCTGGCATGATGGCCAGCATGGGTGCCGGTCCCATGGGGTCCGCTCCCCTGGGGCCCACTCCCCTGGGACCCACTCCACTGGGCGGGGCCCCCATGGGAGGTGCCCCCATGGGAGGCGCTCCCATGGGGGGAGGTATGATGGGCGGGGTTGGCGTGGGTGCTATGCCAGGCATGCCGGCAATGGGTGGAGGTGTAGGGGGCCTGGTGATGCCCATGTCTCCGTCGATGGCCAAGCAGGGAAGTGTAGATGAGCAGCAGCCCCCGGCGGAGGAAGAGAAGAAGTTTACCCCAGGTAGGGCTGTAGACATGATTCATTAATCTCATTTTACACTGCGCAAAATAGTCAAGCTCATGTTTAACTCTGTATTCGTGTATTTGTACAAAATGTAATTATTCCTTTTACTTTTGCTGGATCGCATTGGATAATCCAAATGTTCAAGCTGAAGTAATTCATGGTTTTTCTGCCTGTTTCACCCTGTTAGACATGGAAAATTGTATAGTATTCTACGAAGTGCTACAAATTGTGAGAATTGAAAGATTGAAATGCACAGTGAGTGAAGTTTAGTGACTTACATGTATATATGTATGAAAATCTTGACAGACAGGCCATAATAGAAGAATTAAATTTTCGAAAAATATCATCATACATGTTGCTTAATTATCTATGTTGCAAGATAATGTAGAAACAATTATTTACCTGTGGAACATGATGTAATGAACAATGCACTAGGTTTGAAGGGCATACATGTGCACAAGAAAACTGATGTTTTGGAAATTCCTACAAGTCTTTAGGATAGAGTAAAAACAAGTATAAAGGTTTTAAGTATTACCCTTTCCCAACTGGAATGGAACAAAATTCAGTTATTGATCTTGTTGAATTAAAAATATTGTCGTGAATAGAAGCAGCCACATCTGTGAATGGTCCTAAAGCGAGTTGAAACCTTTTGCCGTTGTTTTGCCAACTTTCAGTGACCTTTGAGGACAGGAAGCGGATGAACTTTGAGAAAGGTCAGCAGGAGTTGGAGAGGAGGAGAGCGGCACTGAGAGAGGTCCAGGAGAGAGAGAAGGTAAGACAAACACAGTTGCCATTGGCAACGGGGTTGATTCAAGAAAAAAATAAAAATGGGAAAGGAACTATTCTCGCCTTGTTTTCCTTACCTGAGATGGATAACGTCAAATCACGCAACATGTATAGTAAAGGTTTCATCCAGACTCTAAAAAATTCCAAAATGACACGATTCGAAGATGTTTAAGTATCAGTTGTTTTACACCCACATTTATGCAAATTAGATGCAGTGATGATGTTATCATTTCAGGAGTCTTACATAAAAAGGTTTTTATCTTTATGTATTCATCCAAAAGAGTGAGGAGTTTTTCGCATTAAATCATCCTCGAGGTACAATCACTGAACAGTGAAACAGTGATTGCTAAATGAAGTTGGACTTGTCTTTGTGATAAGATGACCTAAAATGGCCACAAGCGTCCATGTAGTTTTTACGTACACAAAAAAAGGGAGAATTACGAGGTGGAGCCATTATTACCGCTATGCATTTTGCGTCTGTGTTCGTGACCTGTGTCACTGTTGCACTGGCAACGTTAGAGGATTGTCATTACACACCCCCTGATATTCTCAGGTTCCCACTCACTCACAAGTACGTTCAGTCGCAGTGATTTCATTTGAGATGAGGTAGTAATTCAGTCATGAATGGTGTTTATTTCCAGTGTGGCTCTGCACAACATGCATCACATTTGAAAAGATGACCAACTTTGAAAATATAGTAATAATGACAAAAAAATTGTGCCATTGCTTTGTGTACACCCATGGTCTTGGTGTTTTGAACTGTTGTTGGTGATATATTGTAATTATCATTTGCTTTGTTTCTTTCTTTTTTTTTCTTGTCCTCAGGAGAGGCAGAGAGAGCTTGAGAAGCAGGAACAAGAAAGAAAAGACAGGATAAGGTAATTCTTCCTGATTGAATGTAGAATTCTACTTGTGATTCTACCTTTCTTGAACACTTCTTCCTCATATCAGGATCAGGGCAATTACCCCCCGAGGACAATTACCCCCCCCCCCCCCCCCCCCCCCCCCCCCCCAGGCTAAATACTGGTTAGTGGTAAGGTGAGAGTAAAGATTAGGGTTTGCATTGGGGTTAGAGTGAGGATTAGGTTCAGGATTAGGGTTAGGGTTAGGGGAAGGATCAGGGGTAATTGCCCTAGACCCCTTCTTCCCATTTAATGTTGAGCTCTTCAGCTGTACTGAATGTGTATACTGGCAACTCGATCTGAACGGTTCATACTGATAGGCACCATATCCAGCCAGAAAAGTTGGTTAATATTTGAGCGTGCCTGCAACTCAAGCTGAGATGTCAGAAACCACAAAAATTGACCCATTTTTGCTTGCTTGAGATATTAGCCCTTTCCATCTCTCTTTCTGGCAGGATGGAGCAGGAGAGGAGACGGCAGCTGGAGCTGGAGAGACAGATGCAGAAGCAGCGGGAGATCGAGGCCGAGCGGGAGGCCCAGAGGCGGAAGATGGAGGAACAGAGGGAGGTCAGTCAACCCTAGCCCTTCTCTCTCTCTCTGTCAATCATTGCCATAGTGATGCTCTTTGGGAATAGACAAGGCTGCATACTGGCACTGGTCTGATGCTTTCTAACCAGTAAAAATCACTGTGGGACCAGGAACGTTTTCAGGAATAAACTAGTTAAACATGGAAAATCTGGGCACCTACTGGTCAGGCAGACAGGTCGGACCAGTAGAAAAAAATGAGTCGGTGTGCAACCCTGGAATAGACCTCCTGAGAACCACATGATTATTCAAAGAATGATGTAATGCATACATCGTGCCTGTGTGGATCACCCACTGAGTCACACTATGTACAGCTAGAGAGGAATATGAGACTAACACAAGAAAAGAATTCCGGGAGTTTTATCAGTAACTTTTGAATAAGAATGTCCCCCCAAAAGTGCAATTTCACAACAGGTGGCTGTAATGATTAAGTAGAAATAATATTTGTTTTTTTAAGTGAAAAAATTCAGAGGTGGTTTCATTGAAGCGGACCTATCATGTGAAAGATGTGGAACTTAAGAATATACTCTTTGTTTTCCAGAGAAAGGGTTTTAAACACCATGTGATGTAGATTAACTCTCCCACAGTACCTCCGGCAACCTTTGCTGGACACACTTCTTGTACTGTAAAAGTGGATATTTTCGCGGGAGTAATTCCTTCTTTTTTTTTGCGTTAGGCCTTATTTGATGAATTTTGCATGCTTTTAATTCTGCAGAATCAGGACATGAAATCTAGGAACATATGGCTTGCAAAAATATTTGCTTGCTTTTATTTACGCACTAGCTTCTGGTTGCTCGAAATGGGCGAAAATTACCTCACGGGGAAAATTTCCACTTTAACAGTAGTTGAGACCAGTATTCCTCAAAAGGTTGCAGATCCGAAAAGGTTTGAAGTTGTAGGGTACAAGAAAAGAAAATTCATCTCACTGTGTTTAGTGACACTATGCTTATGCGATTAAAGATTTATTTCACTATGGTTGGTGACACTGCTGCTTGTGCGATTAAAAATTAATCTCTGTCGTTGGTGACACTGTGCTGCTTGTGCGATTAAAAATCTATATCACTGTGGTTGGTGACACTGTGCTACTCGTGTGATTAAAAATTTATCTTATTTTGGTTGGTGACACTGCGCTGCTTGTGCGATTGAAAATTTATCTCACTATGGTCGGTGACGCTGTGCTGCGTGTGCGATTGAAAATTTATCTCACTGTGGTTTGTGACACTGTGCTGCTTGTGTGATTAAATCTGCTCGTCCAGGCTGCCAGGAGGGAACTGGAGCGGCAGCGCCAGCTGGAGATCGAGCGACAGAAGAGACAAGAGCTTGAAGCCAAGAGGATAAAGTCACAGGAGGAAGTCTGCCACCTGAAAGCCACCAGCAAGACGCTAGCCTGTGAGATAGAAACTCTGGTGAGAGCCTTCCTGCATTCGATTTGATATACAGTCAACCCCGCATAGGTCAACCTCAAAAAAAATTTACCCCCCCAATAGATATAAATGTATGTTAATTCAGTTGTTGAAGTCAAAATTTAAGGTAGTCATATCTCTGATGCCTTTGGATTCCACCTAGGCGAGGTTGACTGTATGTGTTATCCCCCATTGGTTTTACATTGATGATTATATTCAAATTAATGAAATTCTTGTGTCTAGCTGTTCTTATTGTAATGTCAAATGTAGGGCAATTTTTCAATCAGTTGCAGTTGATGATTTTGTTATTTGTTAGTCATCAAAAAATAGTTAGCAATACTCTGGTGATTAGAGATAACACTGTAGGCGGACATTACAGAATTGAGTAAGAGTTTGATTTTTTTTTTTTTTTTGAGAATCGCAAGCAAGTAATGATAATGAAATTGAAAGTAAAAAAGTTAGCTAAGTGACAATAGACTTCCTGTATGACTGAATATTTAGAAATGCTCGGAGGTAAAATCTTGGACATTAGTTTCAAGCACGCATCTGAACTTGCTCTCAGATACATTTGATTCTAGCATTCAGACCTGTGATAAACTCGACAAAATCCCACATGAGTTCATCTGACTAATACGCACAGAAACTTCAGGGCTGCAGTTCTCCTGTTCCTCTACTTTATATAGTAAAGTGTCTTTGTGTTTAGACAACCACAACACTGAACATAACACAATAGCAACAGTTCTAAAGACCCAATCTTTGCTTAGTTCATTGGCTGTAGCTGCTGGAGATTGTTTCAGACATATGTTTGTTCAACATGAAATTCAACCCTGTGCTTACCTGACGTACTTGCCAACTGTTCCCATTTAACAGGAAAATGCCTATTTCGTGGGAAAAAGAAACTTCATTCAACCTTGTGTTCCTAATTTTGTCAGCACCTGCTAATAGTGATATTTTGGTGATGGTAAAAATTCCCACACTCCCATCACTTTTCCCCATTTATTCCTATTAACTGAATTGTAGGGTTAGCAGGTATGTAATACCAACCATTTCAAGTCTTTCCATTTTGTGGCCCTCTCTTTTTCATCCGTTCTGTTCTTCATTGACTTCTGCTCATACTCCAGGAGGACAAGAAGAACGAGCTGAACAAGAAGATCAACGAGAGCAACGGCTTTGTCAAGGAGCACCAGACCTCCATCATCCTCCTGTCTCAGAACCGGGACGCCAAGGTGGCGGAGATCGACCAGCTGCAGCAGAAAATCCAGGTCTGTCACTTTGAAGTCTGTCTTGCCTTGAGCCACAGTCTTTGTATGAATGTAGAGCTGCATAGTTGATTCAGTCTTTGTATGAATGTAGAGCTGCATGGTTGATTCGTTTTATTAGCGTTGATTATCAGGGGAGCTGTCGTGGCTTGGCAGTTTAAGACCACGTGGATAAGACTGTGGTCTTCTGTATATACATGAGGTTACATTAGAGTCCCTGCCCAGCTGTAGTACCTTATGGCATGGCACTTTATCCTCATAGCCAAGTCTCTTGGAGGAGACTCCAGGGGGGTGTTTCATCAAGTTAGTCAGCGCTGACAAGTTGTCAGTCTCTGACAGTAACCATAGTAACAGTCAGTGACCAGAGCATCTCAGCCAATCAAAACCAAGGATTTTGCTGAAATTGTCAGTGACTGACAACTTGTCAGCGCTCACTAAATTGATGAAACACCCCCAGGTCATTGGTCCTGTGTGTCAGAGAGTCATATCCTATGCAAGTTGAAGAACCCACTTCACCTCTCTAGGACAGTCAGACCTCTCCTATCTGGACGTGTCGGGACCAATGCTCATCTGGATGAATTTGTTGCAAATGTATGTTGCTCATGCTGGGAATAATACTTAATTCAAGTGAGTTTGTGTAGGAATTTTGTTTTGAGTTTGAAATCCCCCTTTTCCCGGTAGTTATTAGATTGGGGGAAAAAAGAGAGAAAAAAAAAACATGTCAAGATCACGTCCGGATAACAGAGAAATCTGGATAAAGGGAAGCCAGATAGAAGAGGTCAGACTGTATAAAAGAGCGGAGAAATGCTGATGTGGTCAAAACACACACACTTGCGCACACAAAATGGTTAATGTACTGTGATGATGAGGCCTATGACTCTTTGCTGACTTGTCATATGATTTCTTCTATCTAGTATGCAGAAGTGACATAGTTTGTGTGTTTTGGTTATTTTGTCTTTGTTCATTTATCCTATCACTGATAATGTGTCAACATAAAACAGAGGCAAACTTTATCTAACTTAATCTTGAAATTAAGAATTAGAACAGGTTGCATGAAAAATTCTTTTAGTTTATTGTGCATATTCTACCTGGTGTGTTTGGTCTTACATTTTAGTGGAAGTGGTGTATTAGAGCCTGTATCCTCACGTAGAAAAGAGGAAAAGAGATGAAGAACATGGTAATAACGGACCTTTGACTTTTGACCCATGACAGGAGCTGAGACAGTTCAAGCAGCAGAGAGCCCAGCAGAAAGAAGAGCTTCAAGTGCAGGCCAAGAAACTCAACATCAATCTACAAGTCTGTAAGTTTCAACCCATCCACAAGCAATCTACGAATTTCTGCTGTATTTCTTGATTTTACCACATTGACTGTCTCCAACAGCTTGTACTGGTGTGCATGCTTTGACGTGAAACAGTTCAGAATTTCTGCACACACTCAGTATTTATAAGTCTGACTTGTTTTGGTACCCCACATAAAGTTGTCACCGTCCTTGCAAGGAGATTGCAATATTAGAAGATTTACGTCTGTAATTATTAAACTTTTGTGCTATTTTCGAGTCAATCTGAGGCTAGCTACTTTGCTGTGTGTAATTACAAACTGGACTCTTGGTTAATTTTAAGAGATACAATAGTGTCATACAATGCGCACATGCTCGCTGCCGTGTTTATTTTTCAGTATCAAGATCCAAACTTGACATGTCAATATTGTCTTGCCTTGTTGCAGAACTTATGCTGTTCTGTCTTAAAAAACAAACAAACAAACAAACAAACAAACAAAAAACATAGATCTTTCCAGAGATAGTTGATATGGTACAGAAATGCTCTTGTTGGCGAATTCGTGAACAAACTAGGCTTTTGCTGACGTTGACCCAGGGCAAACACATGAATTGTGAAATTGTCCACGTTGCAGTATATGCGTGAGGACCTGTATCAGGGCAGTTATCCCCCTAGGACAATTACCTCCCAGCTAAATGCTGCTAAATGATAAGGTTAGAGTTAAGATTAGGGTTCGGGTTAGAGTTTGGGTTAGGGTTAGGATTAGGTTCAGGATTAGGGTTAGGGTCAGGGGAAGGGTCTGGGGTAATTGCCCAGGGGGTAATTCCCCTAGAATCATAAGAACCTGCGTTGAAAGCATGGGTCTATCTTGTGACATCTCAGTGTGATAAAGATGGCTTCTATGGCCTGTCTCTCTATCCCCACACCCAAAGCCGACACTTACGCCGCCGTGATGACGAGTTACAGCAACAAGCAGAAGACCCTGGAGAAGTTGAAGGAGGCCCTCCGGGACGTGGAGAAGAAGACGGCGCAGAGCCTGCAGGACACGGACAGTAATCACTCCAAACTTTCGGTGAGTTTGCTGTAACTTTGCCAGTGCATTGCTTGGTGATTAATCCTGTGTTGTTGGCATATTGCGAAATCTGTGTGAGAATACCTTTAAATAGTGTGTATACAGTAATATAATTTTTCGGCCCTCAGAATACTGCAATAATCTTTAGGTTGGTATCCCTGCGATTGTTACATTCGAAATGTGAAAGTGACACAAGCCCTAGTGTGACAACGGAAACACAAATTATGAATTAATTTTGTTCTTATATCCTTTGTACCCCCCCCCCCTCACTTTCTCATTGCAGGACTTGAAGGCAAGTCTAGCCAGGGAGCAAGGGGAGCTTGACCAACTAAAGAGGGCGTACCAGACCAAGATGGGTGACTACCAGAGGACCAAGAAGCGTCTGGAGGAGGAGAAGAGGCAAACCCTCCTCAAGCAGTCCGTGGCTCAGAATCGGGAGAACGAGAGAATCAAGTGAGGAGGGGACAAAAAAAATGTTTCTCTTTCTGGGCCCTGTTTCATGAAGAGTTACTGTATACGCCGTATATTTCGCGAGTCTAATTTTTCGCGAATCAGGAATTCCTGACAATTTCGCGAGTGGTTAAATTCGCAATCGTGGAGTCTTGTACTGAATGGAGAAATGTACACGCGTACGCCACATCCACATCGGGATCAGAGTCAATATTTTCGCATGTCTTTAATTTCGCGAAGAGCACCTGACTTGCGAAATTCGCGAAAATAAAAACTTCACGAAATTTTTGGCGTATACAGTATAATTGATTATAAAGTTGATTTCTATGGTAAGTCTATGGCAGCCTGTGTGGAAAGGACATTTATAATCGATTATATCTTTTGATAAAACGGGGCCCTGGTTTTGTTTTTCCCATGCCTCATTGCGGAAGTGTTGTCCGTGAGCTGACATTAGATTTTGACTCGAGATCATTCTTTTTAAAATGCCTTTTTTAGCTGACCTCAGCTAAAAGCTCAAGTGGGCTGTTGGGATCATTCATCATCCGGCGTACAATGTTCATAAACTTTTTATATTTTAAGCTTTTTCTTTGCAAATCCCATGACAGATTTTCAAACAAACTTGGCAGGTAGCATCCAAAGGGCGATAGGATTTCAGTTTGTTCAAACGGGCACCATAATACCCCCAGGACTCCTCTCCCTCTCCTACTCCCAAATTAGAGAATCTTTAGAAAAAAAAAAAAAAAAAATATATATATTTATAACTTCTGAAAAAACAGAAATATTGTGAGAAATGCATCAGTGAATGTTTCCCAGCTGTTGCATTAATCATATACCAAGGCATGTTTTCAGTACTGCTGTGTGGGACCTAATGTAGAGGTTTCAGTGAAAGTTTTTGGTGTCACGATCTCTCTCCAGTCTGCAATTCTTGACTCCTCAACAAGCAATACTTGGCTGCTAGACCTAATTCATGCTGTCCAATAAATTTTGCTCTCAAGGGCGATATACATCAACTTTAATGGCTCTGTTTAGATAGCCAATTAGTTCCATTCTGTGTGTATACATAGTCTGTATATGTTGGCAGGACTTGGCAATGTACGACATGCGATAGCCTCGGTCCAAGGCTGTAGAGCAAAATGGTACAATTCGTAGGTCATGCTATGCTGAATGTGTCTTGTCCCCCCCAGACATGAAACATTGCACAAGAAGAAAGAGGAAGAGGAGAAGCAGAAGAAGTCCCAGCAGTTCGAGGCTATCAGGATAGCCCAGCAGCAGGCCGAGAGAGAGAAGGAAGAACGAGAGAAGAGGAGAAAGGAGGAGGAGGAGCTGAAGAGGAAAGGGGAGGAGAAATCAACAACAAGTGCAAATAATAGTGATCCCTTTGCTGCATTTGGTGAGTCTGTGATGTCACATTTTCATTCACCTTATGCTAAATTACCAGTCCATTAAGCAGCAAGAAAGGCAACATTAAACAAGTGAATTACATATGAACTTCTTGGTACATGTAGTTGAGTGAATTGCATCTTGATACTTGCAGCCGATAACGTGTAGCTGTTTTGTGTGTCCCCTTTGCAACCTTAAAAATCAGATTCCTTTCATAGGCTGGTATTTTGAAATAATACATGTACTAGGTAATTCACACCTTTCCTCAAAGTAATAAAACTGCAAACTCCTTTATGTTGGAGGAGGTAATAAATACTAGAAATTACCAGTGAACTTATTCAGACACTGAAAAAAAAAGGACCATTTTTCTTGGTACAATGGGGGAGCGTACTCTCAAATGACATCAGTGAACATGGGGTTACTTTTTCATTTCTTTAGAAAAGAAACTCTGAGGTGTATTTTACTCCATAATTTCATATGAGATGTTAGGAGACATTATTCTTCAACCATGCAAAATTTTATGACGTTTGCAAAAGGGGTATGCCTCAAGGTGTTCCGGACTTGTGCTCGAGGTAAAACTGTGCACATTGAATGTAATGTTGCATTTTCTCATTAGTCCTGTTACATTTCTTTCCTGTAGGTACAAGTGTAGCTATAGGCATTCTTTCCTTATGTGTATCAGTTTGAGACTGCACTCCAGTAATGGTACCCTGCAATGCACACTAATTGTTGGCAAGGAGGATGGCTCAAATGTCATTTCCTGTTTTCATTTCTCGAGCGGAAGCGTCAGCACTCCAAACATTTTTGAACCCCTGGAAAGGAAACCCAAACAATATTTCTTTGCAAAGAAGGCATAATATTATAATTAAATCCCTCCTTCTACCAAGGACTTCACCCTTTTCTAATCCAGAAGTAGGACAGAAATTCTCAAGGAAATGAAAGCAAAGGAGGCAAGAAGTCTGTTTGCCCCCACTTCTATTTTCCCAGGCCGTTGAATTTCAGTTTTACTTTGACTCAAGTACTCACACTGGAGTTAATTGATATGTGATATTGTTAATTTATTTGTTTTTCCTGTCAAGTTTCAGTCTCAAAACCAGAAGCCTTAGAACAATATCAAAGTACAACTTGTGTCTTTTCTTCCGTATATTCAAAGATTATCACACCGTCAAAGCCCATGTTCAGTTTTGGAAAAACACAATCCCCATTCCCTGGTAATAAAATAATTACTGCAAACTGTCCTTTTCACTTCACATTCGCAGCAAAAAGAACCACGTGACTGACATAAACTTTGCAAAGTAGTTAAATGCTGGTCAGTTTCTATTAGTAGTACATTCTCATCAAGCAACACTTTTCAACAACACTGGAACTTGCAAGTCTAGGCAATGAAGATACAATGTATTACCATGGAGAGACTAGTATGATATGACTGTTTTTTACAACTTCATTTTCTAAGATCACTCTTACTTCTTGTGGCGGCTGTTCCCCATCCCAGTAAGAATCATACTCGACTCATATTCATTTTATTTGCGTACAGGATCAAGTGCCAGTGACCCCTTTACATCAGCATCAGCATTTGATAGTAAGTATGAACGGTGTTGTTGGTGTTGTTGGTGTTGTTGGTGCTGTTGCTTTGTGTGTTCGTTGATATCTGCCATCACACCCCAGGTGCTGAAGATTTTGTAGTAAGACAACAAGAATATGGAAAGTGGTATGTCAGTGATAATTCTCTGTACATTAGATTCTTTGAGCAGAAGAATCGCTTTTTATATAACGCTTTAGCTTGTGCTTATCTCACATATAGATCTGTAAGTAGAAAGACAAAATAAACTAGAAGCTGTGACTGTAAAGAGAGTTTGATAATGAAGATGGTCGTGCCCTTAAGAAAAAAAAAATGCAGTCATTTCACATTTCAAATTTTGCTCTTTTCCGGTACAGATGGTGCATCAACAACATCCAAAGATCCAAGTGACCCATTTGCTGCATTTTCAGGTGAGATTTCTGTCATTCTGAATTTGTTTGCAAATTGATGATTTTGCTAGTGTGCGAATCACCCTCTTTTGTATTGTTGCAGTAATGTAAACTCCAATATTGTTTTTTGTACCCCATGTACGTGTCTAAACCTGCCATTTGTTTTGAATGAAACGGTGGACCTGGTTCTTTTGTATACATGTTAATCTAACACTTTCTTGAACTTGAATAAAGTCATGATTAAACAACAAATGCCTTGACTGTAATTGGATGACTATTACTACAGTATGTGCTTCATGCAATAATGATTGGAAGTATCCATGATTGTATCTGCAGGTGGTGGTGCAACAACAACAACAACGGCATCGTCCAGTGATCCAAGTGACCCCTTCGCTGCATTCTCAGGTGAAAATACCTCCACTTTCACCTCTTGAAGGTTGTGTTTACCTCCTGTATTAGATTCTTGTCGTCGATTCACAGTACCACAAGTGAAAATGATGATGGATGACTTTTCACGCCCCGTTGCAAAGTGTTGGATGTTTTATTGACCTATGTAGCATGAAAGTGACTTGTTGTACAGTGTACTGTGATATTATTTGCTGTGTGTTGCATGTCTCCTTGAACTTTTCTGTAAATATTCATTTTTTTCGTAAAAAAGAGGTAGAAACCTCAACAGAAACCTCAAAAAAGAAAAAGAAAAAAGTAAGTGCTGTGATGGCTTTTTGTTTCATGCACATAGATCTTTATGAGACTGGCAACTTTGCTGAAAATAAAGGCTAAAAAATGGCACGAAATGGCCAACAGGTACTGTAGAGATACATCCTGCATGACAAACAAAATGTACATATCAATAAAATCCAAGTGCGATGTATCTGCATATGAATGCAAGGATTTTTTTAAATCTCATGCTTCTTTTGTTTGTTTTTTTATTACCCATTGTGCCACAGCTGGTAGTGTAGCAGCGCAGCCTGCTAAGTCGGACACTGAAAAGAAGGACCCCTTCGCAGCTTTCGCTGGTGAGTGCAGTCATTTCCAGCAGATTGGAAACATGGTTGGCACTAGCAGATCGTTCCCCTACCCCCATTCTCAAGAAATTATGAAAGCCACTAACAAGCAAAAATAAATGTAGTGCCATTACCTATCCCTGCAATATTAGGGTACTGTATGAGTTACCTTGCTAGATTTTGTAGTGTGTGTTTGCACTACTACACAAGTTAGTATGTTGAATCTATTATCATACAATGCTTCTACATACAAGATGAAGCAACCAACCTGTGAGGGTTTAGCTTTTGTTGTATTTTTTCTTCTCATGAAAAAAAAAAAAATCTGTAGCGTATTGATGCCATTTTCGGTACGTGCTGGTGAGGCACTCTTCTTGGTATTGTCTGGAACCTGCATGATGTAACATACTTTTGTCCTGTTGCATGGTCATCATCATTTACATGGTCATTCTTCTTGTTTCAGGTCAGCAGGTTTGAACATGTGATGCATAGCCCTAATGTGTTATTTGTGAGTATATTGTGACATGGCTGTGTCTCTCGATGACTTCTTCTCTTTCAATGCAACATTCTCATCATCGTCCAGACTTCTCCAACTCGACGTTCGACTTCAGTTCGGGCTTCAAGCAGCAGTCGTCTTCGGCGACAAAGATGACCGCAGCAACCTCCTCCAGTAGTATCACGCCTGCCGCAACAACCTCTGCCACTCTTGCCACTTCCCTCACCCCAACTCCGCAGCCAGCAACCTCGCCACAGCCCCTGCAACCCAGTCCACTCACCGTGCAACCCTCGCTGCAGGCCGCCGTGGAGTCCAAGCCCGCCGCGAACCAGGAGGCAGCGTCGACGACAGCGATGTCCGTGCAGAGCGCGACCAATCAGAGTCCGTCGCCAGTGCTGCCGTTGCCGAAGAACGTGAAGTCGGTTCTGTCGCAGTACAAGGCCCTCTACCAGTTTGACGCGGAAGGGCCGGACGAATTGTCAATCAAACCGGGAGACATTATTTTGGTGAGTGTTAGCTGTCACAGACATCATCTGCCAGTTGTGATATAATAACAAAGCAACATAGGCATAATGAGGTAACAACAACACCGTCTCTATCTTCTATTAGATTCATGCCATGGCACAGTTTGAACAAATGCTTGTTCTGCCTCTGAAATTCTTGCCTGAAAGAGTATGACTTAAAACAGTGTCTATTGAAGGTGACTGAAGTACCCATGTAATTTTGTAGCATCAGGATCTGGCATGTGAAATGAAGATGACATGGATTAACAGTACTTTGTAATTCACTCTTGTTAAATGAATTGACAGATACGCCACATGGGCACAATGTGGGAGGATGCCCCAAATCTGGTGAGAGGGTATGAGTGTAGTTGTTGATAGAAAGAGGTAAATCCGGCCACTCCTGCTCTCGGGAACAAACCATGATCAAAACTGAATGATGATATTGTACAGCTGTATGTGGCATGCCTGTTAAGGGTGTTTATGGTCTTGAGCAGGTACAGTTTACCTATCTTTGTCTCTTTATGCGAATCGAATACATACACGTTCCTCTCGGCCACTTTCAAGCTAATCCAGTGTATGGAATGCTGCATTGATTTCATGATGTGAAGTGGTAACTTTATTATGCAACTCGCGACATGTCGTGAAAACGCCATGGTGTGCCCACCTATTCAATGATTATTTGAGCTATTAAACCAAGGCAATGTCCTAAAATCACCATGAATGAAAGATTATTTGATGAGCCACTATAGTCATCGCAGACAATCCTCCTTCCTAATGTAGGCATGTTGTCTAAATGCTATTAAAAGTGATTGCTGCAGTCAGATCTGATACCTGTTTATGGACTTGACTCCTGTCTTGCTGCCCACAGGTGGGTAAAAACCAGAATGGAGAGCCCGGCTGGCTGGGCGGAGAGCTCAACGGCAAGACGGGATGGTTCCCCGAGAACTATGCCGAGAAGCTCCCCTCCCCTCCCACCACCCCTCTCAAGCCCCCGGCGGAGAACGGTCTGGTCGTCGGCACGAGCGACGTCCCCAGCTGGGGCGGCTTCGAGCAGCAGATCAAGAAGTGAGCACCGGGAGGGCTATTGTGTTCGATGTTGAGATGTACAATTGTACATTATAAAAACTTCCAAAAGTCTTTTAAATTCTTACGTAATTTATTGTTTTTGGAATTTCTTATGTATTTCTTTGTTTCTAACTTTTTCTTTTTCTTTTTTTTTTCAGTGGAAATTGTCATGGACCACTTTTCTACCATAATTAGCATAAAATTAATCAATCAAACTGATGAATAGTAAAAATAGTCAGGTTTTTGTGAGTTTCATCACAGAGTACTGTTTTCCATAGGAAATGTACACAGAATCCCAAAATTGTGCCCATTTTGGGTTGACATGCCGTTATAGAAATGGACGTGGCTTCATAACGGTACACACAGACATTACAAATTTGGTTTCAAAAGTTGCGCGAGACTTGAAAAAAAAATGTCAAGAAACCTCACGGCAAGATCTGTCATCTTACAGAATTATTGTGTGAAACATCAAGGGGGCGGACCCCCCCCCCCCCCACCCTTTTAGGGTTAAAGAAAGCTCTTGTATTTCTTCATTGCAGTACTGAGATGGCAAGCATTTAGCGATGAATACTAGAGTGGTGAAGACACAGGCCAATTTTACCAGTCATTTCATCGTCACAACTCTAGTAGCTGTTCTCTGGCTTGAAAAAAAAAAGAAGAAGAAGAAGACAACAAGAAAGAAAAGATGTGAGAAATCAGATCATATATAAAGAAGTACCAATCAGTGCAGTTAACTGCAGCAAATTTTAATTTACAAGTCAGCATGGTTAAAGGAAAATAAGGAGGGAGAAGAAGTCAGATTATTTTGCATGTTATATCGTCATCCTTGTCTTATTCCTGTCAGGACTGAAGAGGTAAAGCAGCAATCGGCCCCCTCTCCAAGTCTTGCTGCATCTGTCCCTCCAGCCTCATCAAGCCTCACCCCAACCCCAGTCCCGGCCCCCCGGCAGGAACTCAAACAGAGCCCAGCGCCCGTCCCACAACAGGCTCCCAAACCCGCTCCGGAGCCCACCCCAGGGCCACCAGCCTCCGAACCCGCGCCGAAGAGCGAACCCAGTAAACACTCCGTCTCGGCCCTGGCGGCGGCCTTCACGGCTGCTGCGGAAGCCAGCACCGTCCCGCAGGTCAGCTCGCCCAAACCCATCTTTGCGCCCACAGACACTTCCGAAGAGCGAAAGGTGGAAGAAGCGAAAACAGACGAACCAAAAGCAGAAGAACCAAAGATGGAGGAGCAGAAAGCGGAAGAGCCAAAGGCAGAAGCACGGGTCAACGCCTCTCCTGGCCTGGGAGCAGCAGCGCCGGCCAGTGCCTCGTCATTCACCAAGGTCGTGCCCCAGTCTGGTCCCACATCATCACCTATTCCAAATCAGGTGGGTGGAGGAGTTGCCATGGAAACCACTTGCTCTTGGTTTGTGTTTGTGTGTGTGTGTGTGTGTGTGTATGTGTGTGTTTGTGTGTTCAGGGGCAGATCTAGGAATTCCGTAAAGGGAAGGGGGCACAAAAAATATTTCTGATGCCTTTTCCAGGTTTTATCATCTGACAAGCAAGAAAAAGGGCTTCAAGCGCAATTTTCTGGTGCCACTTTTATAAAGAATTAAAGTGGGGGGCGCACCCTTCCCCTTTCACCTTTTCTCTTTATTTCTTTTATTTTGTAAAGAAAATCAAAGGGAGAGGCACATCCAGCTTGCTTTTAGTTAGTGCAGACTGTTGTAAATGACTTCTCCATCATGCTAGAAACTATGTTGGCAAGAACTGTTAAAAAAAACCAAATTTGATTTAAAAGCTTGATTTCTAATAGCTTCACAAGAAAGATTCATCTTTTAAACCTTATATGTATGAAATCATATACAGGACTAACAGAGAACATTATGCCATACTCTAAAAGAAAGAGTGAAGAAAATGCATCCAAAGGGAGCCTGCCTACATTGTCTCTTTTACATTGCAGGGGGTCAAGGAGCCAGAGGGCACGGAGGTCAAGGCACTCTACGACTGGGATGCCAAGAAAGAGAACCACCTGTCCTTCAAGGCAGGCGACGTCATCACGGTGCTGGAGAAACAGGACATGTGGTGGCTGGGGAGGATCGACGGCCGCCGAGGCTGGTTCCCCAAGGCCCACGTCCAGTTCCTGGATGAGTGAGTCTGCCGCCCCTCTATTCACCCACTCCCCCCCCCCCCCCCCCCCCACCTGTTTTCACTTGCTAAATCTCTTCGTTCGTTTGTTGTTTGTTTTGTGTGTTTATTAAACAATTGTCCATTTGTTTGTATGTTGTTAATTGTTACATATGATGTGAGGCTTATAGGTACACATACATTGTATGTGTCATATTCATATTCCATGTTTGTAGATAGGCATGTCCAGTCCAAAATGATGATCAGTCAGATATTTTAGGATTTGAGACTTTGGCATAATTGCATATCAGCAACAACAACAACAAAACCCCCTGATGATTTCAAGATTTTGTGTACAAACTACTGTATTTGGCAGGTTGAGAGGTGATGACATCATCCAGTCATTTGAATATTTATATTGAATGTTTAAGATCTGTTCTATGAAAATTAGAGAAATCTCACAATTTCATAACTTTCTTAATTTTTATCCAGTCTTGATTAGGTTTTGACTGATGTGTGCATAAAATCTTCCTCTTTGCTATCAGACTAACTTTCAACGAGGCTAGAATTCCCTTTTAAGATGAATGTTGTGTCTTTCTGGTTTTCTCCCAGTGTGGCACCAGAAGGTAGCACACACACCTTCACTCAGGAGAAGGACCAGTCGGCCTTCGCCATCTACGCCAACACCCCGAAGCCGCCGCAGGAGTCCGCCTTTGCCCTGTACGCCAACACGCCCAAGGTCACGAAGCAGCCCACCCCGCCGCCTGAACAACCACAGAAGCAGCAGCAGCAGCAACAGCCACCACCACCACCAGTGGCAACGGCATCTGCATCACCCTCGCAACAACTGCAAGAGAACAACATTCCACAGCAACAGGAGACTGTATCCGCAGAGTCGTATGAAAGTATGCACACATTAATGTATTCCTTCAATGGTGGATTATATCCTTCAATTTGTTTTTTGTTTTTTTTCAATGGTGGATTATATCCTTCAGTTTGTTTGTCTGTTTGTTTTTTTCACTTTACACACACAACACACTGTAAACACGTTTTTTTTAAGTGCCATCTTCTATGCCATGGCGCTCATAGTGATTTTACATTGTGATAAACATGATTACATTTGGTGCTTTTAGCTGGATTCTGTTTATACAGCTGTACTTCATGCAAAAAACAAGTACCTTCCAATGTCACCAGTGTGGCTGATTCCTTAGCCCGTGCAAACGAAACGAATGTTATGTACTGTATTAAAAGCCAGAAGTTTTCACATATTGGAGCCGACAGCCTTTTTTGCGACATGAAATCTTTGGGAATCGCCACTGGCTTTCAATGTATTTAGTAATGTACACAAGGACTTTCACATGCATTTTAATTTCATGCATCTTGGCTCTTGCGACATTTGCAAAATTAAAAATGCATGCACAAATTTCTGGTTTTACAGTATCTCTTCTTTGTCACCCTATGCCATCCCATCCCTCAGTCTGCGTGTCGCTCTTCCCGTACTCATCGGAGGAGCCGGGGGATCTGATCTTCGAGGCGGACGAGACCATCACGGTGGTCAAGAAGGAGGGGGAGTGGTGGACGGGTCGCATCGGGGACAGGGAGGGCATGTTCCCGTCCAACTACGTCCGGCTGAGCTCGGCCCCTGAAGCCACCGGTCAGCCGCCGCCCAGCGCCAAAAGCCTGGCCCCTCCAGCCCCCCAGATCGTCCCTGCTGAGACGGCCGCCAAGACGGGCTCTCTCTCCAAGAAGCCAGGTACATTGGAGTCTAATTCCCTGCACCATGTTCCAGTATGCTTTAATACTGTATACGCTGAATATTTCGCGAGGTTTATATTTTTCAATTTTCCAATTATAAGCCAAAAGTCAATTTTGTCTTAGAAATGTGTTTGTTCTCACAGTGCATGGATATGTTTTTTGAGCTGCAGAGAATGGCAAGCTTGACTAACCATTAAGATAGGAATTATGTAAACAAAGGGAAGTTAATGAATTCAGAATTTATTTGCGGCATTTTCACAGAACGATCATATCAGAAGCCATCACATCTTAATACAATGTATCACAGTAAGCGTATCTGCTGCTAACCGTGGTTGACTACCAGTCTAAACAGGATATTTTACTCTGTAGCCTACACAGTAATTACTTTTGTTCATGAGAGAGGACTTACAAGTTACCTTAGCCTGTTGGAGACTAATCCAGAGTATACTGAGGCAGGTGTCTGTATGGTTTCGCATATGTACGTACACAGTGACTGTGACTGTGCTGCTACTCATTCATCTTTCACAAAAAATGGTTGCCATTTCTGTGCTAAATTCAAGAATCTGTGTGGACCACATCTGTCAACCATCGAGGTGTTGTAACAGTGTATGGTCTTTACTTGTGCAATGGAACAAGATTTCGCACTCGGTGAAAGATGAGGAGCACTATTCAACTTGGCTTTGCCCCGTTGAATAGAGCGCCTCTATCTGTCACCTCGTGCGAAATCTTGTACCATCACACTCGTGACCATAACATTATTTGTATACTATACCAAAGTTTGCCTTTTGGTTCCCCCCCCCCCACCCCCAAACAGAGATAGCTAAGGTGATAGCCTCATATCAAGCCACTGGGACAGAGCAGCTGAGTCTGGAGGCGGGCCAGCTCATCATGGTGAGGAAGAAGAGCCCCAGTGGATGGTGGCAGGGAGAGCTGCAGGTGAGATGATGATCCACAATGGTCCTGTGGTCTGGGTGTTTTCTGCAGGTTATAGGTTCAAAACCCACGACGCACATTCCTCTTTAAAGGATGCAAGAGATCTTCTGTTAACATGACCATTGCCTGGAATTCATGAAGGGAGTTTACATTTAGTCCCTGGTTTATGCAAATTTCTTCTGCTTAAATGCACATGACAGATGGCATAAAGGTGTCAGCAGATATGCAATAATGAGTGTGCATTGATACTCGTTTGTTGGAAAGTATGTCTATTTCATGCTTATTTTAGTCCATGAGCTGAATTCAAACCATGTATTGATTTAAACTTCTTTCATGAATTCAGGCCATTTCATTATAATCATCATCCATATAGCATAGTTACGTGTTACATCGTCAACACCAAAGCACAGTCATCTGTGAAAGTGGGAATGCAAAGGCTATAGATGAGGTTGTAGATTGACAATGAATAATGCATCATACTGAAGGAAATGATAACGTGCAGATGTTATGATAAGCCCAAATAAGACCAATCGGAGTGAAGCCCATAACTAAGTATCTATCTCTATGCTATCAAAACTATGTTTAGAAAAAAAGCAGCATTAACTTTTTAAAAAAAATGAAAGAATGAGGATTAATATAAGGGATGATGGATGTGCTATGTGAATATTTCACCAGCCTGTGAACTCTCAAGTGTAATGTTACCATGAGGAAGTGATTTTATTCATGATACATGCACTTGCATCACACGACTTCATTGTTACATCTTCCCAGGCGAGGGGCAAAAAGCGTCAGATGGGCTGGTTCCCTGCAAATTACGTCAAGCTGATGGAGTCGGGAGGCAGACTCACACCGACCCCCAGCGACCCCAGCAAGTCACCAAACTTGGGTCTAGCCGCACCCTCGGTGAGTGTTAGAAAGAACAGAAAAGTTGAGAATCTCTTCCCTTGCATCAGTGATGTCTAATGATGCATGCATACTTCGGTGATCATGAAATGGGGCCGTAAAATTTGATTCATCATTGTAAGCTATCCTACCACCGTCTTGTAGAATATGTGTCATTGCTGTACAGTGAGTGTTTGGAAATTTTTGCCTTAGTAAGAGGGCTGAAATTGTGTGCTGTAGTTGTAAGAGCTCAAATCAGTTCCAGCAATTTAATAAGAGTGTGCTGCAGTGATAGATTTATAAGTAATGCAATGCTGCAGTGATGAATTTGATGAACTCGTGTAGATGGGATCCCCAGTATGCCAGACATCCCACACCACAGATCTCCCTTGAATACCACAGACTGATTATTTATTCAGGGCGCCTTTGGGTTGTGCACCAAATTCAGTTTGCCGTTCAAAAACTCTGACACGTCATTTCCTTGGAGTAATCAGTGTTTTCCAGCTCTACCATTCAGAAAATAGACACATTTTCTTTCGAGGCTCTTTATTGAATACTTTTGTTATTCTGGCTATTTATGAGAAATGAGTGTTTTATAAGAATGGTCAGTATGACACCTCGAGGAAACATTTCATTAGGGGCCTGTTTTCATGATGACAGTTGTGATTTTCTTCAGTTTTTGCTTCGGCAACAGGAGGGCTGCTGAGTCTCCCTGATTCGGCAAGAGACTCCCTGAAAAATATAATATCTCTTCATGCCCTGACAAGAAAATACCAAGATCTTCCTGATTTGGGGATTTGTTTTTGCCTTTTGAGATGCGTGTATCACACAAGTACAGTAGCTCCGTGATTGCTCCTTAGAATCTCATGGATTTCGAAGTGTGAATATTGTTCGCAACCCTGCTACAACCCATGAAACAACCAATCAGCTTGTAGCATTCAGGTTCTCTTGTTGCTGTGGTAACAACACCTATTGCGACCTACAACTTCCAGTGTCTTTATCAAAGAGACTTGTACCAAGATAAGGACTTTTGCAGTCCATTAGTTCATACACACATTATTATTTTCTTATGTAAAGTGATCACTTCCTACTAATCTTGTAATTTCGTCTTTATATCTTGCTTTTTCAGCAAGCAGAACAGAGATTGACACCAGGCATTGATATGGGTGAGTAGCATGTCGTACCTGTATTTGTTTTTCTGATGCATGTTGTATACCTCATATACTCTTCAATGTTTCTATTTTGTAAGTATTGTCAAGAATTTGAATTTTAGAAACACTGTTTGCAGAACAGTAAATGATTGTAATGTTTTAAAACTCAACTCAGTATTTCTGATATGCAAAATTAAGTCAGGAGGTTTTTGGATATAATTCACATGCCGATCAAGATACTTGGTCTTGTCACCACAGGGAGGATGTGGTGTATGCAGTAAGCGAACTGGATTGTACCCCTCGGATGGGAGGGGAGGCATTACAATGGCCTTAACAGTTGTCGTAATTTTTCTTTTCTCTGCTGCCCTCCTTCCGTGCAGTGTGCCAGGTGATCACGCTCTACCAGTACGCCAAGCAGAACGACGACGAGCTGAGCTTCCAGAAGGGCATGGTAATCAACGTGCTCAACAAGGACGACCCCGACTGGTGGCGGGGCGAGCTCAACGGCTCCGAGGGCGTCTTCCCGTCCAACTACGTGCAGGAGATCGGCGACAGCAAGAGCGGGCCGGCGACGGACTGTGAGTAGTGCTACGATTTTCTCCTTCCTTCTTTCTCTCACTTTGCAGTTGCGGTGAAAAGCTACTCGGTGTTTAAAATTTGCTTTTGCAATTGGGAGCAGAAATCCATCGATGAGAGCAGTGGCAGTTTTTGAGCATGAATGAAAACAAAACAATCAATTTTCGTGAAATAAAAGTTAGATTTAATCAAAAGTCGGTAGATTTATAAGCATTGTTCCGAATTTGGGGTAAATTACGATAAAAGCCCTTCTGGTTCTCAGCGGATGATTTGAGGATTGAATGGGAAGAGAGAGAAAGAATAATGAAAGATGACAGGAATCTTGCTGAGGCTTGTTTGTACCCACTCGTCCTCATAGCAGAAAAGAGGTAATGTACAACTTTTGGTTGAAAATGCAGCTAGATTCTCTTTCAATCCATGCAAAAACAAGAAGACACTTTTAAGAGTGTGAGAGGGTGTGAATGCTGTTTTTTTTTTCGTGAGGAAGTGCTGAGCTGACATAGTTGCACAGGTCAGTGGTTGGGTAAAGAGTGTGTTTGATTGGCATTGGAAATCAGGTGCTTATATATGTACAATCCATTTGGCTTTTGTTTGTTCTTGTTTGTATGCTTGTTTGTTTTGGGGTTTTGTTTGTTTTTTAAACAGGGAAGGCAGGTAGATACAATGTAGCTTGTGTGTGGTAATGTGGCCTTTATCAGGGGACAAACTGTATGCGCCATATAGTTTGCAAATTTGGCAGGTCTTCTGGTGTTTGCAAAATCATTAAGTTTGGAAGAGTGAAATATGCTGTTGAATGAAAAGCAAAAAAGGGGAAATCATTTTTTTTTCTCAAATTCTCTCCCGAAAGAGGAGAATGCTTCTTATTTTGCTCACCGTGGGTACGCAATCAGGAATTCAACCACTCCCATAATTTGTCTTTCAAGTCATGATTCTCAAAACATTTAAAATTGTCATGCCTGCCTCCTCTCTTGTTTTATTCAAAGTCTGTCTGCCATGCTTCGTGGCTGCATTTGCTGAATGAATGTCACAGTACGTATTCAATAATCAGGTTCCCATCAAAGCAGTCACTACATACTGAGACACTATGGAACTTGTACAGTTCGACCTCGATTATCCGGCCTCCTTTTATCCGGAAATCTCTATTATCCGAACGCGTTCACGCAGTGAAGGACTTTTTTTTCATCCAAAAATTGAGAAAAAGCAGTGACTTATCCATCTTTTCATGGATCTGTTTCACTAATTTCATAAGATGTGCATGATATATTTCTCAATATCTGATTAGGTAAAACATGTATGATTTTCACATTGAGATATACTTTATTTTTGTGAAGAAGGGACTACAATTTTGCGCAGGCTAGCATAGATTACACCACTGTTGCGGGGTATGCTACATGTACCTGCCTATAGCTGCCAGTGCACTGGGACGGCAGCTTGGACGGCAGCTATTATGTACATTAACACTGTGTCCCCCATATCCGGCCAATTCGCTTATCCGGATGAGCGCCGGTACCGATATGGCCGGATAATCGAGGTCGAACTGTAATAACAGGAGACAACGGGAAAAACCAAGAACATTTTATGCACCAATGGTGTTAATTGCAAAGGACGTGTGAGAGAAGAATTTATGAAAGGCCTTGCGAGTAGTATTGAAGAGAACATGATAGAACTGAAGCTTATCATGTCCCTCGAGATAGTGTAGGATGTTGGTAAGTGAGATACACCCTTTCAAGCTGTCCACCTTAACACTTTGCACACTTGTGATTCTGTAAGTCCCCACCGTATGAACCACACTCTCAACCTTTTCTTCTTTCCTTCTTTCCAATTTTTTTTCTCCCACATTCTGTAGAACCAAGAGACACTGGTATAGGGACCTCGCATAAGCCTATTCCAAAGAAGCGCAAAAGAACAAAAAGCATATTAAGACTCACTACCAAAATCTGCTTGAACCATGGACAAATTTTGTCGACAAGCCAAGACTCGCTTGAAAAAAAAAAGTCTCTCGCGGGCGCTGCTTGTCGTACAGAGATCTGGATTTCACGTCACTCTTGCCACGGATACGAGGCCCCCCGAAGTCAAGAAGTCATCGTAGCGATGGACGCCTTGATAGGGAGGGAGCTTCGTCTAAACAGCTGGGACAAGGCGGTCTTTGATTTGTGAATCCCATATTTCTGTTCTTTCTGTTTGATTGGAACTTTGTGCAACGCGGGCTCCTTTGCGTCTGTGGCGCATGGACCAGGCAGCTTTTGGTAGTGGGTCTTCACTTGCTTCTTTTCAATCTTCCTCGTGCGTACGCTAGATCGTAGACAAAACATTTTAGTCCTTTTTCTCCCTCCCAAACGATGCAAGGCGTTGCTTTCTCTGTCCATTTCATGCGAGGGTGAGAGTCTGCTATAAAGCTGTTACTGCCTAACACTCTTTGAAGTTCACGCACTGAAATCTTTACCTGTAGAAGTAGCTCGCTAGACCCACTACCATCGATTGCCTTCAGCTGATGAGAATTTGGTAAAGTCTCAATATTTATTTGTTTATGAGGCTAGCTAGCACTGTAAGTGTGTTTGTTACCATGGAGATGTTCATTTATATTATGTGCAAATGACACAAACGATCTTGATGCAATAGGTGATGATACATTGTTCAGTCGATGACTGATTTTCAACTCACTGCTTTATGTCAGTACAAACTGTGATAGTAATCTTGTTTTTTTTAAAATCAGGATGTTTCTTCTTTCTCTTTCCTTCCTCTCTCTCTCTCTATCTTTCTCTCTTACATAATATATTGATATGAATATATTAAATGCATGTACAGTATAATCTGCAGTAGAATAGTTTATATGGGACTGTGACAAACCTGACCATACCAAAATGATTGTACTAGTTTTTAGCTGTTAGCCCTCTTCTTATGTCTTCTAGCAGGTCGACATCCTTTCGATCGTGTGTTCACAATCTTTTTAATGTGTGCACCAAGGAAGACTGCTTAAATGCAAAAAAAAAAAAAACCTAATGATAATCATTTATGCATACTCTTTGAAGCTTTTTTTTTGTTTTCATTGAGAAGCTGTTCAGAGATTTTATGTCAGAACATATAAGGGTAAATGGACAAACTGCTTGCCAGGTTTGTATTGTTGGCAAGCATGTGATGTTGAGACGTTGGAAAGAGATGTGTTTACTGTGGGGGGAGTGACATTCGTACAATGTATGCGTACTTATGTTCTCACGAAGGAAGACGCCAGCTGTTCATCCCAGCCATAAGACAACGGGTCACTGATAGACACTAACTGCCGTATGCACCGTACGATTGTACGCGAGGTCATAGCCATGGATGCTTGCCACCCATCAATTTACAGAGTGACAAGGAAAGTTGTATCTCAATGAAACCCATGTCACAGGTGTACACAACAATCGGGAGCACCAATTTGCTTGTAGGGACCTCTCTCGGGGAAAAAAAATAAAAAATTGCCCCCTGCACATGCACTGTGTGATGTCCTCAATTCCATGTTTAATACGTTGTGTCTTTTTGTGTCCCCACAAAATCAGCAACAACAACATTATTACAGTGGCACTACAAATCTTAATCCATAATGCTGGCATTAATTGCACAATACTGCCAAATCTGGTGTCGAGAACACCGTAAATAAGAGAAAACGCGCCCCAACCTGACTTCATTGCAAGGAGAAAATGCAGTTGCACACTCTTTTGATGCTAAAATGGTTTTGCATCTCTATACAGGATATGTTGTAGCAAGTATTAAAACAAAGTTGATCTGCCATCTTTCCACTTCATTTCGTACTTGACACATTTAGGCCAACTCTTCTTCGTTTCAATGTGTGCATGATTGTCTTCCATCATTTTTTGTACTAGTCCCAAATATTGAGTATTTTGTAAGTTTTATACGCCGTTGGTAGGCCCTTAGTGCATAGTGTAGTTGGCGTCATTGATTTGCATCCTGAATGGACAGATCACATGTAGTTATGAGAGCATTCCAATGAAAGGGAACATGTTGACGTGGGTTTGCACATGTGATTAAACTTTTATGCGTTCGATTTGCAGCATAAAGGTAGTAGTTAGAGTCAGAAGTTTGAAATGTATTTGTCCGCAAAAGCTTGATTAGTGTCCTCTCGTTCAACTTGACGCACTGATGTGACGATCAAGTTTAGAGAGTTTTTCAAATTCACGAAATTCTTCCGTCGAGATGTTTCCGTTGAAACTGATTGACAAATCTATCTTTTAATTTGGCTACTACAAAAACACTGATCAATTCAGTGCTCATGCGTTTAGAGAGTTTGTTGACCTGGGGTATAGTCTCTTAAGTTTTATAGGTCAGAGGTCAAGTTACACTTGAAAACCACATTTCCTCATGGATAAGAGATTTTTTTAAGACAATGCAGTGATTCAATATTTTTTTTTTAATTGCTTTTTAATGTTAATCTATATGATATCAATACATCCCTTAGATTCTGCATGGTTTATTAATGTGACTGTGTAGGGTTTTCTAGTTCAGAGGAGAAACAGCAAATCAGTAATGCCTTGAGATCTTTTGATTTGCAAAGTTGTTTTTTTATTCTTCTTTGTGATCTTGATTCTGATATATTGACAGGGTATTTCGAATTTGTGTGTGCACATTTGTTTAAGGATAATAGAATCCGTAGTACATGGTTTGTGGTATAGCTCATAGCAATGAACAGGAAATTTTACTTCATATTCCTTGAGAGATGCCTGTCTTTTTTGTTTATCTTTTTGTATACATATCCATGTATTTATTTCTTACTATATACAGGAAAAGCACAGAAATCATTCTCTTCTTTTTTTTTCCCAAATTATTGGGGGGAGGGGGTGCATGGCATTCACAAGTGTCTAGAAGGGTATACTCTCTCTATATATGTATGTATGTATCATATATTTTATGAACACGATTTATTCTTCAAATCAGGACATGAACAACAAAATTGTTAGTGGTTAGATTGACGATCAACAACCTCAGGGACAGAATGAGAAATGAGTATTATCCCTTAAACAAAAAGCAAAGTTAGTGATTTCCCAGTTTGGCAGCTATATGCATTGCATATATCATAACCACGTGTTCAATACGGGAGATGGTATTTTGTCATGTTGTCCATGTCGCAGAAAAAAAAAATATTAGTCGGCAGACAAAAATTCTCACTTCGTAGAAACCACCCTAAAATATGCAGTGTGTGCGATATGTAAATTGGAGCATCGTAATATTAAACAGTGAAACTGAAGTCTAACCATTGTAGTTTTAGATTACGTCTACTGTAGTTGAGACGACTTCTGAAATAAGTAGAGCCGTAAAGAGCTGGCAGGCATTGATGCCCGGCATTGATACCTTCCCCCGTCTCCGGTCTTGGAATGGAGAGATAGGGTGTCCAGGAGGCAGACCTTTCCAATATGCTGCAAAAATTCAGCCCCACCCCCAACTCCCTCTTGAATCAAGGAAATCACATTGTTTTGGCCTGTGTGATGTGGTGATAAAATGGGGCACACTTTTTAGCAGGAAAAAAACATGGCATCACTGAAACCCCAAACTGTGCACAGTGGATTATATGTCAAATGTGTGATAGTGTAAATTGCGAGCTTTAGATCTGTGATGTGAACGCTATTTTAAAGAGGACGCAGCCTCCCAGGTTTAGACAATGGAAACGGCTGTCTCAGGCATTTGCAGAACACCTTTTTTGGCCTAATTGGTGTCGTCTTTAATAGCGTTCGCGCCGCAGTTCTAAAGCTCGCTATATTCAGCCAGGCGTACACTACATGTATGTATATTTGTTAATTCAAACATCAGTTGCTGCTCGTCCTGTTGAGTTCAATTCTTTCCGAATAGATTGGATGATTAACCCGTTCCATACTGAATTCCGAAATCCCCATAGACTTAATACACAAGCCACTAGGTTCCGTAATGAATGGGGTTAAGAGATGTGTAACGTTGGTTTGAAAGTTGTTGCTTTCTTTTGTCAATTCAAAGTCAGCCATTTGCAAACTGGACCAGAAGAGTGGCAATTCTTATTATTATTCAGACTTGTGCAGAATTTGCAAATATGATCAAATAAGATATATCATCGTTAATCATAGTCAAGTGTCTTAATTTAGGATGCAATAATATAAATCCAAATGTCAAGTGGGATAATCTGTGAATTATGTATTCACTTCAAATATATTTCATGGTCAGTACTTATACACTGCCACACTTCTTCTGGGAAAAAAAAATAACTAAAAAATAAGGAGGGAAATAAAGAAAACGAGTGCAATCCAGACAATGGAGGAGGGATATGACGCATAACATGTCTTTGTGGTTATGAACGCACTATTCTAGATTGTCACAACCAGAGTGGTGTGATATGGACTTTGTTTTCCTTTCTTAAACTCACTTTTAATGTTATTCAGGGTGTCTGACCACAGATACTTTCAAGCATTCATGCACTGCACTCGTGCTCAGATGGAAGCTCTGTGAGCTTTTAAATTGCACTGGGAAATAGGATAATATGAGAATAGTAAGTGAGATAATGGGATTTAGAAGATGTCGATGTGAAGTGTCTGGAATGAAACTACATTTAGTTTCAGCCGATGCTCATGGTTGAATATATGAGTGAACTTGCTTCGAAACAGTATATTGAGGTAGTAATGGCATTACAAACAGTACATACACTATGCCACTTGGGTCCATACGTGAATGTGATTATTGTAAGCTGTTTTCCCTTTCAAATAGTAGCTCGTAAGGTCATATATCTTGCATGGTTGAAGAATTATGTCTCCCAATATCATGTATGAAATCTTATGGTAAGATACCTCAACAATTTAAAAAAAAAAAGAAATGAAAAATGGTTACCCCCATATCACTTAAGAATATACTCCCCTTTTATACGAAGAATAACGGTTCACATTTTTTTTTATGGGTCTGAAAAAATTTCTTTTGAACATTATAAAGGAGTTTCCAGTTGTATAATTCTGAGGAAAAGTCTGAGTTACCTACCTCTACAATACACCAGCTTATGAAAGGGATCTTATTTTTAGGGTTACAAAAGGGACAAGCATACTTTAAACCTCAATGTAGAAAAGTATTGTTCTGCTCAAAGCCATATATGGGGTAGTCTTGGGAAGGAACTTCGCTGCAGATATGATCAACCTGTCATTTGATTCATTTGGCACCTCCTTGTTTTACAGCACAAGTTATATTGGAGAAAGATTCTACGAACTGGACCATTCTATGAAATCTGTACAGAATCGGAATATTGAATGCAAAAAATCTCTGAGAGAAACAGGGTCTTTGATCTAAGATGCCTAGCCAATCCTATGGTCAGTTCTGGAGATACTGTAGCAATAAAGAAGCCTTTGGAAATTCTGCAACGAGAACAAATATGAATGCATGAACAACAAAGGGCCCAAATGAACAATATGTCACTTTTCCTTGTGAAAACAATGGTTAGTTAAAATTGTTGTGGAAGACACAGCACTAAACTCCCCCAAAATGGTTTTCTGGGACTTTACAGTGTAGACGGTGTAACCTCTCGTGAACTCTGTAGTAGTGTCGTGCAGCTTGAACCTTGTGACGAAGTGATCCCGGGCCACTGCTATTTCCGACTTATGTCCGTCACCATTAATATGATGTGTACGTGTGTGAGTGTGATATATTACAACGTATGTAGGTATTACAATACTGTGTGTATGTTTTCCTGCCAGTTTTGCCGATTGCAGACATATAATCTCTCTCTCCGTAGTTTCGTTACAAATGTTCTTAAAGGCGCTGCCTTTTCAAGCAAACGTTATGGAGAAGTCTTGCTTGTCTGGTATTCGTGATAGCTAGCATTTGAATCGTGGTATATTCTAGCATTGAGATAGTTCAGTGAGATGTTGTGTATCCCAGAGAGAGTAATGTGATCGTCTATGCTATACACCCTGGCTGGTATTCAGTGATTATTGGAAGGGAAAAACATATATTCCATTATATATAATATAACCGCTACAATAAATATAATTGTATTAGACATGGATGTTTATTTTTTGACCTTTCGCTACAGAATACACGATGTCATGTGCATTCGTTATGTTAAATTATTTCATGTTTTCTCCAGTCTAAAAAGATGAAGTACATTTATCCTGTTTTAAGTCTGCTGGAGAAATCTGGCAGTGGTGATAATAAGTCCTTTTTGCCTTTTTCCCCCTCATAAACATAGTTCATATAATATGAATAGTAGTTTATAGTATTAAAATACAAGTCAAAGACTATAAGCTCTGGGATTTAAAGTGGACAAGGTTTTGTAGCCATTCTCCCCCGGTCCATAATGGGATTTAATCTTCTTCTTTTTTTCTACAAATGAGCATCTGTTGTTATTTGTATACACATATACTATTGTACTTTTACATTATATATTCATGTTAACCATATTTTATTTTTATATTGATAAGTGTCTTCTTCAAACTAACAAACTGAATGTTTCTAAAATTTTTAAAGATTGAAAATAAACTAATAAAGACAGAAAATCAGAATGCTCAGCTCCCGGCAAAAGTCCCTGACAAAAGCCACAGCTTAAGATGAAATTTTAGCCATTGTTTTTAAGCAGATAAGGCTGTGTATTAGATATTAAAAATAATCGCCTTTTACCTCTTTTCTTTTCTATAAAACCACTGATTGCATTTGTTTGTGGTATAGCATTGTTGACCTGGTGAATGGAGGAGATAGACTGTAGGTGTGGTTGTTCTGCACACATTTTTTGGGACATTTTATCAAATACAATTTGCATATATTGCCTCATTTCCTTTTTCAGTACTTGTGTCTGAGCTTTGAATCCATCCCAACATGATTATAAGGCTTGTAGTGATAAATCATATTGAATATTTTTCATTGTGGGTTGGTGTCCCCATAAAAATGTTGTTATTGGTGAAAAGTATTTGATTTGCATGCTGGCCAAATGATTTCAGTTTATTACTTAGTACTTAAAAAAGGCATTGTAGAGATTTGTGAAATGATAGGGCGCCTATAGAACGTTCTTCATCAGTGCAGCGTAATGACAAAACAGTATCACAGTTCACCAGGTATCGTTACTGTCGTGTACCGTGGAAGGAGCGGTAAAACATGTGCTGCATGGAGTTTTCGTGTAACAGTCGTGTCTACGTTGTGAACTGTGACGTTATTTACGACTCTTGATCTCACGGTGCTGTGTAACTTTTTGCTGTCGGCAGCAGAAAGTTTTTAATGTATTCTAACGAAAACTGAACCAGATTTGACCAACATGTTTGCATGCGGAAATCTATGAATATATTATACTTACATATTATATACAAAAATGTTTAGTATATTACAGTATATTATAGAAAAAGAAAAAATGAGTAGAAAAATTCTTCTCTATGTGATTTATGATGAGCTAATGTGTGCATGTACAAATTTTGTCATCATGTGTACAATTCTTGATTAAAATGAAATGATTAAGAAAGCGATGTGTGTGCTTGAAAAGGATTCTTTCCCAAATACGTGTTGAATGTGGTAGGAACATGTTTATAAAGAACTCCTTCTCGGACAATGTCTTTGTACCATCACTGGTTATGCTCTTAAAAACACGAAAACAATGAATGTGTTTGTTGTTTTGTTTGTTTATTTGTTTGATTTTGCCTCACAAATTCCATTCAGGGTTATTGATCTCATGTTGCCTATGACAGTTTATGCCGCACATGTATTTACAGTGTACCTAGACATGAAATCTTTCCACCCTGAATTTGATTATATCTTTGCTGAAGCAGCAATTTTTGGTCATAATGTATTACATGATTCGTTTGGGCCTAAATCATACACATGTACACAGTGAGCCCCTCTTTTTTGTAATCTGTTGTTCAAAAAGAGGAAAAAACAACAACAGATTATCATGGATAATGTTTAAAGCACAGGGGCACTTTGGTTATTAATTGTAAATTGTGCAATATATTCACATTGCTGTTAATGCACATAGAGAGTTAGAGCCATGTTTTCCATTTTGAGGTTTCATGTAGTGTATTATCTTCTGTCATACAACAAATTTTCATTATGTTGTATGAAAGCCAGGTTTCTAGACACACCATTCCATGCATATATGTGGTTTGAATGGGCTCTTGTCTGTAAACCAAATTAGCTTGGGTGCCAGTGTGGAAATAACTCATGTCATGATCATGACTTTTTTTTTATGTCCCTTGTTTTTATACAAAGAGATACTACCGTGCTGAGATTACGTGTGTGTGTTTATTATTATGTGTGTGCATCATGTGTGTGTATATATATGTGTGGGTGGATGGGTGGGTGTGGGTGTGTACATGCACTATTGAACCAAAAAAAGAAATACAGTATGTGTATCCTTGGGTACTTTTAAAGCAGCAGCACACACTCGGATATATCAGTCAACGCTAAGGTTAACACACTTCACAACATTTCACTTCCCAGAGGTAGGGTTACACTATTCATACAAGCAGACATTCAATTTAGGTTTCATTGTAGGTACAGAAATCCAAGAACATCACTCACATTATTATTGTCCAGTGAATTTCTGCAGAAAGTGCATTGTATCGCTAACATTTCCAACCTAGTGCTTTTCACAAGCCAAGGAGATTTGTTTTAATTATCATTATTACAGACATCTTTCAAAGATCAAGGGTCAGAATCCAAATTAACATAAACAGATCAAGCACTGTAGCACTGCGTATTCAAGGACATAGTCAGTATAAATACTCTTAATTCCTGCTGTTCTTTAGGGAGAGCAAAAAATCCTGACCAAATTCATGCCTCTTTCCCATTTCATAAAAGATGTAATAGGATAGGAGCTCTTGTTAGAAATTAAAGCAATTTCTCCTAGCAACAGCCAATCAGGAAGCAGAATTCTTGTTTAATATGACCATGACACTTGCCATTCTAGCAAGAGTTGCTACCATAGCAACTGTTTATTAATGAAATGAGGCCTTGAAGTTTCGCCAATACCTCTTCCACCAAGATCTTTCATACAGGGGTACTGCCTATTAATATAAAGTGAACTTGTTCCATAATTTTTTTGCATGGTTTTTTTGTTCCACTGACTATTGACCCATTACTAGGAACAGGCATTGACAGCTAGGTGCAAAGTGTAGTAAGCAAAATATGAATACCTTTGTATTTTGAAATTGGTGTCACATGGTGTGAAAAAGGCAAAACTTTCCACACCACAAGATGTTTTACATTCGCAATTACATATTTGTATTTTTTTATCCAGACACCCATTATCTGTAATGTCCCCACTTTGGCTATTTTTTTTTGTTTTGTTTTATCATACAAAACAAAAAACCACCACTTTTGATTCCTCCTGTTTCAACCTGGAGATCAAGACATCTCCGACTCCCAAGTTAATTCTCTAGTTTCCATCCATGTACCATAAACCTTTCAAGCCCCATGAAAGAGATTTTGTTAAAGATATTGCTATCTGTAAGGTGAAAAATACCCTTCATACATCACTTTTTATTCATGAACTCATATTAAGATTTTGTTTTCTCTTTCCAGTCGACCCCTTGTTTATTGTTTTTTCGATTCTTTTTTTTTCTTCAATTTATCCATTACCTTTAGTAACCAATTTCAAGGGATTTGTGGTGGGTTTTTTTTAAAACTTAAAAAAACCCAAAAAACACTTGTCTATCAACTATCTTCCTCAAGGTACTTTTTAACTCTTGCTCTCACCTCCCCCCCCCCCAACTCTCTGTCACTCTCTATGTATGTGACATTTTTTAACTAGAGGCTTCTTGCCATGCTCCTAATTTCCACCCTGTGGGCCCGCGGTGTTCTCACCCTCGATCCCCCCTAGAACGTTCCAAATGCAATCTTCTTTTCGCCATATAATCCCTCCTTTCTGTCTCGATCCAGGGACCCGCGACCTCCACGTCCTGGAGAGCATGAGCGACATGGAGAGACACCGCCAGGGTCGCATCCACGAACTCATCCAGACGGAGCAGAAGTACGTGGACGACATGCAGCTCGCCGTGGAGGTCAGTGAACTCTCGCCGCCTATAAACCACCCCCCCCCCCACACACACACACACACACACATCCACTGTACATATGAGAATTGTACGTCCATCCCATTTGGTCTTCGCTGTAATGTACTGAAAAAAAAAAAAAAGATATCCTAAGAAGAGTCCCATTCTTTATTTGTTCTTTTTTTTTTGTCTTTTCATTTACAGTTTGTATTGTGAAGAAGGAAGGTAGCTATATAAGTATGGTTCTATAGTGGATCACACTGCACACCCAATAGGAAAATAGGAAGGGTTAGGGTTTTATCCATATCACAACACTTTAGTCTTCGTGAAGAAAACACCTTAATGTTAACAATAGTCTTACTCTGCTTGGTTGTGTAATTGTTCACAAAGTGAATATTACTATGGTGGGTATTTATAGCATATTCGAGTATGCTATGTGAATTTGAGTTACAAAAAATTTGAGTCATGAAAGTATAATCTGTGATCAAATTTTCATCAGAAAAAAAAAACAACAACCCAAATTTCAGGACAGAAGTGAGGAGCTGTCATGGCTCAGTGGTTGATACCACAGACTCTCAATCACAAGGTCCATGGTTCAAGTCCCCTGGCTACAGTGGTTGTGCCCCTAGGCAAGGCACTTTATCCTTATCGCTTATTCCTTTGGAGTAAACTTAGCCTTTAAAAGTTGTTGGTCCCATTCTGTGCCTTCTTAGCAGTCGAGTAAAAGAAATCTTTTGTGTAATTTACACAATTTTTTGACGTCATATGTCAAACACATGTCTCAGTGGAAAATCATTTTCTGTCGTGAGAACCACAGTAGTTCTTCCTTTGAAACTCCCGAGTTAAAATAGAGCATGCTGATTGACCGTGAAGGCTCTATTGATGTTCTGTCTCTATCTGTGTCATGTACGCAGGTCTTCCAGAGACCCATCTTGGACTCCGGCATGATGTCGGTCCAAGAGATGGCCTCGGTGTTCGTCAACTGGAAGGAACTCATTCAGTGCAATACCAAACTACTCAAGTAAGACACGACTTCACTTCACCCATGCTAAATCAACATTTGCATTCATTTTTCCCTTCTTATTTTCAACTTACCAGTCAAGAGGGATTGCTGAATTAACATATTTTTCATTTTCAGCAATAAGGGAAAGATAATAAAAAAAAAATTTAAGCTACTTTGACGATGATTTCAACTTTATAGACAGTAATGTTTCAAATACAATACCGGTAATACATTTTTCAGATCACCGGAAATTACTGATAATTTTGCAACATTTTCAGCATGTCACAAAAATGTGTGAGGGGTTTTTACCTTTACTTCACTCTGTCACAGTTTTGCTGTCATTTGCTCCACTTTCTCACACAAAAATTCACCCTGAAGTTGGTATTAAAGGTTAATTGGTGCCACCTCCATGCATGAAGCTGCTATGAAAGGGGTGATGTCCACCGGGCACCGCGAATTCACGAGATTTTGATTTTGTAGCACAAAGTGATCCACTCATTTGTTCCAAGCTTAAAGGGTGTGTACAGTTCTAGTCGAGGTGAGGATTTAGCTTATAACATTTTGCGAGATATTCAGAAACCACTCTATGAGATGTAAAAAAACATGCAATTCTAAGGGGCATATCAAAAGTTTATTTGATGAAAATCGGTTTGGAAGTGGCCGAGATATCCAAAAGCAAGATGAAACAAAGAGATCCTAATAAAGTTGTGGCCTGTAGTCTTTTATTATCATCACTTTTTTGGATATCTCAGCCATTTGAAAACCAATTTTCATCAAATAAATGTTGAATCCTTCTTAAAATTACATGCTCTTTCATATTTCATAAGAGGTTTCTAATTTTCTCACTTAGGAATGTAAAAAACATGAATCCCCACCTCAACCAGTACTGTACAGCCCCTTTAATAGATGGAGTGCACGTTACATTACTATCCATACAAGGTTATTCAAGAGTTTGCTATTTCTAGAGTTCCGAGTATGAATTGACCACATTCTGTTTGTTTTCATATGATTTACATTATGTAGAAATCCAGGCAGCATTCACTCTGTGACATTGGTTTTGGGTGCGTTCGAGCGTTCTAAATCGAACCAAAGCGAACTGAGCCAGAGCGTACATTATTGTACCATACTGAACTGGGCCAGATTTGGAGTGTCCGACCGCTCTTGTTGAGAAAGCATACCTCATGAGTTATTTTTCAAGGGGGTCACGCATTTTGTAGCAAGAAGGTTATTCACCTGGCACACTTACACTACTTACAGATGTCCCGAACAAACACAATGAACTCTTTGAATTATGACGTATGTGCATGTTACACACATTCTCATATGGGAAGTTTGGTTTCGCTTTTGGTACCCTTTTGGAGCACATCGGGAAGTGTTCCACTTTTGCCTCAATTCGGTTCAGTACAGTACACTTTCGGAGCATTCAAGTGCTCCTCTGGCGCAGGTACGGTACGATTCAGTTCACTTTAGGAGAGCGCTCGAACGCACGCCAAGTTTTGATTATTTCTCATGGTAATGAATTCATGCCTTCATTACAGAGCTCTGAGAGTCAGGAAAAAGATGAGCGGTGAGGAGCAGCCTGTCCACATGATTGGCGATATCTTGTGTGAACAGGTCAGTCTGTCAGAAAGCAGCTGGCCATCGAAGCATCTTGCTATCTGATCGCTGCATCGCATTGGAAAGTAGTCCCTGTTTTACATGAATGCTGAGGTTGTAGACTTTGCAAAAGTTGATTGTGCTATTATTGTCACACAGACAAGAGTAAGTGACAAGTAAAATCAAAGAGTGACTCATATATTATACCATATTGTGCCCCCATCACACACACATTCACACACTAAACTCCCCTCGCAGAAACAGTTAATTCCATATTTTGGCCATTTTCTTGATTTAAAACACTGGTTAATTTTTCCTTTCACTGTTCCTTTTTTTCTGCATTACAGAGATGTGTTCAAAATACCTTAATTTCCAGAGTTTGTCATTTCGCAATAATTTTTCTCACTTGTGGCTCTTTCGTTCCTCTTCTCAAGATGCGTTTTTAGAGCACCTAAATCTAAATGCAAATGCCTGTATGGAAATGAGCTACTTGAAGTGAAATGCATGTGCCAAGGTCCATGGTGGGAACTACATGTTGAAAGTGACTTGCCATTCTTAGCTTATAGAATGTGGAAATATCATTCAATATACCCATGTAGTATATGTTGTTCCACCTACTGTAAAACATGATATATTCGCGGCATGAAATTTTTTTGCGAATTGCCAATGGCATTCAATGCATACAGTGTAGACAAGAACTTTTGTGTGCATTTTAATTTCGCGAATCTTGGTTATTGCAAAATTGGCAAAATTAAAATGCATGTGAACATTTCTCATTTTACAGTATGCTGCTTCAAGAAATGCTATACACTTGTGTGCATAATGATATGCGAATTGGGACTAGTGGGACAATACACCAATCATTGCAAATTTGCTATCAAGAACCACAATGGCGGAATGAGAAATATGTATGAATCTCTTTTCAAAAGTTATTGATGTTCACCTTGACGATGATAGCGCATCGGTGATATGAAAGGCATTATTTTTGTGAGTCCTTTATTTGGTATCAGTTAATTTGAGAAATTTGCAGACAAAAATTCTCTGAAGTATACTGTATGCAGTGACTTTTGCACTTCTGTTATACCAAAATGTTCTAGTATGGTAAACCCCCTGTACATATAGACTTTTTGCGGGCACAAAGTTGCATTTCTGATCACCTTGTATCAATGGCACCGCCCATATTGCTGGTCTTCCCATCTGAAAAGTAAAAAATAATGGATAATTCACCTGTAAAGATGGTTTTCAAGCTAATTTTGCATGCTGTTTAAAACCCCCAATCCACAGCTGCCTCGGATGACGCCGTATATTCGGTTCTGCAGCTGTCAGCTGAGTGCCTCCAGCACGCTGTCCAAGAAGATCGACAATGACCCGGACTTCAGGGAGTATGTCAAGGTAAGGTCCAGAGGATGGTTGATATAATATCCTCAATTTGTGGCTTGTGGAGTGAGCACTGTGGATAATTGTCAGCTTTCCAATGCACTGCTGAGTATAATGATAATAGTGATAATAATAATAATAATAATAACAACAACAACAACAACAACAACAACAACAACAACAACAACAACAACAACAACAACAACAACAACAACAACAACAACAACAACAACAACAACAACAACAACAACAACAACAACAACAACAACAACAACAACAACAACAACAACAACAACAACAACAACAACAACAAGAAGAAGAAGAAGAAGAAGAAGAATAATAACAATAATAATAATGATAATGATAATGATAATAGTAATGATAATAATAATAATAATAATAATAATGATAATAATAATGATAATGATAATACTACTACTACTAATAATAATGATGATAATAATAATAATAATGATAATAATAATAATAATAATAATAATGATAATAGTAATGATAAAAATAATAAGAATAATAAGAATAATAATGATAACAACAACAATAACAACAATGATAATAATGATAATAATGTCTTATTTACCCAGGGCAGCCTCTTCCATGTTGCCACTGCTCTACCAGAGGGCCCTGCTATTATTATTACCCAAGTGTTGCTAGGTACCCATTTATGCACCTGGGTCGAGAGGGACATTTTTGGTAAGAACATCTTGTCCAAGGACGTGAGCACTGGGCGGGATTCAAACTCGGGTCCTCCAATTGGAAGTCGGGAGTGGACTTAACCACTATTCCACAATTTAACGCCCCCACAATGAGTAATGAGTATAGTTTTATAATGGAATATGCCATTAGCAGTATTCAACGGATTGTCAGCCGGCCGTTACGCTCAAATTTTTCTTTGTACAATTTTTTTCTTCCAACCAGCAACTCGCCTCAGACCAGCGGACCAAAGGAATGCCGGTCAGTAGCTACCTGATCAAACCCATGCAGCGGATCACGCGATACCCTCTACTGGTCCAGAAGGTTTGTACAACCCAAAATAGATATACGGACATACAGTAGCACCAGTGCGCTGAATAAAAGTGCCCGTATAAAGCGACGTATATCAAAATGCAATCAATATCATTATTCAAATCCTTGTGTACACCAATTGTACATTCATCTGCTCTAGGAGAGGAAAATCTCCTTCCTGGCATGATTATCCATTTTCATCACCACTTTGATAGTTTTCTTCTGGACATGCGTGACATACCGTTCATGCAAGTCAGGCAGGCGCATCACCATGACAAACGCACAGAGCTGCCAAGTCTCTCTTTATCCTGCACCACCTGACAAGAAAGAGTACTATTCTTTATATCATATATATAGCAAAAAATAATTTTGTGCGAGTCGGTACTTCCCGCCAATTTTGCAAGTGGTTACGTTGAGGTTCATTTATTGCGGAATGTAACAATGGGATGATAAATGTGATGGATGTGTGCACATAGCATTCATGCTGGGATCAGCGTTAATAGCTGTTCACATTTAAAAATTTGTGAATAGCATCCAACTGGCAAAATTTGTGAAAATTTAAACCCTGTGAAATATATGGCATATTAAGTATGCAAGTCTCCCTGGTTTAGAAATTATTCTTCGCCTGTTGAAATGTACATTTTATTATAGCACATCAGTAACTCCTTGGAAAGTCTTCAATCTGAATCTTCCCAACTTTGCTGTGTGAATATTGACAGACCTGATCATGATGTGTAGCTAAACTCCTCCCCCCGCCCTGCAAAGTCTTGCAACTGGGCTACTTTTCGCTGCAGAGATATTTTTTTCTAGCCTTTCATGTAGTTTGACAGTCACCTGATGTCACATAAAGGCAAATTTTCATGGACAATTGAAAAAAAAAGTTTCTGTTGAAAAATATAATAGAGACTAAAGTGAATGAAATCTGTTCATAAGATATTACAAGTTGCTTGCAGAAGGTAATTGTTTTGAAAGTGTCTACCTTTTTTGGCCCTGTTTTGTGACTGAATATGTACCCATATGAAACAATATGTAAAGAAAAGTGTTGTTGATATTGTGTTGAAGGGGACTTTGACCATCACCCAATGAACTGGCCCATTCACATGCTTCACTACACTAACACGGCTTTGCACTATAATAAGTGGGACTTTTACTGTTAATTTTCAAATGTGAATGACCTCAAAGAGCTTGCGGGGGCCCCGATTGCCCTTCAGAATTATACCACATTAAAGTGATCATCTACAAATCAGTTATATGACAGTTTTTTGTTTTTTAATTATAATTCATATCCCAAATTTGTGCTTGTGAAAGTTAAGACACTCCACATTCCCTTTGTTGATTGGGGAAAATGTGACAGAGTGGTGGAATCCAACTACAGTGAATGGGTAAAGTGATTAACACAAAATAAGACCCTTGTTTCTATTTTCGTTCTCTGTATGCAGATCCTGAAGTACACGCCTGAGGGCCATGCCGACTACGGGAACATCAGGATGGCGACGGAGAAAGCGGAGGAGCTGTGCCAGCAGGTCAACGAGGGAGTGCGGGAGAAGGAGAACTCCGACAAGCTGGAGTGGCTTCAAAACCATGTGGACTGCACTGGACTCGCCGAGGTATATATTGTATATGCGTAGAGGTGTTTGTTGGCATGACAACAGTAACCACCATGATGTCAGCATTTGACTGACATGGCTCAAAGGTATTTGACCTTTCACTGTGCTACCGTGGTAAAGTCGCAGATCCATAGATGAAAAAAATTGCAAAAAAAGAAGGTAACTAACATTTGTATGTGAAATGTATGAAGTTTGACATTTATTCAGACGTTAAATGGGGTTTTATGAAATATGCTTTTCATCATCATCATCATCATCCCTACGAAATGATATGAAAACTTTCAGATTATGGAATATATTTCACCCCATTGAGACGTGTGTAAGACCAGTAACTGCCCAGATTTTGATGCATGGATGTTGGTGGCCCTGTGATGACAGTTACCATGGGAACAACTTGATAGCAAACATAATGAGCAAAGGAAGAAAAACAAAGGTCATTTTACAAATTCTGTGATTGTCATTGTCTGAGGACTATTCAAAACCAATGCTGTTCTGTTTTGTTATTGTTGTTGTCCATGCAGGAGCTGATATTCAACTCTCTGACAAATTGCCTTGGCCCAAGGAAATATCTACACTCTGGAAAGCTGCACAAGGTACAGTAAGAATCATTCATATGGACTGCATAACACAGAGATGTTTGCAATCATTCTCATTGGCAATAATGGCAGCAAAGCCCCCTACATGTACCTTCCCAGTCTACCTGATTTCTCAGGAGGATCTCTGATAAAAAAAAATAAAAAATGTATTTCAATTCTAAACAAGAGAACATAAATTCCTCCCTGAATTTGGGACTTTTTTTTTGGGGGGGGGGGGGATGGTGGTTTTGTGGTTGTGTTTTGGGGTTGGTTTTTTAAAAATATAATATATTAGTATCTCCCTCACTGCTCCTGTTGAACCTCCTGGATGTCAAGATGCGTAAATGTTGGCAGCAGTCCTGTAGGTGGCAGTTACCATGGGAACGATGAGAGTGCTCACTCCTGATTGGTTCTTTCAAAACAGCTGCCATTTATGTCTGCCGTTGAAGCAGCGTACAATTATGATCACAAATTGATAACACTACTCAAGTACTTCATTTTCTACTCAAAAAAAAAATTATGCTCATGAACACAGAACAATGAATCCACTGTACATTTGCTCTCATGTTTCCTGTCTTTAACATACACTGTAGTAGCTAGGATTTTTAGGAGCATATGGATGATGATAAAACTCTAGGCATGTTTGCAAATTTGGAAGGTACAGCTGCTGTTTAATAGATGCGACCAACAAATTGCTGAGGAAAATTCATGGAAGTGATCCGAAATATGATTATGTAGGAAAAGTGAATGGGAATTAGTGTTTCATAGATATGTTGTAGGTCATATGCATCACTGTATGTATGACCTCATAATTTTTCAGGAGTTGTAAATTCTGTTACCTCTGGAGTGAAAATTGTCCATTGCATATCTCAAATATGATTGTATGGCACCAGTGTGGAGAAAATCAACACTGTGATCCCATTTTGTAAATCAATATGTGAACTTTCATTGTTGATGGTGTCTTGGATGTGGCAGTTGTGGAAGCTGTTGAAGATGTCTTGGTTGATTTCAGCTGAAATGTACAATTAGAATAATAGGGCCAACATTTTGATTGAAATATATGTACATGCGAATAGGTGAATACTCCAAACTTGATTGATTTAACTGCATTCAAGCCAAAAATAAAAGGGAACAGTCTGCTGCTGTTCATTGAAAATATAGAATGTGTTTATAAAACCCAGCAGACATTTTCTACAAATTTGGAAAATCTTTTTGAGAGTAATTGTCTTGTGAAAAGTTTGTATTAAATGCAATAGAGACTACTTTGCTTCTGTGACATGTTCACCAATTTATGATAAAATTTCTTAGAAACATTGAAAAAGTTATAAATCTTCAGTGGATTATGTAATGGTATTCAAAATCTCACTTCATTGTAGATGTACAGTCAACCTTGCCTAAGTCAACCTCACATAAGTCAAATAATAAATCTCCCAAGTCAAAGGTCTTTATATTCTGTTGATTTTAATCCCTCGTAAGTCAAGTCAAAGCTGTTTCTTCAGTCCAGATAGATTCAACTTTAGGCAAGGTTGACTGTATGTTTGAATGCAATGGTGAAATACATGTATCAAAGGATTAGGTACCATATTTCTGCTTTTCAAGAACCTCACAACTATAATGAAATTTTTTGAGGCAAAGATTATGTTTTAAATGTGGGCAGAGTAGCATTATTCAGTTTGATCCTTAATAAGCAAGTGCTGCTAAAGCTGTGAAGCTGCTCTTTATTACACCAAATTTTCAAATTGATTTGTCCACATTTCATTTTGCTTGCATGCCAAAATTTCCACATTGCTGGTGTAGCATGATAAAGCTATTCTTCACACAACGTATTGATTTTGTTTCCCTTTGTTTCAAAAGTTGTCCATTTTATGATAAAGCACACACTCTTGTGTGTGTTTGATGAATGTTTTATTTTTCCCGCAAAAGTCAGAATTGGATGACCTGCTTTTTCTGTAGTGTGCATTATTACGCCATTCACAGTTTGTATCAGCAGATGCGTTTAGAACGTGAAAGCTGTGTTTGAATTGGCAAGTGAAAAGTTTTGATTTTGGTCGCGACAGCAAGAATTCCCTTGCTCATGTATCAAATTGCAGAACTCACATATGCAGTCTAGCTCACACACGCACGCTATCATTAAACACAACACACATAAATTGCCCGTTTGTTTGTATCATGTATTACAATATCCCTGACAACCAAAATACACTACACTGCCAATCTTGTACAGATAGAGAAATTAAAAGTTCTTATCGGGTCGCTGCTTTACTTTTGTAGTACTGCCCACATTCTACAAAGTCATCTTGTTCATGCAAATTAGGGTCAAAAGATGCACTGCAAGAACAAGTTGAAAGTGGTGAGTAACATGACTGGACTTTGTTTGCAGCAGCATGAACAACTGCCAAAACGATGACATTATTGCTGCTCTATTTAATCACTCATGCACACACAAATAGGCGTGTATGCATGTACCACACACACACACACACACACACACACACACACATACTCTCTTCCCCCCCCCCTTCCCCTTGTTTTCAAACTTGTGAACCCTCGACGAAATGCCTCTAAATTTCATTGGCAAGGTAGGTGGTGATTAAATGGTCATACTTCGTGGTATCCTTGAAATCATAATTACATCAAAAGCGTGACTGTTCAAAATGTGGTCTGGGTATTCTGTTGATGAAGATGATGTGGAAGAGGTTCAGCGTCTTCCTAAACATTAGCCAGAGTCAAAGTAAGAATACTGAGTTATTAAGGACAATAGTCACATGGACATAGAGGCACATGCGCCTTCATGCACATTATGTATTTGACATGACTTGTATCAAATGAAACCACAAAATTAAATTCTTCAAATAAATCTTAGGAAAGTTTGTTTGTTTGTTTGTTTGTTTTTTTAATTCAACTTTCATGACCTACATGACATCATGCATATTGATTATGCTCATCAGGGTCAAAGGTCATACCTGTCATGTTTCATTAGAGTTGCAGAAGTACAAGTGCTGTAATGTGGGTTGATTTTGGGCATAACATCATTAAATACACGTACTTTAAGAACATGTTACAAGTGACATATACATGTATGCCAATACTTCCACAGCGCATCTGTACAAAGGAAGGGTTATGAGTTCAGAGTTCTACCACTGGTGAACGATCTAAATTTTGCACTTATAAAATTTTAATGAAAATTCTCTGTTGTGGTTCAAGGGGATAATAGAAATAAAGAGCTCTTAATGATACAATATAAAAAAAGTTACCATTATAGGTTTATAGGGGTTTACTGTATTTTTTTTTCCTTTTCAGGAACTGTAGGCATGCATCTCTTCCAGCAAAGGGTTTGAAAAAGAAACAAAAAAGAGTATGAAATCATCTCTTTCAAATCATTCAACAATGATATGAATTGACAGTTATATGCTTTGTATTGTGTATTACCTTTTTGATATTAACAAAAAATAAAGCTGAATTGGATTGAATTGAATTCAATTCAATTCAGTTCAATAGAACTGAATTGAATGGAATGGAATGGAATAGAACTGAATTGAATTGAATTGAATTGGATAGGATTAAATGGAGTTGACTTGAATTGACTTGAATTGAATTGAATTGAATTGAATGGAATTGAATTAATATCCTTATTTTCTCATCTTAAATCTCCCTCCAAACTTCTATCCCGCATCACACCAGGCTAAGAGCAACAAGGAGCTCTATGTGTTCCTCTTCAACGACTTTTTGTTATTCACCCAACCCGTCAAGCCTGGGCTCCGCGCACCCTTCTTGGCGGGGGACTCCAAGATTGCCATCGAGTACAAGATGTACAAACATGTAAGCGTGCTCACTGAATATCATTCCTGATAGCCAAAGATATTTTTCTTTTCATGTTTGGTCATGTTGTTGTTATTGTTGTTCTTTTACAGTCTTAGTACATGTGGATTTGGATCATTCCATTCCTTGTGGTTTGCAGGAAGTTAATGAGTCATGCTAAAGGTTACAAGAACAAATCAAAGAGATCATTTGTCGATAAGTTGGAAGGCTTGTACAGCTCTAATAGTGTTTTTCATCTTCTTTGCTGGGTTTTGCATTTTGCTACATATTACGCTTACTTGATTGAATCAAATTCATGCATCAAGTTTTATTGTTTTTTGAGACACATCTACAAGCTACTAAACATTGATTAATTCAGTGCTTATTTATGTTGATGTCGTGCAATTTGTCAATCAGTTGCAATAAAAGAAAAAAAAAATTACACATATCGTTTCTGAAAATGAGCATACTTGAGTTATTTGGCAGAAATGTCCATATATTGAATGATCTCTTCTCCCCGAAACCACCACAGCCACTGTTTCTGAATGAAGTGGAGGTGAAGATCCCGGATGAAACGGCTCCAGATGACTTTGTCTTCCACATCAACCACATTGACAAGGTGTACGCACTCAAGGCAGAGAGCAAGAAAGACAGGTGAGCCCAGCAAGTACACAGCATGTAGCCGTTTTTTCTTTCTCTCTCCTCCATTCTTGCTAATTATCTGTTTACTTCCTTATTTATTCATTTAGGTATCGTGCTGCCCATAATGCCTGCGGGCATTTTGGCAGCGACGATCACCTTTCACTCAGATCTGTTCTGGGCCAGCCACTTAATGGTCCACCATGTGTGCCCCAGACTCTTCAGTTCTGCCTTCACTGTCCTCAACTACATGTCTGTCTGTCTGTCTGTCTGTCTGTCTGTCTGTCTGTCTGTCTGTCTGTCTGTCTATTTATCTATATCTGTCTATATATCCATTCATCTATCTGAATATCCATTTTATGTCTATCTATCTTTATCTATCTGTTTGCCTAAATGTAGCTATTTGTCTGTCTACAATGTATCTATTTATTGATCTTTTTCTGTCTATCTATCCATTTTATGTCTGTATATCTCTGTCTATCCATCCATCCATTATTCCAGTCTGTTGTGGAAGGTTGATAGTATCAAGGAAATATCACTCCCCACCCCATATATAAGATGCTCAGTATTTCAAACTTTGTGTGTGTGTTCTTTTTATAGAAAAGTGCTGACCCTTTCATTTCTACAGGAATTGTGTTAAAATGTTGAAATCAAGAACCACCATTCTTCAGTCAATACTACAATGTTTTGAGGATGCCTCAAAAGGATGTACAGCACTCTTACATGTATGTCAACTTTGGGGAAGCATATTGTGTCAAAAGAAAATGTGTGCGACATATTCTAATGACTCTTTGTGATTCTAAAAAAAAGTGCACAGTTGTAAAAAAATGCCACATCTTTAATGAAAGATGACTGATTGCTTGTAGTGTCTGTGACAGTCCTGGATAAAAGTTTTTCGAGATGTCACTGATCAGTGAACATTCTTCCATACTGGGAAATTTATGTCTTTCGATAGGACTATGATTTCCGATCAATTATGCAATGAGGGGTCTCAATGTCTGTTCATCATCCTCTCTATCGACAGGACAAAATGGCAGGAGAGGATTCAGCAAGCATCCAAGAACTACGTGGAGACGGAAAAGAAGAAGCGAGAGAAGCTCCAGAGAGGTATGCTGAGATCATCGCTTTTAAAATACGACAATCTGTGTTGGAGTCTGCACAGAATATATTCCAAAGATTCTAAAAATGTCTAGTCCCTGTCTGCCCACTTTTCCTAGTTTCTTTTTTTGCTCCATTTCTTGACAAGGATACGACATCATCTGAATATGTTCAAAGTTTTAATGTTGAACCGTTTTGTAAGTCTCTCTATTCACTTTGTAGCTACATTTTTTCCTTTGTAATAAAGCTAGGGTATCATGATATGATCCAACAATTTGATTGCTTTTTTTTTGGGGGGGGGGGGGGGACACTCCACGATGATTTAAGGGTGTGCTTTCTAAAAAGGGAGACCTTTTCTCCATAGTTTTATGAACCGCTCAGTGGGAAGTGTCATTAATGCTCCCAATAGTACAGTCTCTGACATGTGTCATACTTGTATTGTCCCCGAATTTTACGTCCACAGCTCGCTCGCAGAGGAGTAAAGGCGTCGGTCGTCTCATGGTGGTCATCATCGAGGGCTACGAACTCAAGCCTTCAAATTCTGTCACAGGTCAGTCATCCAGAAGGTTTTTGGACTCTACCGATTAATCCACTCAGTACTGTTTTCACTGGTTAATGTGTTTGCCAGCTTGCTTCACTGCTTTTTAATATTGGCATTGGTGTTCTTCAGCAGACTGTTATTGAATTCATGGGATCGTGCAGTGTACCAGGGTCCTGTTTCATAAAACCTGTTATCAGTAACAACTGCCACATTTCTATGACAAATTTGCTCTGAGCCAATAAGATGCAAGAATTTAAGTTAAATAGCTTATAACAGCTATTGTAACTTGTTATCAATATTATACAAGTTTATGAAACGGGGCCCTGATCTCTATCAAAACATTAATATGATACAACAAATGATACAGAGCAATGATTGGGGGGGGGGGGGCAGTGAGAACTTTGTATACAGGTAGAGTAATTTGTTCCATGCAAGTCAAATGTCACAACAATATCTGAACTCTGACCTCAGGTCGCGCCGACCCCTACTGCGAGGTCAGCATGGGGTCGCAGGAGCACAAGACGAGAGTGGTGCCGGACAACCTCAACCCTGTCTGGGATTCGTCCATGCAGTTCATCGTCCGCGACTTGCAGGAAGATGTCCTGTGTATCACGGTCTATGACAGAGACTTCTTCTCACCGAATGGTAAAAGAGCTAATTTGCATTAAAGACGTTTGGTGTATACTGTAAAAGTGAAATTTTCGCAGTGTTGAAATTTTCGCACATTTCGCGCAACCAGAAACTACCGCAAAAATAAAAGCACGCAAATAGTTTTGCTAGCCATATGTTCCTGTGTGTCATGTCTTGATTCCGCGGAATTAAAAACACGCGAAACTCTTCTTACCCGGCCAAGCAAGAAAAATTAGTCGCGCGAAAATATCCACTTTTACAGTAGTCCTACATATTTGTCTTCGTGTTTGAGCATACGTGCGTGTGTTAAACTCTGCGGGTCATATTTTTATACAAGAATGTTTACATTGCATATTTCTTGATGCTTTTTTACTCAGGCAATGTCTGTGAAACTGAGAATGTGTGAAAATATTGCCTCTTTTAACACAAACACGAATATTGTATCCAAGTTTGGAAATCGCTTACTTGTCTTTTGAAAAGGGATCTGATTATTGCTTGTTGGTTGTGGTCATCCATGAGAATCCACAGCATTTTTCCCGTAATTAATCTCAGCAATTAGTAAAAAAAAAATATGCAAACTTGTCTCACCAAAGATGAGCACAGTGCTTGATTGTGTACCAACTTCTCCTGTCATGTTATTACAGATTTTAGTTCGGCAAGGCCTGTTAAAAATGTAATGCTCAAAGATATAGATATATATACAGGTGTACGCCTCGCAACGCATCTCAGACGCCATCGTCAGAGGGTAAGGAATTGATCAGATGAATTCCACATGGCAGTCGTGAGGGGTACTGTATGTTCTTTTATTTCTGTGGTGTTGATTTTGCTGTATGACTTTTCCTTGTTTTTCCATGCACAGACTTTTTGGGCAGGACCGAGGTGCGAGTCGCGGACATCTTGAAGGAGACACAGGGCCGGGGACCGGTCATCAAGAGCCTCCTGCTCCACGAAGTGTCCACTGGAGAGGTCAAGGTCAAGTTGACCCTCCACCTCTTTGACCAATCATGACCTCTGTGTTCGTTTTTAACTTGCCAAGATCAAGATGTGAAATAATCTGTCGTGATCAGAGTGTATATGAATAAGAATCGCATTGCTATGGTGATGAAGATGTAAATTTGTCTCTTTTTTGTTGTTGGTTTGTTTAATGTACAGTTTTATGAGGAGCGGAGGGGAGATATGTGTCTTTTCATATGTAGTGTATCTTCCTTGGTCTGTGAAAGTGTGGCATTGGATAGAATGATGCAGAAATATCTCAAATAATCAAGTTTATTCTCTCATGTTTTTAACAAATGAAATCAGAAAAGACTAAAGAAAAAAATTATACTTTCCTCATATTTTGCAAATGACGAGTGAAGTTACGGGATAATGATTGTGCTGAAATATATTCAAATTTGTTTGTGGAGTTGAAAAAGGGGGACTTTTATGAGTCAGTTTGATTCAAACTGTAAGAGTGCATCTGATGTAGATGCGTGATGTAAATGCTGGTCATGGTGCATCTGTTGACAGAAATGCATGTCTCATTTTGAAGTTTAGGGACTGCAGGCAAATTGTGGATCTCTTTCAATCTGTAACTCTTTCATTTCTTTTATTACCGATTATTCTTTCTCTTTCTTTCCTCTTTCAGAGTTTGGTAGTGGATGTTGATAATTAAAGAGCTCTATGAAATCCTTTGTCTTGTTTTAATGTTTCTGTTTTCAGAACAGTATAATAATCATTCCACAAAACGATAAAAAGTGATAAAGAATAGAATAGTTGATGTGATAGGAGAGTATAGGATGCTGGTGTGTAGAGGAATCATATCATAGCAAAAACCCTACTGAGTCAAGAGATGACTAAACCCCATAGTGTTCCTATTCCTCTGGAGAAAAGTTTGTCCCTGTGGTCTGTAAGTGTTGTACACAGAGCGATCTTTAGATTGTCAATGCTGTATACGCCATATATGCAGAGAGTCTCATTTTTCACGAATCTGGACTTCTTGACAACTTTGCAAGTGGTTGAATTTGTGATTGTGGAGTACAATATTGAACGGAGAAATGTATGTGTGCATGTTACATTCATGTCAGGATCGAATTAATATTTTCGTGTGTTTTTAAATTCGCGAATAGCACCCAACTAGCGAAATTTGTTAAAATAAAAGCCTCGCAAAGTATATGGCGTATACAGTAATCAATCCAGCTGGCCCACATGCCTTTCTGATATAATCTCCTACAGACACACACAGACACAGACACACACACACACACACACACACACAAAACAAACAACAACGCAACGTTAACTTCAGTTTCTTGTGCAGAAATCTTTCCTTTGTAGTGTGTGCACAGGATTTCTGCTGCCCATGCCTTCTGCAACTATTCGTTCAAACTGTTCAGAATGCTACGGATCACCCACACACTCTGTCTCTGTCTATACTATTTCACAGTGGGACCAGGAGCTACTGTGTGTCTTCGGTGGAGGTAGAGCTATTCTCATATTAACAGGCTTCCTGAGTCTTTGCTTTTTGATGTTCATGGCCAATGGTCCTTGCAAGCGGTGCTGATTAGAGACATGTATAATAGAGGCGAAACATGTTCCCCTTCATGAATTAAAGGCACAGGACTGTCTGGTACATTTTGATAGTAGCTTCTAAATCTGTCAGTTTGTAAATTACTTTTTTTTTTTAAATCATAAGTATTAAGCTTGGTGTGGTCCATCGGCCGGGTGTGGTCCCTTGGCTGGGTGTGGTCCCTGGGCTGGGTGTGGTCCCTGGGCTGGGTGTGGTCCTGGGATAGCTATAAAAATGGACAGACCGTCTTCCCTTCCATTCATCGTGATCATGTGCCAACAAAGCCCCAGTCTTTAGCAAAGCTCAAATTGATGGGTTCGTTCTTTTTACAATTCGAATCTGTAATAGTGGAGTAACCTCAATATCTTTGATATCAACTCTTTGCGAAAATGTGTAGAATGTGTCCTCGATCCACGAGAGTTTTTATTGAGACTACTAGCTGAAATCGGTAACCTCTGTTTCATTGACCGTAGTAGGACCCTGTTATGCACAAAAAAGGCCAGAAGCTAACAAAGGCCCTGCCCCAGTTGGCACAATAAATGTCCAACAAAAGATGACACCTACAGTGTATTGTTTGGTTTCCTATTCCTGTGCTGCCAATAGAAATACAATGATAGACTATGTTAAAATAGGCAGCATAATGTCGGCTGGAATGAGATGATATGAAACTTGATGCCATGGGATATTGCACAAAAATTGAAGTCAATGTATCAAATATCAACTACCCAGAAATCTCAGTGAATACTTGTATTAGAAATAAATTCCCACGTATCATCATGCTATTGGCTGTAGAATTGATTGCTATCGAAAGTCACATTGATGTATATCTGTAGGCCTATAATGTATTTTTTACTAACAAGAGCATGTATCTCATTTCCATACTTCTACACCTATGCCTGCACCCAATGCTCCAATCAATATGCTCATGAATTTGCCTGCATGGATGTCGTAGAGCTTTCAGATACACTTGTACATGCTTGGTTCTGCTGATCCCCATCAAAGCTCCTAATTTTGTGAAAAACTTTGTTTGATAATGGAAATATAATCGGAGAGAACCTGGCCATATAAGCTTTAGAGTAAAATGGAACATTGACATTCTTACGCGTTGTCAGATGTGTGGACATCCAACAGTGTTGAAGAAAATGTAACATTAAGAAAGTATATATTATTACAACTAATGCGAGCATATGAGAACAAGTATTTCAGCATGGACACAGTTATGCTGGTTTGGAATAATCCATTTCACATATGAAACATGATCAGATATAGGAGAAATAGTATTCCAATGATTTGATTGTCAAATGTTTGCCCTCATAGTAGTTTGTGGAAATGTTCAGTTCATGATGTCGCTTTTCAGTGGGATTCTAGGGGGCAAAAAGTCATAGTTTGGATTTTTTTTTTCTGATCCTTTTCCCAAAACTTTTCCTAGTCTCTAGTATGCAAAATGTCCTGAAAGCTCAACACATTACCTGTAGAGTATCAGCTTGTGATGGGGTACTCACTAGAATTCACAAACTATTTCTTTCTACACGTAATCTTGAATGTATAATGCTTGTCTTTATAAAAGAACACCATTGTAGGTGTGCTATAGTACAAATTTTAAGAACATCTACAGTAGTATCTATGGTTACAATAAGCCCACATGCATTGGATGCAAAGCAATAAATCGTATCGTACATGTCAAGTAATGGTCACAGAACATATAAAACTCAAGTCATATGTAACATATATCGAGTTTCTAAATATCAAAAGTCAAAACAGGATTTCATGCATTGATATAATATTATCCGTGATGTACTGTAAGTCTTACATGCCTCATGTTCAGAGACTCCAACCCCGAACGTATCGTAAACAGGAAGATTCTCCCATCTGGTCCCCACTGCAAACTGAAGACCGGTTGCACGAACATGTGCACAGTATTGTGTCCCAGTGGCACACATCACAAGCTCAAAGAGTGAGTAGACAGTTTCAATGTGTTGGTCTCCTACAGAAGAGCATAAAAATGTTTAAAAGTAAAACTGCCTCTGTAAATTTGTTTTTATCATATCGAAGTAGTTATTTTGTCTCTTTTTTTTCCCACAGTTACAGCTGTATAGGCTTGGAGGGAAGAAGATAACAAATAAATGGAAATCCTGAAAGGCTGTGAGTGGGTTAGAGATAAAGTTAGATGTGTCACATGCAAAAATTAATGCACAGTACCCAAATCCATTATTCCAGTCTTTGTTTCTTTTTGTTATGTCAGAGGCTAATTTGTAGCGAGGGGAAAAGCATATAGTGAAGACAACTTTATCTAATGTCTTTGTAGCAATAGATTCATAGGCAATAATAGACGGTAACCCACAAGCTACGAAGTCGACATCACCATCTCTTCATGCTATTGTACCATTTATCTTGTATGCAAATAGAAAGTGTAATCTTCTGACACTAATGGCATGTGAAGCTAATTGCCACCTGGAAACAAATTGAGCATTGGGTATGATTTCTGTCATTTTGAGATGGATTTTACTCCATTTCCCTCTCCTGCTGCTCTTATAGTCTTCTCAATCAAAAGAAAGTTTTTTCTGCACCCCTCCTCCACCCCCCCCCCCATTATCACCACTAGGATCAAATTAACCCCAAAGTCTGGCGTGATGATATGGTAGATGTAATCCGCGTGTATCAGCAACAAAGATTATATGCTATTTAATCAATTCAGTCCTCTGGTGTGTCGTTTGCGATTAGGTGACAGAGCTGGTGTTTGTAAAAAACTGTGTCTTTGTTCTCATTTCTAGCTAAACATGGGCATACAAATGAAGTCAAATGAAAATTGGTTTCATGTTCGCCAAGGTTCATTTCATCGGCTGAGAACAATAAGGGCTTTATCGCAATTTTTAGGAGTATTAAGTTTCATATTGGTACAGTATCATATTGTAAAGCTCAATCTCATCTACGTTATGGAGTGAATTTTAAAATATTGCCATTTTCAGTAAAATGTTAAAAATTAAAACCACAGGGGTGATATTTCACTCTGTATTTGAAACAATGCTGATACAACTTGTATCAAAATCTACCCACCTTAGATTAAAGAAACATTTCATTTCATGGAAACTGATTGTTTCGTTTTTATTTTCCCTCAAATCTAAGAACACAAAAGCGCCCTTCTTGTTCTCAGCTGACGATGGACTTCTACAAATACATGGAAGTGTTTGTTCTCAGGTGGTAATGCAAGGTAATACATTAGCTGTTCTTAGCTTTGATAGCAGTATACAACTCGTGTTATATAATATCTTTTGCCAGAATCGTTTTGTACCTGAATGAAATGTATTGGCTCAAATTAAAGATCTTCTTCTTTTTTTTTTAATTGTATCCTTTTTGAATGATCAGTATTAGTGGGTATCATGTAGCAGTATCCCTGTCTGATGTATTTGAATGGCTCCTGACTTGAAAACTATGATGAGAATATTTTCCAGAAAATAAATGGCTATGAAATGGTCTCATGTAAACTCCTTGACTGGCGAGACTGTTTTGTTTTGGTGTGAGTAGTGTGTAAGTGTGTGTGTGTATAAGTGTGTTTGTCTGTTTGTTTATTTATTTGTTTGTTTATTTGTTTTTTTGGGAGGAGATTTCTGTTCTTCACTTGCTTTGAGAGACAACGCTGAGACCATCTCAGTTTCGGACACGAGAGAGAAATTGTGTGTGATCGAGCAGTGTCGTGATATATGAATAAATCAATGGTGAGTTAGTTATCTAAACAAAGAGGTTTTTACAGATGCTAGAGGGTACAGTCCAGAGGAAAGAGGCTGCGCGAGGGAGCTGCCATTTTGGGTTGTGGGCACTTGTTTTGCCTGGATCCTGTACAGTGATTGAACAATAGGTGGCAGCACCCTATTTAAATATGCTCAACTCAATGTTCAACGCAGTCAGCCACGTGCTGTTTTATAGTTGCGTCAAAATGTTCAAGGAATCATAATGCTGAAATGTCATCATGTTGCTGTTGCCGTCTGATTTTATAGTGTCGTCATTCAAAGTATGTGTGCGAAACAAATGTCGTACCGCTGAAACTATCTTCTGGTCCACTCTCAAGTTCCCATTGTCTATTTTGTGAAAAACAAAAAGGTCTCGACACTAGGAAATATATTGTCATAGAAACTAATATCTAAACAATAAAATACATTGCATTTCTGAACAATAAAATGTGTCATAAAAACAAAAAAAAATCACTCGATGTGATATGACAAGATATGACTTGCACGTAGACTGTGATATTTCTCAGATAAGCGCATGCGCTCCCTCTTCAATTTTTGACGTCTCATTTGCATATATGCACGCATATGGCGAGTGCGTACTCTCGTACCCCTGTAAAATCTCTTCGATCTAAACCTTGAATAGGATACACTGTTGATGTCACTGTAAGAAAATGACTGACATTCCAGCCAATCAAAAGTCTTTAAGTCTAAGAAGAATATTCCTGGAGAAGGAGACATACAAGGGCATGAAAAAAAAAAAGTTGTAAATTTACACTGCAGGGTGGAAATATGGAGAAGAAATGGAGTTAAGTGAGCAGGTTATTGACATGCAACTCGGTCCAAAATGACAGCCCCATCCCCTTTTACTACATTGTAATACCAAAACACACATATCAGAAAGTTAACCAGACAAACATACACATTGAGACTGTACAGTTCTGGTTGAGGTGAGGATTCAGCTTGTAATGTTTTGCAAGATATATGTATAGAAACCACTCTATGAAATGTTAAAGAGCATACAAGTCTAAGGGGAATCAAAAAATAATTCAATGAAAATTGGTTTTGAAATGACCGAGATATCTAAAAACAAGGTAAAACAAAGAGATCCTAATAAAAGTCGTAGCCTGTCGATTTTATTGGGATCGCTTTTTGGGATATCTCGGCCATTTCAAGACCAATTTTCATCAAATAAATGTTGAATCCTTCTTGAAAGTACATGCTCTTTCATATTTCATAAGAGGTTTCTCATTATCTCACCAAAAAATGTTATATGCCCAACGTTAGGTCTCGACCAAAACTATATGATCCCTTTAACACCAAATCTACTAGTAGTACTTGCATGCACACTTGGAATACTCTTAAAAATACACTCACTCATAGCTCTCAATGTGATACACACAACACTTAATAGTAATGTACTCCCAAGTTTCGTAGGTTCTAAATCAATTATGAAATACACAAGCAATGACACAGTAACCGACCTCAATTGTGTAAGTTAATAATGCATTTTTTAATCTTGTCTCAACATTCATGGAAACACATAGTATCATAATTATTTCAATAAAGTTTATGAACAATACTTTAATGCACACGACACTGTCACACAGACACTATTTAAACCACTTTTCTCTGTGGGTCACCACATACGTGCATATCTACGGCAGGACGTTCCGAAACATGTACACATCTTGGTTTTTCGTCAAGTCTATGCATCAGTATACCAAATAACCTCTACATGTACGTACGGCTCAATTTCACACAGATGAAGAAGACATCAAAACTGGATACTTGTACTTGAGTGTATTAAACTCACAAAACCAAACTACTTTGGAGTGTGTTTCACAGAGCAGAAAACTCACAATACTCGGGATTTACCACATCGCGGGCACACCCAAAATCTTGTACAGCAGAAATTACAGCATGTGGCTTAACTTGTCCTTGCTAATAAGTGTTCAATGTATAATATGCACCCCCTGGGGTATCAAACTGCCTTTAGGGCCAGTTAACTTTGGGTGAATTATCAGCACCATCTAAGATAGACATTGACCACATTGAGAAAGTTGTCTCAAATGACATCACCAAAATCAATCCCATTGATCAACACATTTTCAGGCAGAAATCAGTTGTACATTTAAGAATCACAGCAGCGCTGATATCGGATAGGAAGCAAAAAAAAACAAAAAAATGGCTCAAGAGTCAACAAATTACCCTCCAGCAACAGACCCTAAAATTATGATGTATACAGAGGTATATCACAGTACGTGTCCTAATTCTTTCTGCTGTGTTGACGCAAATGTTTGTAGTGCTTAAGATCAACCAACATATTTCATACAGAGTTATGTAGAATGAACACATCTTGTATGAAGAAACTTGTCATCTTAGTATGCTGTAAAAGTGGAAATTTTCGCGGTGTTGAAATTTTCGCGCATTTCGCGCAACCAGAAACTAGCGCGAAAATAAAAGCACGCGAATATTTTTGCTTGCCATATGCTCCTGTGCGTGATGTCTTGATTCCGCGGAATTAAAAACACGCGAAACTCTTCTTACCCGGCGAAGCGCGAAAAATTAGTTGCGCGAAAATATCCACTTTTACAGTAACGCAGTATACTGTACATGCCTCAGCATAAATGAACAGGGAGAAACACACAATGTCATTCATCACACGACCAAGATGCTTAATCTTTCAAGGTGCCCACTGAACACCTCGCGGGATGACTCTAAATACACAGACATTCATTGCGTCATTACTTTAATTTAAATTACTTGAATTTGTAATATTTGTTCCATTTCACTCAACTTTTCTGTCATATTATGCTTTATTTATTCCATTCAATTTGAAGAAATACAATGTCAATCTCCCTTTATGGGTATTAAAACACCCTCCTTGGGAAAGAATTCACCTCATACGTACATTACATTTAGTGTTCATGATTTCGTTTTTTAAAAAGTCAAATTTCTGACACAAATAATCAGGAATGACATGATTGCCTACACAAAATATTCAATTTAAAGTGCAGATCCACGTACATGTATGTATACAGTAATCTTCAATGCATAATGCCTATCTGTCAACTAGCCAAATTTATTTCAGCCATTATACAAATTGTCTATTTCCCTTTCCAAGGATAGAATACACATATACACTGTAGTGTAAAGCAGTCACTACATCAGTGGTAGGAGGGGCAAGCTGCCGGCAGGCTCTGGAGTTGTCACAGGTAAAGTTTCGAGCAATTTATATATAAGAGAGAAAGTGAAAATGATGGAGCTTTTGCAACACAAATTCAGTGAACAGACTGCAATGCCGTGGATATATCTGCATGCCCAATCATAACGTTACTCTTTAGTTTGCTTTATTCCCCTTTTCAGTTTACTAAAAGATAATGCATTGCATGTCATGATACATATAAAACTTAAAAGCACACTGACCAGGGATTCAAAAGGATGCTGTTGTATATTGGTTGATTGGTAGTATATTTGTTGTATATTGGTTGATTGGTAGTATATTTGTTGTATATTGGTTGATTGGTAGTATATTTGTTGTATATTGGTTGATTGGTAGTATATTTGTTGTATATTGGTTGATTGGTAGTATATTTGTTGTATATTGGTTGATTGGTAGTATATTTGTTGTATATTGGTTGATTGGTAGTATATTTGTTGTATATTGGTTGATTGGTAGTATATTTGTTGTATATTGGTTGACTGGTAGTATATTTGTTGTATATTGGTTGATTGGTTGTATATTTGTTGTATATTGGTTGATTGGTGGTATATTTGTTGTATATTGGTTGATTGGTTGTATATTTATTGTATATTGGTTGATTGGTTGTATATTTGTTGTATATTGGTTGATTGGTTGTATATTTGTTGTATATTGGTTGATTGGTAGTACATTTGTTGTATATTGGTTGACTGGTAGTATATTTGTTGTATATTGGTTGATTGGTTGTATATTTGTTGTATATTGGTTGATTGGTGGTATATTTGTTGTATATTGGTTGATTGGTTGTATATTTATTGTATATTGGTTGATTGGTTGTATATCTGTTGTATATTGGTTGATTGGTTGTATATTTATTGTATATTGGTTGATTGGTAATATATTTGTTGTATATTGGTTGATTGGTTGTATATCTATTGGTTGTTTGGTTGTATATTCGTTGTATATTGGTTGATTAGTTGTATTTGTCGATTGGTCGTATATTCGTTGTACATTGGTTGTATGTTGGTTGATTGGTTGTATGAAACTTATTCCTATGGTCAGTACATCAAAAATGGTCAAAATAATACCAATTAATATCTCAGTTTGCCTCGATTTGGCTGTTCCTGGTTCAGTGTACACAGCAAATTGATCTATTGAATCTTTAACGTAAAGAGAGCGCATGCAATACGCACCAGCGATCTACTTTGATGAAAAGCTTTAACTAGTCTTTATACATTGTCCATCTTTGTATTAAATGAAGACGGAGGCAACCATCACGCAATCCAACAGCGCAATCTTGAATCCTGAGTCCTTGTGCTAAATCTATCACTGCTTGAATACTCTGGTAAAATATCTAGACCTCACACCTTAGATGGGGTATATTTAATATCATGCATTTAAATTGCCATCTCTCGGGACCTGACTACAATAATGATCGAGGGTTTGAGTTTGGCTCAATGTCGCATTATTGAGCTACAAAGCCATAAGAAAGCAAAGAGAAATACATACAAAACACTCATCAATAACAAGCACTGTCATCTTACACACATACTTAAAATCTAAAAATTTGAAGACATACATGTATACCAATATTTAACGGCAACCCTGTGCGATGTGCACAGGTTCCATGGTGGCTACTCACTGATCACATAGAAGTGCCATACTTCCCAGTAAAATCAAAAACAAAACAAAAACAAAAACAAATGATGAAATGTTAAATTTTAAAAAAAAAACATTCTAGATCTTGAAGAACTTGCCATCATGCAAAATACTGTGCTTTCTCCATCTGAATAGAAAATACAGACTGTAGTTTCAACTGCAGGATCTCAGACATGGAGTACCAAACAGGTAAGTGGAGAAAATCTACACCGTTAAAAATCTATGTCGTTTTGCAGCGCTACATACAGAAGATCAGCCATCATAGCACACAACACTGTACTCTCTGGGCTTACACATTGTCAAACACCCTTCCATTTGGCTCAGTTTTTGTTTTGTTTTGCGGGGGGGGGGGGGGGGGGGTTGTGTGTATGTTTTCTTTATTTTTTCCTTTTATACATTGTACATGTAGCTAATGGGTCCATCAAAACCATATAACAACAGATTTTTAAACAAAAATATGCAATTGATGCAATGATTGGCTACTAGCCCACTGTTATTCCAAACACATGCCCAGTGCATTGGTAATGCAATCAAAACAGTTGTGAAGTATAGAGCTGTTTTAACCTCAACAAACACATGTATGCTTGTATCAATGATATGAAAGTCAGTTTAAGAGACCAGTACAAGGGGATATCACAGAGAAAGAGGGGGTTAAAAGATAAAAATCAATGTGTGTAGGCTGCATCATGCATAGACTCATATGGCTGGAATTCTGCTTATATTTTGAAAATGTCACTGCTGACATAATGACTGACATGATTGCAGGAACGTACTGTACACCCAATGAAAAAGGAACAGTGCTCATGCTGATGCATTTTTCATGTTGCTGTGACAAACACAAAGCTTTTACATCATTTTTTTCTCTCTCTCTGTTAAATTTCAAGTTTGTACTTTAATCAGACCTAAGAATCTTTAATTTCCCACAGATCTCTGCAGACTAATATATTTTTGTGCGGCTCAATAATCAGTTTGAGAAAGTGAAAATTCCCTAGTCAGGCGACACCTCATCTCACAACAGTAAGTCACACTCTGGAGATCTCGAAGCTAGGACAAAATGCTTTAGATGATCACAGAGTATACTAGATAACTTATCTTTATGATTCAAATCTTAATTTAAATGACTTTTTGGATGTGTACACATAGGAGACAAGTAAAAGAAAAGAAGAAAAAAAAAGGACAAAGTTCATTCAGTCTTTCTGTGAAAAACCAGAGAGAGGGTGTACGTGTATATTATTTGACATTACTTAAAGTGATTGGATGTATTACATCGACTGTTGAGTGTGCGCTAGAGGTATCAGCAGTGGATGGATTTAATGAGAGTAATCATGCAAACCTCAGACTAATTAGTAGAGACTGGACATCCAAACTAACACATTGATAGGGGACTACCTGGACTTGCAAGCTCCCTCTGACAAAATTCCAGGATATATCTTGCTACACAGTCACGCAGTGCTTATTTGACCGAGTTCTCATTTTGCAAAGACTCTGAAGTCGACCAATTGCAACAGAAATATAACAGCAACGCAATATCACAAGGTGTAACTAGATCGACACTGAGTTCGTTGGTGCTTGTGTGGATTCATAATTGGACCGAAAAACTGTCTGAATTCACAAACATGTACCTGGTAGTTTGAATCAAATCCATGGTCATGATTGATGGTCAAGGTTTAGACCATATGAACTGAAACAAGCGAGATGTTGGCGTACCTTGCATGTGCCTGTTATAGCATGCATTCATGAATGTTGTCTGTTGGGGTATATGCTCTATATATGCATCACACACATTTGGGCAGTCAAAATCTGCATGTAATCTCGAGACTAATAGTAGATGTAAACGCGTCTCTTGGGAATTCAGGCCAAAGAGAGGAAAGATATATTGAACAGTGCCTTCAAAGAAAATATATACACATGGTATTGTGTATATACATGTACATATTTCTTGTGGATTGTCACCATTTCCTCTTGGTGTCACATGTCAAATGGTGAAAACTTCACCCGAATGCCACCTCCAGCACTGAACAAAGTACACTGTGAATAGCTGCACCAACAATGCTTATACAGTGAACCTGATGACATCACAATAGAAAGGCCTGAAGCTATATAGCTGTATTCTCCTCAGATAGATCACATACCATCAATCAGTACTGCTGGAAACACATAACAGAGTTGAATTGGAAAGCACATCACGAACCTACTTGCCATTATCCCAAAAGCATATATAGATATATAAGGCTGTTGCAAGAATTCACAATTATGCTAAGAGAATGCACTCTTCTCTCATATCATCCTACATGAGTGTTTGTACTCATAAGTCTAATGATATCGCACATGCCGTGAAAAAAGCAAATATCTTTTATTTGTGGCTATACTGAACTGTCGCGCGTAATATATAAATTCTATGATGATAACACTTTGAAGTTCTTGATGTATGTCATCAAAGATACTTGTACAAAGCAAAGCTTATAATCATGTTACCCATCGTCTAAAGGATCTTGCCAGATATATGTTCAAAGTCTGTGGGGGTTTTATCATCGTGAGGAGGGAACAAAACTAACTGCTAATGCCCTAACTTGTGCACAATATAAAACGAAGTCATATATATGTCTTAAGAATTCACATACCAAAAACATCTTCAAAAATTGACAGCAACTGCAACTGCTACGACCCACCTCTACATTTTTGGTTGCCACAAGGCAAGATAATGCATTGTCTTTGCAATTATTTTGGTTTCTGTTACATAAATGAATGTATATTTACACTTGTTACAGCAAGAATTATGAACAAATACTTCTAGTGAGACCTCTGCCTATCACATTGGACTAAGTATCTTGCTATAATGTGGGACACACAAGAAGAAAGGATACAAGAAGTCTTATAAGAATGGAGATGTCAGATTTAAATTAAAATAAAATAAAAAAACAAATATGTCGTGCTAAAAAATGAAGGAAGACTACGACTACACACACAATTTCATCTGAACACAGAACTGTAACACTTGTCAGCAATCAAGGTTGATGACAGTAATATATCATTCTAAAACAGACAAACTGTCACCCAAAGGCTTCATTGTCTATACCAGTATTCATTCACACAGAGCAAACAAAACAGAGTGATTAATTCTAATCGTCTTTAAAGACAAGATGCAAGAGTGCATACTTATATGCTCGTGGCAGATCTATATTTTTCTATACCAGTGCAAATGTCAGAAAGATTTAAGTTAGCAGTTCTATTCAAGCTTAACACACACATGGAAGTCAACACAACATGCAGAGAGATATAAATACAGTATAGGTTTACAAAAAAGTCATCACATTTCCATGTTTACAAGAAAGCACGAAGACATAAACCGGACCAGATACAATTAACTTCACAAGTTGTCTTTCGCAACAAGAATCTCTCCCTCGCTCTCTCTCTTTCTCTCTTTTGCTCTCTCTTGACTCCGCAGACTTGTGGCAATATAACATCACGGCTGATTATAACACCATTTTCCATCTACAAAAACTTGACAAAGCCTCCATGCATGTACTACCGAGGAGAATGTCTGCAAATTTGTTGCAGAATATGACGACCGGCCGACACAATTTTAGTTTGCTGTGCACAGTATTACTTTGGGATGTTCATCCAACCCGTGTACAGTATACATGTACCTGAGAAGAGAGCCAGAGTTGAACGTGTTCTGGGAGAGAGCTAGAACAAACTATTGAAACACAAGTTACTCAATCAGATTGCAGGTCGTCTGCAGACAGAGCCCGCAGGCCAGTTTTGGAGAAATGTCCGCAGAAAGAGAGAGATATATAATTCTCTCCACCATTAATTATCTCAGCCATGCAGTGCCCCAAGGTTTGGTATTATCAACACACGTACATGTACTTTACGTGTCTGGCAACAACCAACATAAACACGGTAGTCCCAATCTCACGCGCTATTCCTCGTTTCATTCTTGTTGTATCTGGGTGTTTTTTTTTGTGTGTGTGTGTGTTTGTGTTTTTTTCTCTCTCTGATGAGTGTCTCATTTACAGGCAATGCAGGCCAAATTATCTAATCAAGTCCATGGAAGAACATACTCTTTTTTCCAGGAGATGGGGGGGGGGGGGGTGGAGGAAGGGGAGGTGGTAGGGGAGGGATGGGATGTCTACCATAGATGTGAAGTTTCTCAACTGGCTGGGAGTGAGGAACTGCAATTTAACGACGTAACCAAATAGGTGGGGGAGTGAATGCCCCCCCCCCCCCTTGTATTGAGCTTTTTCATTTTGGAATACGAAATAAATTGTACAATTTGGGACACACTCATAATTCTGATATCATAATTCTCATCTTTTTGTTATGGAAGATAGTTCTGCAAGATAGCATTTTGAGCATTTTTCCCCAAAAATTTTGGTCAAGGGTAAATTGAGTCTAGATTGTATGACTGACATTTTAGAGACCTTTTTGGATTATCTAGTTTAACAGAAAGAAATATAGCTGTAAGATACAACCATGTAGGTATCCTCCAGCCAACAAAGCGAATAAGGAAGGTAGACTCAACCCAGCATAAGTGGGTTTCTCATCCAATGTTTACTATTGATCTCCCTGCCGTATTTTTTTTTTTTCTCTAGGAGGCATGAGAAAATGAGTGCTGGGGAGTGAGACTCATGCCACAGCCACGAGACTTGGTAGGTCTGGTCTACCAGTGAACCACTAAAAAACAATGATCTCAATTTGATGCCAATTTATTTCTGCTTCTGGATTCCTCGAGGCCAAGGCAGAAATTATCCTACGAACGGCGGTCAACGAAATGTCTGAAGCAACATCTTGATCTGGGGATACACTTTTGGCATTGATGCTGCTGTTGGGACATATGGTGCTGAATGTAGCAGATTAACAGAAGAACACGTAACAACACATCCATGTGGAAAATCAAACGTGAGAGACTATTCAAGCACAAGTGGCAAACATGTGCTCTGATATGGAGAAAAATAATGTATAATATACATATAAACACATATAATACGAGGTACATAAGAGCAGCAAAACAAGTGCAACATACAAAACAGGAACTTATAGAGAGTGCTTTGACTATTTCTACGTGCATATGGCACAATATATCTTGGACATGATGACAAGAAATTCAGAACTATCATCTTTCTTGGCACATTGATGCCCTATGATCAGATGGCATCCATAGTTTTTACTCTCAAGTGTACAATGTGCACAAACTTCCACTGAAAAGACATCTGGGATATCTAACATTAGAGTCGCAAAAGTAACTTGTGTCTTAATTTGAATGTCGTTTGGGCTGATCATCACACAATATAATCTTTTTTTTTTTTCTGTTGAAATGTGACATTGATACATGGTGGCCATTAATGTTGCAGGTTCAAACTGAGATAAAAAAAAAACAACAACAACAATTGACTGGTCTTCAATACTTTAAAAAAATCCACTTACCACAGCTTGGTATGATTGGTCTGCATATCTCTTATCTTGAGCTATTCCTATTAGGAGCCCTAAGAGCTGCTTAAAGTAAGCCTCCCTACAGCGCATGGAGAAACTCGGCAAATAGCTTGTTATCTTCACCAGATAACGGGCCTACAGTTATAGGAGGGCCATTCTGACTGGACAGTGCATCAAAGCGCTGACAGTGTTTACATTGTCCACGGCTGCCTCTCTGTTCCATGGTGTGCATACAGATAGTACAGAATCACATAGTACAGTGTTCGAATCTAATTCTCAATTAGGCTCTGTTTATATGTTCTGTATTAATAAATGGAAGTAATGATGTTGCAATGAGACCTATAAACCATGCTATTGAACTTCCCTGCACCCTGTGTGAATCGCAAGCCTTAAATCTTGTACATTGTACATAGAATTTTTCTTAATTTAGAGAAATAATACTATCTGGCTTTTAATATACAATGAACATTAGAATGTATTACAATTCACTGGTACATTGTATACTGTATGCATGGAGTATACAAGCACAATACGGTTGTATGTGTGCATGATGAGCAATTTGGAAATATATTGTACACTACGAACATGGCGATTAGGGATGACGATTTCTGTGAAAAGCTAGCTACTATCAATCTCAAAACTACTCTATAGAATCAATGGGTGTCAGAACTTTGCTTGACCATTGACGCTTGAGGGGAATCTGTGAAAGCGCCAAATTCTCACAACAACAACAGTCATTAGCCTCATTTCTCACAATTTGAAGGACCTCGATGACACACTCACTGCGTGGCCCATGATCAAATTGCAATTTCAGCCTTTCATTTGAGTCGACGCAAATGCCTAAATTGCAGACACAACAAACGTATTAAAGTCCTCACATATCCGGAAACTACAAAAAATTGAATATATCACAAAGTTGGCGGACACTAAAATGCCATCTCTCTGATCTCCAGAACGGCCATGAACTCAAAGGCCAATCTGATCTACAGCACCCATGTTTTATTCCCTCCTGCTACAATGTTTAGCCAATCAGTGAAATTCTTCCACAAAGTCTGTACACTGACCTCTGGACAATGATTTCTGCCCTTTCTGGACAGCAAGTCCCATCTAGTTAAAAATGAATGATTTCTCCAAGTGTTTGAACTGTTTGAACCCCCATACTTATAATTCAAGTATCGCATCATAATTCTGCTTTTTTAAGTGTTTTCTAGAGTTATCACTTATATCTCTACACACAATAATATTGGTAGTTGAACTTGTCCATCAATCCCTTGATTTGGAATTTACATTATGTACAGTGTACATTGTATGCATATTTACCTTGAGCTTTGTCACACGAACTGATCTGTCATATAAGTCAGAATAATCGTAAGCATGAATAATAATTTTACAATCTTACTATATACCGCAAATATCACATGCTTTATGGTTTTGATAATGAACTGTTATCACATAATCCGAAACCTAGTGTATCCAGTGAACTGTTCTGACAGTAGTATGTAAAATTAGTTAACTATTAACTTTCAAATGCAACTCTGGCTTGCAGCAAATCTTCCCATGGATTAAACAAGCCGAATGCTTTTCATATTCTGTAGCTACGATGTTTGATCAAATTTTAGTTAATGTCTCTTGAATTATCACTTCAGATATAGGTACATTGTACTTGGAAAATACAGTGTATACATGTATAACGTTGCCCTTTGACCATGACCTTATGACCTCATAGGAAGCCATTGACTTGAAATCTCTAACTCAAACAGAGGCAATTTTTCTTATGCTCCTTATAAACAAACAGACTTTCATCTATTCTTGCGTCATTCGTGCGAACAAGAAAAGATTACCACTAATACCAGAGGACGGATGGACAACACATTTGGTACAACTGTATACACACTTCTGGCACCACAAAGTGGCCATTAAAGGGCAGAGAAATATCACTTCAGCCCCACTGACAACTACTGTAAGCATCACTGGATGAATTTGCAAGAGTACAAGATGTAATTTACTCATCAAAAAATCCAGACTATGTCACTTGTCAAAGAGTATGATGACTTGTACTTTCCAGCAAGTATGTACAGTACAATAATCTGTATTCTGATGTGATCTGGGATATTAAGCGGTACGTAGAATAAGACACGTCATACATACAGAGGAAATTGGTAAACCATCATATAATCAACGCACAGTTTCCACGATGCCAATACAGGGTGAAATACATCTAAAGCATTTTCCCTTCTGATTGCAAATCACACAGAGGTAGGACGAGGAACCAGGGAATAATTTTCCTGGTATCGCATTGCAATTTGCTATGCATGCATTTTTACACCACTGCTACACAAACTATCTTTAGTGTAGCAGTTTACTTCCACAGAAGTATGATACCATTTGAAATATTGTTCATCAGCTGGAATTGCTAATCAAAGGGCAAGTCCAAGATAACGCGCACGTTACGTATGGGACATTCAGAGACTTTTATGACCTGAAAAATAGTGTTAATGGCCTTTGATCATATTGAACTTCATCATGGTGATTGATATCTAGGAGAAGTATAATCATGTAAAAAATTGAGAAAAATGACCTTGACAATTATATTCTAGAAGAGAAAATATGTGCCGTTACGTATGGGACCAGAAAAATTTTGTTTTTTTGAACATTTTTTTCAACCTCAAAACTCTCTGAAAGTATATCATTCTACAACTTGTAACTCACTGTGATGAAAGTCACAACACTCAAGATTATCACAGGTAAGTTTCATGTCATTAGGCAAAAAGGTCTAATTACAGGTTCTAATTAAAGACAGACATGACGCGTTACGTATGGGACCGTTACGTATGGGACAGTTTGTCCCCCATTCATTTAGTGTGTGAAGAACCATGTTTATGGGTATTTTGCATAATTATTGAAGTAGAATCAGTTGAAACTACTCAAATACTGATCCAGATTGTCAAGGAAACAATATTCCCCAAATATTCACCATCATAATCATATTCAATCATATTTTTATATTTTTTTGACCAACCTGGGTATGCACGCCCTTTGTCCCCCATTCGTTTAGTGTGTGGAGAAGCATGTTTATGGGTATTTTGCAAAATAATTTTGCAAAATACCCATAAACAAATTTTTGCATTTATAGTTATGAGGTGGAATCAGTTGAAATTACTCAAATACTGATCCAGATTGTCACGGGAACAACATCCCCTAAATATTTACCATCATAATCATATTCAGTCATATTCTATATTTTTTATGACCAACCTGAGTATGTATGCCCTATTTTTATCAGGATAGTTACTACTAAAAAATTGAATAGTTTAAAGTGTTTACTTCCATTGATGAAGGGAAGTTTGCCATTTAGTTTCAATAAAAAACAACTTGACACAAGAAATATTAAGTTTGATACAATGTAAGCAATACCTGGTGCGTGGAACCCCAGTGATCGAGTAGATATATGATGTCTGTCTAGCAGTCAGGTCATTGATTTGAGTCACACCTCAGTATGTATATACCCATGAATTTTGTTGTGGCTACTACTGAGAACTGAATAAGGACAATTTGTGTATCACTTGCAATAGAAAAAATCATTACTTTTTATTTTTTTCTATATATCACAACCATTTCTAATTGGATCTCCATCACATAAACTTTGAATTCCTCTAGTCTTAGGATTTTATGTTCTTAAGTAATTCATATAATTGGTTTCCAATCATCTCTTTAAATGTTGAAAACTGAATCCCCATTTCTACAAAAAAAAAACTATACCATCCCTTTAATGCTGATTTTTCATTGTGTATTTTGCCATTTTCCCCTCCCCCTTTCTGAAAATTGTTCAGTCAAGTTCATGTATTGTTTCAAGTGTCTATAACTCAAAAAGTAGCTACAATGTTGGGATGCTTTCTTCAGGATGATTGACCATTTGTGTACTGAGAGACCTTCCCAGCTAGCAACATGCATTCACATGCAATATGTATGAGGATGTCCCATACGTAACGCATTTGTCCCATACGTAACATTATTTCAATGCCTAATAAAAATATTTCTTTTACTTTTTTTTTCTTTTTTCTCTGGTATTTAATATCTCTAAACAATAAATTAGAACTTTCCAAAAGGGCATTAAAATAACCTTAGCAATTTTAGAAAAAACCTAAAAAAATGACCTCATTTTGTTACGTATGGGACATCGCATGATAGGACACGAGCTAATTTGCATAATCATTTGCATAATCCCTAAATTTTCATACCAAGTTAAACTATGTGATGAACTTCTTATGTCCACATATCAATCAAATAGTATTTGCTTTCCTTTGAATTAATATGAATTTTTATAAATGTCCCATACGTAACGTTGTGTTTCACATATATGCAAATGAAGCCCTTGAAATTTGCATAAATTTACATAATATCATTTTTTCCTCCACGGAAATCAAAACTTCAACTCATAAGCTTCAAAATGATACCAAACATGTCAATATTGAGCAAAGATGAAATTTTGCCTTCTGAGGGGACCTTATCTTGGACTTGCCCCAAATTTGAGTTGGAAAATTATTCCCTGGGAACTAATAAATACAAGTCATCGTATGTCTGCTATGATGACAATATTGTACAAACCTCTGAAACACGATGTCCACATATGTAACAGGAAGTGCCTCTTCAGAAATGTTGATGAATGCTTTTGATACAATAATTATGCATTGTCCATGCACATCAACTACAAACCCAAATACAGTTAATGGCAAATATTTACAGCATTACTCCAAAGCCGATCCACAAAGATCCTACACATAGCTCAGGAACTTCTTGAGAACGGCGTATTGTTCCAGAACATCTGCGGATAAATTATACAGCAACAATGTACAGCCCTCTCGTGCTAAAATCTATATTACATTGCTTTATATCTTCTTTTGCAGTTGAGCAAAGTTTTGTATTGCACATTGTAATACGTTACTTAAAAAATAAGCTTAAGAGTAACATGCATCTCATTCACTGTTTTATAGGAATTCTATACAAAACACCAATTTGACCATTTTGGGAATCACTCTAAAGTTGCATGTACATGTACAGTAATAAAACAAACCCTATGGCATGACTTGCTTTTTTCTTTCTTTTTTTTTCTTTATCACAGTTTCATTGGACAAAAAAAAAATAATCATGCAAATGCAAACAAATTTTTATGTCAATTGGAATTCTCCACTGGCAGGGAACTCAAGAAGAAAATCAGTTCTCTTAATTGAAAGAGTGAAAAGATTTGAAGATCAGAGTACATCACACCTATTTACAGAAAATAAAAGAAACACAGTATAAATCTTAACTTTGTATTCTATCTTACATGCCTGGAGACAAAATATACCACATATATTCGAACACAATTAATGCAAATGAAAATTACAGTAAGTACATTCGCAAAATCAAAGGAAACTACAAGTACTCGTCAAAACAATACTGAAATTCGCAAAATACAATGTACAACCTGTACATAGCATGTGAGAAGGATGTCACCTACAATAAACAATTTTAATTTTCTTTTATAATCAAAAGTCATTATCTGTATTTGAACAGATCCCATCCCTGCTAATTTAAGGTGACATGTACTAAACAAACGAATAATATTGCTAAATTCTGAAATGTGATATAACAAGGCATGTGTAATATCTATAGGCAAATCATATAAACAACACGGGTATGACATGAACATGCAGAGTATGGACCTGTCACATGTAGTTTACCACCTGATTTGGCAATTACACATAATACTCTAATCTTTAATGATTTCTTAGCATTGATCTCATTTCCCGTCCAAGTTATAGAACTAAGGGGAAAAAATGAAATCAGAAGAAAGAGGTGTGAATTTTTTTCTTGTTTTTGTTGTTGCTTTTTTGTTGTTGCTTTTTTTTTTTTTTTTTGGTTGGTGTTGTTTGCTTTAGGGAGCTATAAAGACCTTACGTGTATCTGTACAATGTAGTTTTGGCTTTGCATGACAATTTCCAAAGTCAGGGACAAAGGAATACTGTCAGCAGAAAGAGTTTACCATAGTACTTGTGACAGCACGCCTTCGAAATGAACCGCAAATTGACGTCTGTTTGTAGGTGGTATTACACTTGCACCCCTTTGACCAACTCAGCTTATAAGGGGCATGTTTTTGATGTGTTTTACCATGAGATGCCCTCAACAGGATATCTGGTCATTCATCTGATATTCGAAGAGGTACCCATGGAACGTATTCCTATCTGAGAAAGTTTGTCTAAAGGGATCAGTGTCTTCACTCATATTGCCACCAGTGAGGTTGCAAAACAGGAGCTGTGGATCTATGAGATACAGATCATGTATCATTATAAAGACATGTGGGCACACTATCGCTGAGCTTTTGAACATGCCCACACTAAACAAGATGTGAATGAGAATCAAGATTTACAAACAGTTCGTAAACCTCACTCCCAAGTATGTAGCCATTATAAGTACTTTATATTAAGGTATGAGAGCACAGGGTTCACAAATATACGCTGTGCTGTATCTGTACATTTTGTCCCTCGTTGTCATCAAAATCATGAGATGAAGGAGATCTAAATGGATGCACTATTGACAATGACAGCTTAGGCAAAGAGATTTCAGCATGTAACATAACATACATTGAAGCGAAAGGATGCAATAAAAAGGCCAGTTATGATTGTGGCTCCTCACTGCTTTTGCCGATCATCATCTATTAGGGTAACCTACACATCCATATGTACACTTCACCTGATCAGCAGCATGTGGATTGTGAAATACTTGGCAATGATGTAATATCTCATTCATTGATGCTGAACATAACTAACATAAACTGAATAAAATGATTTGTTGTATACAATAACAACCATATCCATCCATGAACATGTCAACACACATGTAACAATGAAGTTACGGAGGACAGAATTTTTACTGGATATGCAAGGTTTGATAAAGGTTGAAGTGTGTACATACAACTGCATGTGAAACCATAAAGCACACACATTTGCTTTGCAAATATACCGAACAATATAACATCCAATAAGATAAATTCTTTCTTTGATGTTTCTTTTTTTTTCTCTCTCTCTTCTAATACCTACTACAAAATAAAAACATCTGTGCATTGCCTCAGCAGCATATCCTAGGTTTCTCGATGGGTTCCTCTAACCGCAGGGTCTCGCGGGGTGCGGTGAATCCGCCCTTGATGCCGTCCCAGCCCTCCATGATGCGCAGCTCGCCTTCCTTGAGCTTCACGTAGATCTCCTTGGCCATGACGGAAAAGGCGGCCTCCACGTTGGTGCACGCCTTGGCCGAGGTCTCGATGAACCGCATCCCGTACGCCTGGGCGAAGCGCTCGCCCTCCTCTCGGTGCACCTCCCGTGAGTCGTTCAAGTCCGATTTGTGGCCGACCACCATGTAGGTGGTGCTGTGCGGGTAGATGACGTTCTCCTGCGCCTCGATCAGCCACTCCTGCAGGTTCTCAAAGCTCTGCCGATTTGAGATGTCGTAGACCAGCATCACACCGACCGAATTCCGGTAATAGGATGTGGTTATAGACCTGCGGTAAGAGTGAAATACAAGTTTAAGCTAATTGTACTGTACAGTTGTACTTCTCCAAACGAAAAAAAAAAAAATGTATATGCTGGCCAAATCAATCACACAGTACCACATATAGACTTTTTCAGAGTAGAAGTAGAAGTTCTTTGGACATATCCTCACCACTTGCGTTTGCAGCTTAACTAACGTGTGGAGTCATGGACATAAGATCATCATCTCTACATCAGACTACGACAGCTCAGGCATCAGCTCAAACTTGGCCCTCGCACCCACAATCGATATGGTGACCACGCTTTCTCTGTTTGTGACCCTTTCTCTGGAACAACCTCTCTACCCTACTCATATTCAGTCCTGCTTCACCTTCATAACTATAAACAGCCCGTCACTGTACACAGGTGTCGCTACAGCATACTACCTCCATTGACATTTTCAAAAAGAAACTTAAAACCCATCCCATTTAGGCCTACAAAATTGTATTTCATGAACATATTCAGGTCCCTGTACCTTAAAAAATCCATCTCAAATCTCAAATTTCGCCATCAAAAATGCAGAATCGGTGCAACTTTTCCAAAGCGCACCCAAATTAAGTCCCACGATAAGAATCAGGAATCAGGGAGGCCGAAAAAGTGCTAAAAATCAAGAAATATGCCATTCTGTTGCAAGATTTTTGCTTTTACGTGATAGCAAGGTCAGAGGGTGATGGCATCCTCAAAAACACAAAGTCAAAAGAAAAAAAAAATCTCTGTTGGTGCTGATTCAGATCAGTGACTATTAACAGGGCTGCAGGGGTTGAATGGAAGTGCCGACTTGCCAGAATTTGGACACAAACGGGTGCCGCAACGTCCCTGATGAAACCTATAAACCTTGCGCCAACAAGGTATGGCGAGGTGCATTTTTCAGCGGCCGCGTCCTGGGCCCTGGCTTGTACGCCCATAATTGACATTGAATACGATAGCGTGCCTGGATTCTGGGCTGGGCCAGACTGATTGATTCTGGTGGATTATCAAGAGATTCAAGGTGACAGGGGCGTCACGCTTTTTTTCAATGCGTTTTGACACTAAATGTAACGAGCCCACGGTGAGCACTTTTTGCATTTTGATGTTGTAAATACTCGTAGTGCAATTTGATGCAATTTTTTGCTTGATTATCGACTTGAAACAGCTTCACAAGTTTAAGTTATCAGTACATTTTGAGCAAATTGTTATTGAACAATTTGCATCATATCTAAATAAACTCTATGGATTCTTACACTGCGATGTCAAAACGACCGATGCGAATAGCTGAAAGCAAGCGGGGATTACTGGCGTGAGTGTCGCCAGGCGCGAATGACGGCGCGGCAATGCTTGAGTGCAGACGTGGCGACTGAGTACGAAAAGTCTCCGTACTCAGTCGCCACGTCTGCACTCAAACATTACCGCGCCGCCGGGGCGCACTCACGCGCAACTGCTGGCACTTACAGGCAGCAAGTAATCATCAGGTGAATCGTTTTAACATCGCATTTAAGAGAGCATGAAAATTGTGACATATGATGCCCCAAACCGATTTGGCTCAAATTTCGTGAGTAACTATGAAACTTCAGTGAAGCTTTATGGACATAATCAAGCGAATTTTGCCGCAGTCTGCTTTCATTTTTTCGCGTTGCATTGCAAAAAATTACTGCAGTATCAGGAGAGCTAACGATTATAAGGGAACGAGCGAGCTCGGGGCCGTTCTTAGCCATATTTTTTCGCTTTGGAAATAAGGGGGGGGGGGCACGGGGAACTGCTGGCATTACTGGCAGCACATCAGGTGAATTACATATTAAATGCGAGCGAGCGAAGAGAGCGAGCTTGTGAGTTTACATTTACAGTCCAAAAAGTGCCGACTTGCCAGATTTTTTCGCTTTGGAACAAACGGGGCGCACCAGACGCAACGTACCAATTACTGCATGAAACATCAGGTGAACTGCAAACGATTGCGCCGACGAAGGAGCGAGCTGCATTTTACAGTCAGCGTTGGAAATCAAGCGGGGCCTGGGCCAACTGGCTTGTACGCCAACATTGTCAATTGACGATTGAATACGATAGCGTGTGTCTGAGCTTCTGACATTTTACAGTAAAAAACTACCGTTTGTAGCTATATTTTTTCGCTTTGGAAATTAAGGGGGGGGGCACACCGGGCGCAACTGCTGACAATTACTGGCAGTAACATCAGAAGAATTGCATAAAGATTAAATGCGAGCGAGCTTGAAAATTTTGACATTTTACAGTCCCAAAACTGCCGTTTGAAGCTATATCTGTTTTTTGCTTTAGAAATTAAGGGGGAGCTGGGCGCAGACTGATTGATTCTGGTGGATTATCAAGAGATTCAAATGCGAGCGAGCGGAGCGAGAGAGCTTGAAAATTGTGACATTTTACAGTCCCCAAACTGCCGTTTGTAGGTATATTTTTCGCTTTGGAAATTAAGGGGGGCGCACCGGGTGCAACTGCCGGCAATTACTGGGAGCAACTTCAGGAGAATGGCATTACGACTAAATGCGAGAGAGCGGAGCGAGCGAGCTTGAAAATTTTGACATTTAAGAGTCCAAAAACTGCCGTTTGAAGCTATATTTTTTCGCTTTGGAAATTAAGAGGAGGGGGGGGGGGGACGCCCGATGCGCCCCTCCCCCTGGATCCGCCACTGGTAGTCATGGATGTCGGTTTATGTCCATGACTGGGGGAGGTATGACTAGCGAGGTGGCGTCGAAGTGACCAAGCGGGGGAAGGATGTCCAAAATCTGCACTTTCAGATAGAGCATCCCCTGCTCCGTATCGTACGGAAGTACAGTACGGTCGATAAATAGTAGATATGTATAAAATCATTGCTGCCAGAACCAGGGGTGCGAATTGTTTTTGCCAACGAATTTTTAATTTCTTTTTTTTGGTCCCTGGTGCAAAATATAAAAAAAAAAAATAGAAAAGAATGATTATTTAGCGTCCGGCGTTGAGGTCGCTCGCAGACTGATTTTTTTTTTTTTTTTTTTTTTTTTAATAGGATCTGAAGGGGGGTGCGTTCGCACCCAACACACCCCCCCTGGTGACGCCCATGGGTGATAATATTCTCTGGGATTCTGTGCAATTTTATGATGTATTTAACAAAATCAACATGGAGATAAAAGCTAGTTGTAAATTTAGATAGGGTCTAGCGTTAGACTATAGAATTGTGTAATTCAACTATATTAAAGTTTATGTAAATTTATTATTTGAGCTGAACAAATATTGCAGAAAAGCTTAAGCGTTCGAAAACTGTTAGTTTTACTCTAAAGTTAGGGTCTAATTACATGGTCTAACAGTTAGATCGCCACACAAGTCCACTGTATTTATTATTTATTTATTTGTAAAGTCCAAAGTGAGACAGTGCTCTTTTTCTCAAAGAGTTATTAGTGAGTGGAATAAGTTGCAATCATTTGTAGTCGACAGCCCATCCGTGAATAGTTTCAAGTCTAACTTTGAGAGGTTCTGGAGTCAAGACAAGAACAAATACAACCCCGACGGGATATTTTTTGTCCATGTTATACTGCACAGCGCCTAACTAAAAGTTATTAATGTCATGTAATGACGACACCGAGGGGCAAATAAGTTAAGTATAACTTTACGCCCACATCCAAGGTATGTATGTTATTACCTAAATCTCTCCTGCCCTGCAGTATCCCACAATTGCAGCTTGACTCTTCTACCCGGCGCAACTTCGATCAAGCGAGCGTAGAAGTCCACTCCCACTGTGGGGTCGGAAACCTCCACAAATTTGCCATCACAAAATCGACGGAGCAGGGAGCTCTTTCCGACTGTCGAGTCCCCGACTAAAATCAAGCGAAACTGGTACTCCCAAATCACTTCTGGTGGTAGTCCTGCTAACTCTTCAGAAGACGTCGCCATAGCTGCATTATCCTAAACACTCCTGACGGGAAATTTACGAGAAGAAAACGCCGAAGTTGATGAATTACAGTCTGTTCACACACTCAGCTCTGTGAGTAAAACGCGCGGATCGACCGACTAGTGTATCTCGTGCACAATGTGCCGTAGTTCACACACGATAAGTACACCGCCGTCGACTGACTACGACTGGCACTGCACTGCAGTTCAGTGCGGTGCACGGTGTGGGAAGCCGTGCACTCGAGCGTCAGCTCCACTCAGTCAGAATTTTAATTCGGAACCTTTAAAAATGAAGACAATACACTTCCGGGTCGGGTCCAATGTAGTTGACTTAATACGTCCACTGTGATTGGTTCAGAATTTACCTTACTTCGTCTAATGACCAATGAGTAGATTCTTTTTCTACGATCGGACCAACCTCTAACAAAATAAAACATAAACAACATCTCTCACGATGAAAAGTTAATTAAATGACCCTAACAAATATTTGGCTTTCTATGGTGACTGCAGTGCAGTGCAGGGTACGAAAATAAAATGGGGAAAAGTCGCGCTAGGGTTTTCCTGAGAGGCTAAACTTTCCTGTCAAAAAAGTGTGTTGTCTATCACTCTCTTCTCTCTCTCTTCATCACGCCGTGATATCTGCGTTTACAACTTGATACACTTGGCTGGTGGCTTTTCGCTAAATGTGCTACACACATACGACGACTACGTTTTACGACCGCGGCGCCACCGCATGCTTCATGCATTACGCATACTTATACGCATGCATGCGCACGGGGGACGGTAACAAAAAGTAGAAGATCGAACGCTACGACATCATCAGAAAGCGAATACGGCGTGGTACACACATGGTGTAGTTTTGTAGATTGTGTAAAGAACTTGAAGCAATTTACTTGATCTCGGAGACAAAATGGTTCATGGGAACGAGGTCCCCTACGTTAGTACGACGGAGGAGATACCGTCGAACTACCGGGCAAAACTGAAGAAACTTGTTTCTCCATTGTTCACCAAGTGAGTAGAAAAGCCAGCAATGACATGTGTTTCGAAGCCGCACGTGCCCCATCCTTGCAATCCTTGCCGCCGTTGCGTATGGTATGGGATGGGTCCCCCGCTGCCCAGTGGCAGTAAACGGGTGCAGTGCAGTGAGTGGTGATCGGGCACGGCACGGCGGCGTCTGCTGGTCGGCTACCACTGGCCCCCCGACCAGCCCTGTCAACTGAGTAGGAATAGTAATTAGTAGGATCATAGGATTGCAGGGCAGGCCATGCCATGGATGGCAGGGATGCTCAGCTTGTTGTTCATTTAGATTTCTGGAGCTCTCTGCCGGGTGGGCAATTTGCTCCAAAAAATATAATTATTCAAATATACCCTTAAATTCAATTATAAAAACCTACACTACTTCTAATTATTAAAAAAAAAACCTAATCACATTTATTTTTGATATTTACAAGTGATATATTTACATAGGAAGGAAAGGGGACAGGGTTTTGGAAATGATGTCACCTGCCTACTCCTGCACCAAAATGCAGGGATACGCCGTTCCCATCGGCAAAGCAGGTAGAGGAGGACCCGCCCGCCGACGCCGGTGATGTCTTGGTCTTTCCCGGGGGCAGGCGCCTCTAGTTGTCTTATCGGCCTAGGTGTTAAGTTATGAGGTTTAGCCTAGTAGGCAGAGACATCGTGGAAGAGACGGGATGAAAGAAGAATAGCGAAAAGGGTGAGGACAGAACAGAGAAAACAGACAGCTAGGGCAGGGGGGGGGGTTAGGGTGCTGAGCTCCTCTCTCTGACCAAGGAGCTTCAAACATCATCACGTTGTTTGTTTCTTTGTTTTTTCAACTTGTTGCTGTTTTTGTTCAACTTGTTGCATAAATTAAAATGTGCATTTTTTTTTAAATGGTTTTCCAAGCTCTGTCAATTTTCGCCTTTTTTATCTCTGACATTCGTTAAAAACTAGTAGTGGTAGTAATTTTCAGAAACAAAAACTTGAGAAAACAATTCAGTTAATCAGGGGGAGCTGTGCGAGTCTCGTCGCATATGACCAGTTAAGTCTCTGATTCTGAATCTGAGACACAGCAGAAAATGAAGATGATAAAATGACATTTGTAGGATAATGGAAGTCTAGCAGCATTTTCATTGAGTAGGGTCTAGATTTGTATCTGTAAATATTTAGAAATGTTCAGAGGTGCCCACCTAGCACCTCCCATCCTATCACAATGAATGGTATCATTCACAGACTCACACATCATTCACAAAGTCGCTTGAAAAAACAAATCGGTCGTAAGATTAAATTTGAACTTGAAGTCATTGACGGGATTGAGGTTGTTACAACTCCGAAGTACTAGGATTAAACGAAGAAATGCTGAAGAAGCAGTTATTTTTGTGGGGATTCAATGTTTTCGATGGTCGCAAGTCACTGTTGGCGACAAATTAAACAACACATGAAAATATCGCAATGTAGATTTGGTCTACATGGTAGAAAGGCATGCACCTGCCATGGCATAGCCGTGGTGTCAAATTGGGAAAACAACATCTTGTGAAAATATCTGTACGCAAAAATTACAACTTTTTCATTAACCCTCTCCATGACACTGGTATTAATGGCTAAGCTACAAGCTTCCATGCTATCTTAAATTTGCATCCATGGCTTTTGTTGAACTTCCTCTCCACCGCTAGATCTTTCCTGAAGGTATTCCTCGGTGGCCAGGCCCTGTCCCTGCTCATCTGCGGGACGGGGGTGACCAGCCAGATCCTGAACGACTCGCACCATGTGTCGGCCCCGACAACGCAGAGCTTCGCCAACTACCTGCTCCTGGCCCTGGTCTACTGCACCCTCCTCTGCCTTCGCAAGTCCCAGGACAAGAACTTCTACGCCGTCTTCACCAAGAGATGGTGGAAGTATATTCTGATTGCAGCGGTGGACGTGGAGGCGAATTACCTGGTGGTCAAAGCCTATCAGTACACCACGATCACAAGCATACAGGTGAGGGTTTTACTAGACTGCTATTAACAGTTTTTTTTTAAAAAAAGGAAAGATAAATGCAAACACCAAAATCCTAAGATCCTGCAAGAATTTGGTGCAGGTATTCCATGAGAGAGAGAGAGAGAGAGACAAACAGACAGACAGACAGACGGACAGATGAAAGAGAGAGGAAAAATGGGGGGGGGGGGAGTAATTTAAAGGGTGCCATAAAGTGCCATTTAAGATATATATGCAGATTTTCACTGAAAACCAAAAAACAAAACAAAAAAAAGATTTAAGGTGTGGATTGATTGTCAGTATTATTTTTCTGTTTTCAATGCACTTGGAAATATTCATTCCATTATTTCTTTATTTTTGCATGGCAGTCACTGCTTTTATAGTTGTTGTTTTTTTTGGAACTGGTATACCAAGGTAAAACTTCAATGTGGGTATAGATTATTTCAATATTGGACTGATAGATAGCATCTGCAGTTGTATTTTGGCATGGAAAGTATTTGTATGGATCTAGGCAAATGGAATTTCACAAGATTCAAAACATTTCAACTCTTGTATGATTTGTGAGTGATACACTGATTCACTCCATTGTGATAAGGTCCTAAAATGTCTTGTCTACACTTTCCACATTGTACTAAAAGTTCTTTATAACATGTATTAAAATTCTGATGCAAAACTTTATTGTAACTCTTATTACTTTTGATGGAGTGTACAGTTGTAAAATTGGGAAGTGAGGAGGTCAATGCACTGCGTCCCCTACCCCTACTCCATACCCCACCCCCCCCCCCAAAAAAAAATAAACAACTAAACATATACCTTGTATATATGCACGCATGGTGTAGGGAACAAGTACATATCATTAAAGTTGTTTGGTACTGTAAAAGTGGAAATTGTCGCGCATTTTGCGCAACCATAAGCTAGCGCAAGTATTACAAGCCTGCAAATATTTTTGCTTGCCATATGTCCCAGTAGTTGATGTCTTGATTCCGCAGAATTCAAAAACATGCGAAACTCTTCTTACCCGGCCAAGCACAAAAAATTAGTCGCGCGAAAATATCCACTTTTACAGTAATTGCTTAAAGTGGCGTTGTTGTTTTATATTGAAAGTGCCAGACAGTGAAAACTCAATACTGACAATAGTTAACGAAGCATCAATATATTTTTAGCCTTAGAACGGTTTACAAGTAAAGAAGATTCACAGGGTTCAGGCCCATGGAAAAGCTATTAACAAGGTCATTTGACTTGAAGTACAATGTACCTAGAGTACAAACTATATGAATGCAGTGGCTTTCATTCAAGTGGGAGTTGGATAGATAGGAGCAGTGCCTTAACAAGAGAATACCACACTTCTGTGACATATCACATACAAACGTACATTTTTAATTGGAGGAGGGACCATGTAAATGAGACATACAAACACACGGTGTACTGTACTGATTGTGTATGCCATATATTTCGCGAGTCTAAATTTTTGTGAATCGGGAATTCTCAACGATTTCGCGAGTGGTTAAATTCGCGATCGTGGAGTCCTGTGCTGAACGGAGATGATGTACATGCGTACGTCACATCCACATCAGGATCAGAGTCAATATTTTCACATGTCTTTAATTTCGCGAATGACACCTGACTCGCGAAATTGGCGAAAATGAAAACCTTGAGTTTTTTTGGCATATACAATATAGTTTTCATAAGATTTGATGTGAATGCCAGGTTGAAAATGGTTGCTGTATCAAATGGATAAAATTATTCATGTTGAGACTGCACAATTCAGTGAATAGTAGAGGAAGCCATTTGTGTATTAAAAAGCTTTTTCTTGGCAGTATGACAGATTATTATTATGAAGCTTCTTTTTTTTTGCTACATGGGCTAGCAATTATGCTTTATTATGTTTTGTTTTTCTTTTGGTCTGTTTTGTTTTATGGTTTAAAAGATGCTGTTAAAATGTTTGTATTAATTCTGATTACACATGTCAGTCCCTATTAAAGTTTAGAATTAACAAAATCTGTTGTAAAAACTGATATAAAAGTTGTCTTTGATCAATGCATGCCGTTTAGCTTACTGCAATTGTTTAAGATGCAATTTGGACTGCATTTGAGTAAAATACCTCTCAAAGATGAGGTACAAGCAAGTGTAATATATTGCTCAGAACTTGCTTTTAAGAGGAAGCTTGATGGCCTCATACACTTTGTCCAGACCAAAGAATGCTATTGTTCAGACATAAGAGAGGTTATGAGTCATGTGTAAGCATTGCATGGGCTATGCAAACTTGAGTCATCGTACAGTATGTCAAACATGTGGCAGAGAGTCTAGTGTTATTAAAGTGCTGATGAGGATCCACTGTGTATGTCATATTGCTCTTCTTTTATTGAACTCCCCCCCCCCCTTCCCCCTCAGAATTCCTTGTAAAAATGGTACCTATAGAACCAATTGTGAGCATGGGTTCAGGCACCCAAGTGAAAACTTCAAAATGTCTGCCATTTTTGCATTTGAGTCAAGCATTACCAGTTCAAAAAAAATATATATTTCATATATTATCCAATTGGGTTTTTTTTTTTCAGTTGTCATTTTGGGAACTGCCTCTCATTTTTAATCATCAGGTAGTATAGCTTCGCATCTTAGGATCTTGAATTGCAAATTTGACTCAGTCTTTATAGCCATATATTCATCCAAAATTATGACAGGTGGACTTAATTGGTAAATATTGTCATTCTCAAGGGAATTATGAGTGTACAGTGCTTCTTGTTGTGTGAAAGTTTTATTTGCACCTGCTGTCGACACGGCCCCTTAGAAATAGAGTGTAGAGTAGATACACTTTTGCAGGTTCCCTACTGTAGTACCTTTTAGGGGTAACACTATCAGCCGTGCATATACCCTGTGTAGTCACTACACTACCTGTGCAGCAAGCTTAGAGACTTGTGTACATACAGCAGGGAAGACTGAGATTGCGTAGACCCTGAGAATCTTCAAGATGAGTAATCAACCACAAAAGAGCAAGAGACATAAGGGCGAGAGTGACATGAAATCCCGTAACAAAGGGAAGCTTTTCAGTATAGGGACTTGCGTTCAGTCAGGTGGATATCTTGTGTGTTCAAAGTATGTACTCTGTACTCTGGTTGCATGGTGCCATATTGGTCCTTGTCGTTTAAAGGGGAATATCAGGCTGTGGAATCCTTTTTGTGTTTTTACTTCAAAAACACATGCTAATGAAATGTTTGGAGCATGGCTATGATTTCCTTGCACGACTTTCCTCTGTTTGTGCATTTTAATGATACGTGTAATGCTTGCATTTAAGCTTATACAGTAGCTTCTGTCCATTATGTCCCAAGTGTCGATACTACTTTTACATGCTGTACATGTTTGTATAGGCCAACTATATTATCATGCAGCCATCGGCACCCACCCATGTTTGTTGCAACTTGGTGCTTGCCAGAGTTGGCAAAATATCACTCTACGTTCGTGGATTACATTGAGTTCTGTATCGTCACGGGGCATTATTCCAGCAAAAATTACATAAATTTTGCCCCTTGCACTGATCTGTAGCAGGTTGTAATTCTTTACAGGAAAAAAGTTGTTATTTACTGTAAAAGTGGATATTTTCGCTAGACTAATTTTTCACGCTTGGCCGGGTAAAAAGAGTTTCGGCTGTTTTTGATTCCGCGGAATCAAGACATCACGCACAGGAACATATGGCAAGCAAAAATATTCGCGTGCTTTTATTTTCCGGCTAGTTTCTGGTTGCGCGAAATGCGCGAAAATTTCAACACCGCGAAAATTTCCACTTTTACAGTATCTTTTTTGAGTGATGTATCTGTCATACAATGTATATCAAAAACAAAGTCCTTGCCTGGCTGTACCTTTATAGTTTATCAGTACCATACCAGTCGGAACTTGTCTGTGTGTAACTGACTATGTCAGTGCGATTTTTAGAGGATGGATATCAGAGGATTCGTTTTCGAAGAGTCCAAAGAACGTCTTCCTTCCAGAGCCAACTAACACTTAACTTTTATGAGTAATGTTCAGCTGAGGTCTGTGATAGTGATTGGTGTCTTCTGAAGATGTACAATGTATAAAACAAATCGGGACTCTAATGCCTCTTAAGGAAGTTGCCAAAGGTGATATGTTTTTCAGATTGTCTATCAGTCTCGGCAAAGACTTTGTTATCCTGATTTGAAAAAAAAAAGAAGAGAAGAAGAAATAAAATAACAAATCATCGTCATCTAGTGGATTTCATTGGTACCTACATGTAGCGTAGGTACGAAAATTGGCAAATTGGATGGAAAGATGAGAGTGTAGGCACAAATTCCTAAAGTTTGAAGGTCAAATTTTTTTTTTTGGGAATAGCATTTGATCAGCTCTAACTTTATAAAAAAAATGTCCAATGGAATTATGATTTCAAAGGATGGGTTAAAATGAATGCATGATAATTTGATATTGATGAAAGGTCAGGGATGAAGGTCAAAGGTCACTTTTCTCCTGTACTCCCCCCCCCCCCTTCCCCCCCAAAACAGTGATTTCCAGTCGTAACGTCAGGGAGGAGTGTCGAGTGGTGATATACATTTGTAAAGTGTAAGTTAGTGGACGGAGTAGCAATAGATTTTACAATTTGTCATGAACGTGGTAGTTATAGAAACTTACAGTACAGGACCATATCAGTGGTCACCATGCTTTTTTTTTTTTTTCATTATTTTCGTTGGCAATGTTTGTAAGAGTTCCAAATCTCATTCATTGTTCTTTTCCTTTTCCGAACTAGCTGCTGGACTGTATCACCATTCCCGTGGTCATTCTACTCTCGTTCTTCATCCTGAGAGTCCGATACCGCATCATTCACATCATTGGAGTGGTCATCTGCATGGCCGGGCTAGGAACATTGATTGGCGCGGACGCCCTAACTGGGAGATCAACCAGTGGTATGAAAAAAATGAAAACAAATGTTTTCCATAAGAAATGGCTTAAATGAGAGGTACAGTTTATACAATGTACCTTTTTTTTTTTTGATGGGGACCAATGCTGATTAACCCATTGAAGACGAGTCCCGAGAATACTCAGGCAGATGTCTATGGGAAATGAGTGTTGTAGCACAATCAGTCCGTCCTCAGCCGGTTAAGATTGTGATTCTGTATAGCACATGCGTACATTTAGTATCGGCATATGTCCTGTATTGATAGTACATGAGTAGTGAGAAGAATCAAAATAAGCATTTAACTATGAATCTAGTTTTCTACATTTTGCTCATTCCGTTAGGTGTAATTAGAAGTCCTGTAAGGCTTCATGGTGAACAACATATAACAAAGCAAAAAAAAAAAAAAAAAATTCAAATAGAAGCTATAGGGGGCAAAATTATTGAAATTGCTATATATTTTCCATATATGCTTATTGAAAAAAAAAAAAAAAAATCCGCCTTGTATGATTGCCTACACTGTATGGGGTCGGCCAATGTTTTTTTCCAAAAAAAAAAATCCAAGGTTGCAAACTGTTTTTTCCAAAGTCATTAACCTCAGTGCTCCTTAACATACCAAACTTACAGTGCAGTATTTCCTTTATTGGTGCCAGGGTTAGGCACACAGATGGAAACAGATGTTCCATAACTCTTTAAAGTTTTGATGATGTCATTTACAATGTACCTTGTTTGAATCATTCCCCTCAGATGCAATGTGCTGGATACAGCTTGTACGTTTGAAGTGCAGGTTAATGGTACGGTTTACCATTGGGAGCAGTGATTTAAAAAATGTTCGAGATATTACGTTTGTTGCATACATGTATGTGTAGGTCAGTTGTATCACAAAAATCCTACCATATAAACATTTCCCAACAAAGCATTAAATATATGGAGATATCACGCTTTTTCTCAATAAACCATAACTGTAGACGGTTTAGTCTAGAAACATTTTTATTATAACTATTGTTCACATTTTGTATATTTCACAATATCAATATTGATTATAATACTGATTCAAATTTTTACATTTAGTTGTTTCTATCCTTAACCCACATTTTAGAACTATTTTGAAGCACTAAAGCTGGGTTTTTGTTTCATCTGCAAATGGTAAATGATGCCTTTAATTAATTGAGACTGTAGCCAAGAGTGGGTAAATAAGTGTTGTATGGGAAATGAAGGATGCTGGCTGTGTAATAGATCAGACATTCTTGATGCCATATTGGACTTTTTTTTTTTAGCCAGGAGTCACATGCAATGTTGTGCAGCGAGTTACATACATGTGTGTGATGGTATTACACTTAACCTTCCTCACCACACACCATGATCATCTATTCCAACCCCACCTCCCCCACCACCATAATACCTATAGAAGCTACAAATTGCATAGTATCCTACCTAGGTGTGGCATGAATTTTTACAACTTTATTGTATAAAATCCCCCTTTCCCCACTGTTAATCATTAAACCTTCAAAAGCTAGACACGATTATGAATCATTACAATATCGCTGTTTTGTTTATACACATGATGTACCTCTCCACCCCTCGTTATATCTATTGAAGCTGCATTACTATAGTGATGTGATGTAATGGATTTCAACAACCTGCTAAAGATAACACTATGATTATGAATTTCATTGTTCATCAACACAATTATGAATTGTTACTACTTCATTGTTTTGTTTTCACCCCTTTTCTCCACTTCCATTCCCCCAGAGAATGCCCCGCCCAACAAAGTTCTGGGAGATATATTCTGCATCCTCGGGGCGAGCCTCTATGGCGTCTCAAACGTGGCTCAGGAGTACATCGTGAGGCACTACACCCGTACGGAATTCCTGGGGATGGTCGGACTGTTCGGGACATTTATCTCTGGCATACAGCTGTAAGTATGGCTTCCTGTTTTGTTTTGTGGGCATATCTTAAAGTGTTTCTTGGGTCCCACATGAAAGAGCTCACATTCTATGGATTTCCTGACCACTGCCATTTGTTTTTCTTCTACATGTTTTAAAGGAACATTATCAATGCTTTCTTATTTGAATTTGAAAGTGAAAAGAAGATGTATATAATTTCCATTAGAAATATTTCCTAATTATATAATGATTCTAACAGGTATTCTTTATAGTTATTTTGCAATTTCTGATCCAACACTAGTCTGCTTCTGCTTGATGTTTACCAACATTACACTTTTATGGGAGAATTTACAGTGTGCTTCTAATCTAATCTAAGCACCTCAGTGCCTGCTGACTTGTGTATTGACTCGAGATGTCGTCATGATAATTTTGATCCTAGTGCTTTTTTAATTCCAGCCGATTTGTCTTGGAGAAAATATGGATATTTCAAGCTCTTTCAGGAAGTTGAAGTTGACTTTCGCATGACTTTGACTTAATTGACTGTAATTTTAAGTTAGTAAGACTATTTTAAGTGTTTAATATACAATGTACAGGGGCCAAAGAGCAGAGTGGTACGTCTTTAGAAGGTAAAGATTTGCACTCCCCCAATTTTTTTTCTTTTCTTTTAAAAAGAGCAAAAAAGAAAGAAAAAAAAACAAATACCACAATTGTGTGCATGACACTGTACTCATTTTTTTTTCTCTCTGTAAGTTCACTCCATGTCAGGAACTTTTCTCTCGTTGGCGACATCCCCTCTTGTTTGTACGGCAAACAGTGAGGCATCAAGCGTGACATAAACCTTAGGATGTCGGCATCCAATTTAGATTGCATATCTCCTTTATGGTATCCTTCAAAGGGGTGCGCAAATCCCTGTTCCCATAAATGGCAAGAATACTATAAAGTTTGAAAAAGTTCAAACATCAATTTCCAATTCATTTGATGAATATTGGCCTTTTTGCGCTTTAAAAAGAGGGAAAACTAGAACTACAATCTTCAGTCAGAGTGTGAATGGACAGAAAAATTGTTTTATGTGAGATTTCTCTGTGAATTCAGTTGTAAACGTCATCAAAAAGGGTAATGTATTTATGACTTTTTTGATACTTTTAACATTACCCAGTGCATCAGCAACACATCCATCACAACTGGCTAATCACAAGCAGTTTAAATAATGTGTCTATTGATACTCTAGGCACACACACACTTGAATACATGGGTTGCATTAAAGGGGAAGGCTAGTAACTGATCAGTGGGAATCAGTGGGTATGCTGGAGGATGATTGTTCCAATCATTGTAGGGTTCATTTAAGAGTACATTATAATATTGATTGTTGTGTGAAAATTATTTGCTTCAGAATGGTCTCATAGTCAAGCAATGTGCAGTTTAATGTTTCCAGGTTAGCGTCCCTGGTCAGTGACGGGGCATTAATCTGTACATTACTTGAATATGAGACCGTTCTGAAGCAAATAATTTTCACACAACAGTAGATATATAATGTACTCTTAAATGAATCCCACAAGGATTGGAACAATCATCCCTCAGTATTCCCACTGATTCCCACTGATCGGTTACTAGCCATCCCCTTTAAACATCGCACAGTGAGACACTGTATACAATGTAGATTGGAATTTGATGTGAAATGCAAGTGATGCCAATAGTTTAGATTAGATTCAAGAGATTGCTTAAAACCAGCGATATGAGGACTTCTCAGTATGACATCACATCGACGTGAAGATTCACACCTATTTTTATAATGATTTCAATATCCTAATGTTCATTTTGTGATATAAGCATTAAAGCCTTCTGCCTGTTTTGATTTCACTCAGATCCGATACTTGTACTCTACCACCAATGACATCATGTCACTGTCTTTGATTCTTGAAGACAGTGCTCTTTGCTTGGTTACACCCTTCTTGAAATAAAGCATGCATCCACTATCGTGTGGGAAATGCAATGAGCTTATTTAACCAAAGCTGTGCACCGTACTATAACCATGTGTCATTTGGTCGGTGTTCCGGAACACCAGGGCACTGCTATTGTTCTGAGCAAAGGTCAGTGGGTTTGAGGCATGCAGGTAATTTCTACTTTCAGGCACAAGGAGGAAATAACCTTGCCTTGAGATGGTGACCGCCCCTAGTCTCAAATTTCAGCCTCATCGAAGAAAGGAACATTTTCCCCTGTCATTATACATTAAATACATAGTGAAGGCAATGCTGCACACTGTCACTGGTCCGACGGTCCAGGACCAGTGCAAATCACTGTCGGTCCAGTAACTTTTTCAGGAATAGACCAGTAAAACATGGAAAAACTGGGGACCTACTGGTCCGACAGACAGGTCCGACAGACAGGTTCGACCAGTAGAAAAAATGGGCTAGTGTGCAGCACTTTTGAAGGAAAGCTTATGCAACTAGAAGAATCAATTTTTGCCTGATACTGTCAGCCTGATCATCAGGGTTTGATTTGGGTTATATACAATGTAGTTAGGCTGGCTGTTAGTTGGTTCCTCACGTTGTTGGTTGAGTACCTCAGGTTGTTTAGATTGATTAGGTAGTTCATTTTCCTGCACTGGGAGATGAGAAATGGAGAGAGAAATCTATGTATTTTTTCATTTGATTATTTAATTGCTAATTTCATTTTAAGTCTTTGGTTATAAATTTCTAATTTATCTCTTTGTTCACTTTGTTTGTTTCAGTTTTATCTATTAAAATCATTCATTGTATAAACTAGAAAAGCACTCTTAGAGCCCAGACCTCCGCCAAGAAGCTACTTTCCACCGATGATCTTGCTCTTCCATAGAGATCACTGATTTCCATGCTGAAAAATCGCCCAGGTGTTCCCAATATAGAAGCCTTTGTTACGTCATAAATCCTCAGCTGCGCGGCGCGCCTCACCCTAGCAGAAACTAGAGCATGCACTTTAGTGCGCATATAAAACCTTAAAAATGCGCAAATTGAACTCCCAAGTTCATTGACCCTACCTGCCAAAATATCGAAAATCCTTCATCAAATCCATTAAAAATTTCCGGATCACTACCAACATTTAATCATCTGTTCCTTGTGTCATTTTCAACCTTTCTTGCAAGTTTCATCAAAATCCGTGAGCAACTTTTTGAGTTATTTTGCACACAGACAAACAAACCAACGGTAACAAAAACATAACCTCCTCCCTTGGCGGAGGTAATTATGATATATATATATATATATATTCAAATACCCTGTTATTTATTTAGTCTCAATCACCCTTTTTGTCTTCGCCAGGGTTGTCCTGGAGAGGCAGGAGCTGTCCACTTTCTCGTGGCACATTGAGGCCATTCTCCTCCTTCTGGCCTTCGCTGCCTGCATGTTCCTCCTCTACTCCCTCTTCCCCGTCGTCATCGAGTGGAGCAGCGCCACCGTGGTCAACCTCTCCATCCTCACGGCCGACATGTACACTCTCTTCATTGGCCTCTTCGTCTTCCACTTTGCTGTACGTTCGTCTCATCAAAATCTTCTACAATCCTTAACAACTTTTGCCGAAATCGTACATGCTTGAATTCTCAAAGTTTAACTCTTTATGTGCCATGATGTAAATCCCCTGTGTGCCACATTATTCAGAGATAGCAACGCAGGTCATGCTTTGGAAAACGTTCTGATTTTCAAATCTATGTGGAAATATGTAGAAAAAGGGTCAAGCATTGCTTTAATGTAAATTCTTTTGACAAATCTGTGATCGCTTTTTTGTCCAATGACCAGTAGTAATGACCATCATTGTAAAGGCATGACTTTCGCACACAAAACAGTGACAGAAATTTACTTGCAAATCCAGTAGGACACTGCTTGATAGTCATTCACCACGTAAAATGCAAGCTTCATGCCACAGGAATGGAATCGTGAGAAACGCTTTTATTTTACTATGTTATTTGGCGATTTATCGATCGGTTTGGGCAGGTTTGTGTGTTTGAGCAGAATATGCGAAGTTGGCACGCCATCGACCGACTCGGACTTGCGAACGTGGCACATAAAGAGTTAAATTACATCTTTGGTTCAAATTTAGCACAAAAAAAGGCACAAAAGCACGAACAAAAAATGGACATACCTTTCTCATGTACATGTGACTGCTTTCATTATGATCTGTGTTACATTCATTTACCTAGAAGAGTACCAAAGTGTGAGGTCACAGCCATTCATCGCCATGGAAACGGGTTCTAGACAACCTCACCTGGCCTAAATATCTTTGAACACTATAATTACCAGATAATGATTCAGTTTTGCACCAACTATGCTCGAAGATGTTTCTTGACCGTCATGCTGGCATACTATAAAACCAGAAATTTTGGTGTGTGAAATTTTCATGAATTTTATGAGGAGCCAAGATTTGCAGAAAGTAAAAGGCACATGAAAGCCTTTGCCAACACCAATGCATTGAATGCCAGTGGCAATTCACAGAAGTTTTATGCCGGAGAAAAGATGGTCGGCTCCAATATGCAATAGTTTCATGCCGCGAATGTTTCTGGTTGTACAATACTTATGTACAGTTTTAGTCGTAGCAGCATTGTTGCCAATTTGAGACACCTGTCGATGCATACATGCCAATCTTTTTTTTTTTCTTTTTCCAGTTCTCGGGCCTGTACCTCTTTGGCTTTGGCGTGATTATGGTTGGTGTCCTGGTGTACTCGCTGAAGCCCACCAAGCAGGGCGCCTCTTCAGCGGGAGCCTACAGCCTTTTCCAGAACGAGCAGGCAGCATCCGGCGGCCAGCACGCACCCGAGGAAGACGGAGACGACAGCAGGATTCAGTGCATCTCCACGACGACGGACATCGAGGACGGCACCACCGAGCCGTCTGCAACAGAGGAACTGCACAAGGAGTTCAACAGAAGCTTGAATGGGAATTCGAACTGAAGGAGTAGCTCTCTTACTCCCCATGGAGAGCGTGAGGGATAAGAGAGAGAACCATTTTATGCTTTTGTGTCTTTTTCTCGAGGAGCGTCCTCTGTCTTGTCGTCAAGGAAACGGATCGATCTTATTCGGTATCTGCAGGAGACCGATAGCTGACTCTCACTCACCATCGCGTCTGACATTGTGAACATTTTCCTGTGCACAGTCATGCCTTGTGGCATTTAATACGCTTGCCACTCTCCTTACGTGCTTGATTCGTGCTGCCCAGTATCTTGTGGGCAGATTCGGTTAAGCAATTGCATGGTGTGCATGTCCACTATCGACAAGCGTGTCGTAGGAGTGTCACTACGGACCCAACTTTGGAGTCAAGCTCCGAGCGACTGCATTGTTGTGTGCACACTAGTCCCATGCATCTTCTTTGGTCTACACCCAGTGGTTCAATCCCTGTGGTTCAACTAACAGGGGCCCAGCAAAGGGTGTAGCTCTGCAGAAGGAAGTAGAAGCGCACAAAATCTTAGATTCATCACCCACATCATTGAATTTCAGATGTAACATTAGAGCTGGTCCATCATTAGACAATTTCAATATCATTATAAAATGGCACTTGTTCCTTTCTGTTGGTTTTTATTTTCAATATTCTTTAAAATAACAAATAAAGAAAAAAAAAAACAAGTAATGCATGAAATTGGCCAGATACAGCAAAGTAAAAATTGTATTACCAGTATGTGTAGCGACTGCTTGTCCTGATAGGAAAGTGCATTTTTTTTTTTCAAGTTTGTTTTGTTTTTTTCTTGTCTCATTTTCAGATTATCAAAGATATAATGACATTCATCTTTGTTCTCTTTGGCTTTGATTTATAATTGTGTTGTTGTTGTTGTTTTTTTTTCCATCTCATGCTTTATAGCTCACATTTCTAGATAAAAACCATAAAAGTTTTCATATGTTGACTTGGGAAGGACAATAAGTGGCGGCATTTTGGATATTTGTATTTTTAATAGTTGGGGCTGTTGAACAGTCTGAAGAATTTAAAAATAACGAAGCATTATGTTGTCTTCTCATGCATCAGTCTGAAGTGTGTATAAGATAAAGTTTTATTATCATAGAATTTAACTACATGTAATTTCCTGGTCAGTGTGGAACAGTAGTGTACAAGCGCTGCATTTCATCTTGAATCTATCGAGCAGTTAATTTTATATCTGTAGTATCTTTGAGTTAACATGCATAATATCGTAAGTCAAAGCATTTTAAACCTCAATACTTGTCTTGATATTTCAAAATCTTTCACTCCTCAAGTAAGTTTTCTTTTCAATTTTCCAATGTTTTGTTTCCATCTGTTTCAATTTCCATTGATGCACACGCTGCCGTACAAGAGTGTGAAAGCTTTGGTTTGTTTGTGAGTCATTTTGTGTCACGTTAATATTCCTGTCCAAACACACTGAGCCTTTAATATGATGATTTGTATTTTTACAGAAAAATGAAATATTGATATGCTTTCCTCTGCAGTGGAAGGAGGCCAGAAGGAATATATTCTATCTGCAGAAATCCATAACATGTTTATCTCTTTTGGTGTGGAGCCTTCAACTCCCGGAATGATCACAGTAACACTTTATAGTTCCACGTTCGGGTGTATTATGTGCTGGTGTTGGTGTTTTTTGCAAAACAGCTACCTGTATGTGAAATCGAGCTGCAACACTGACTTACCGTTGGATTAGCACAAGTAAAAGCAGTCATAGCTGTCCATCCTCCAGCTAGTGTTACCTCCACACATTAAACCACGAGAATCGGCGAGATCTTGCTAGAAATCCACAAAGAAAGGGTAATTGAATTTGGTTCAAGTCAAATATGACAAAGTAAAACCATGACTGTTCAATATTTGACACATGATGGAGAAGTCAGACTAGCAGTAGCACCAGACTTGAAATCACTCACTGTGTAACTGCTGTACATCCTCTCTTCTCAAAGAGCGCCATCTTGTGGCGTGTTTGAGATCATCATATTCCTGCATCAATGTACTGTATTTTGCACAAGCTGCATGGTAATACGGAAGTGAGATTGCATTCAGAGAGCTCAGCCATCATTTTGTATTTTTGTGTGCTTGGTATACTATTTGCAAGCAGTGAAGTATTACATGTAATTTATACTTATACTACCCGTGGTACCTACCTACTACATGTACCTACCTTTTTCTGTCAAAGTATAACCAGTACATGTAGGTTTACTCTATCTGTTCTCATCAAAGGATTACTGTATACACCATAATGTAGTTGAGTTCAATATTTTGCGAAATGCGACTTCCCTACAGTTCGTGAGGGGTTAAATTTGTGATTGAAGAGTGACAGCAATGGACAGAAATCAGTATTATTCACCTATTTTCAAGATGAAATTTGCAAATCCGTTCACACAGTAGGTGCGCCAAGACATAAACCTGCAATATACTAAACTCTAGTTTACAGGCACCTTGTTGATGTACTGTGTATTGCGTACCAGTGTACATATGCGTGCATATTGCATTCGTGTGGGGAATAGAGTTATGGGTAATATTTTTATTTGTCATTAAATTTGCAAATAACGCCCAACTTGCAAAATTCACAAATATTAGAAAAAAAACCCTGCAAAATACATGGTGTAAACATTAGTGTATCTGTAATGTCTTCATTCGTACATTCTTGCCTATTATCCTGTAGAAATGGAATATGAGGCTTAGAAAGTTTTTGAGGCTTGGTCGCAGCTCATCATTCTTCATTAAGATGTTTGCGATACTTGCAAGCAAAAGTGCCCATGTCTAAAAGGGCCCTCATGCTGGTAAAAAGAATCTGTTTTAGCATTTATTCCAGCAGGAGAGTTACTTAAATGTTTTGAAGTGCCTGCAAGTGTTTGTTTGCTTTAAAGGGAAGTGAAGAACCTAATGTACAATTTGCTTTATTAGTTATATGTCCACAGAAGTCAGCAGATCATTTCAGCTTCGGTTCACAATTTTCACCACACTTGAGTTATAGACTTGATTTGTATGAACTTGTTACCATTTGAGATGAATCTTCGTCACTATTATGTAGCCATAAGATGCGTTATCCCATGAATGTGCCTGTAATTTCTTTAACTTCCCGATCTAATACATCTAATTGACTTATAAGCTTTTATCGCAAGTCAAATTATACAGAGTGACTGATGATTATGTGGACCTTTCCCAAAATGAGTCAGTTGGCAATTTGGACTGCAACCTCAAATGCCTTGAACGAAGACTAACCATGGAGGTGTTATCGCCACTAAAATATTCAGAGTCCTTCAGATTGGACAAAAGGAAACTCATGAATATGTCATGGACCTTTCCATCATTATATGAAAGTAGAGGATCTAACCCTTTGTGTATTTATAATACAACTTGAACTGTGCTCCAGAACAGTGTACTCTCAGATGTACAGTCATACTACTTAACGGTACTTTATTAGGCCAGTGTACACTTATGAATGTGTATAATACTTGTACTGTGTATGAATGTTGTATATTGTACACTGCATGTGAGCCTTCAATACACTGAATGTGGTATATGTATACACAAGTGTGTACATTGATTCATGCAAAGAGAAAGAACGGCTTTCAGTTCACAAAAGTGCTGTTACATGAAAATGATCTGAGTGGAATTGACCAAGGAAGAATAGGTATATTTCTTTTCCCCATACAATTTCCTCTATTATGTGTTAAGTGTTGTTGTTGTTGTTTTATGTCCAGTAAAAGTCTTATGTTGTAGGGGTTTTATTACTGTCTCAGACGTTTGTGGGTGTTTTTTTTTTGTTTTTTTTTTTGTTGTTGGGTTTTTTTTTTTGTTTTTTTTTTTGTTTTTTTTTGTTTTTGTTTTTGGGGGGGTTGTGGGATGGGCTGTCTTCTTCACACATGTAATATGGAGTTAAAGGGATGGTGTAGTTTTGGTTGGGGTGGGTCTTCAGGTTTCCAACATTTGTGTGTGTGATGATGAGAAACCTCTTATGAAATATGAAAGAGCATGGTATTCTAAGAGGGATTCAAAGTTTATTTGATGAAAATGGGATTGAAACGGCTGAGCTATCCAAAACAACGGGATCCCAATAAAAGGTGGGACTCACCTTTTATTAGGATCTCTTTGTTTTACTCTGTTTTTTTCATCTCAGCCATTTCAAAACCAATTTTCTTAAAATAATCTTTGAATTCCTCATAGAATTGTATGCTTTGTAACATTTCACACATGGTTTCTTTTAGTACATGTATCTCACAAAATGTTGAAAGCTCAATCCTCAACTCAACCAATGCTATACCATCCCTTTAATCTTTGTTTTGAGGGAGATGGAAGCCATGATGGTTTACTGAATAATAATGAAAAGACATTTCTTTTGTGGTGTTACAGTCTAAACTGCTGGCACCCAAACTGGATGTTTATTTATGCCTTGACCTCCCTCAGTGGACAGACTTTACCTGTATAGCCTGGATAAACTGTCATTTGTACTCTTCTCTGTTTGTTCTTTATTTTCTTTGGTGTTTTAGTTTTCTTTCTTTTTTCATGATAAGCGTAGCCAGCCTTTACCAGCTTTGTCGTTATTTATATCATAGTCCCTGCTATTTTGTTTGTTTCGGGTTGGGTTTTTTTTTTTTTTTTTTTGTCAGATTTCTCATAAATTTTAACCGAGTTTTGCCTCCATCATGCCACTGCTGTCATACGTTGTATAAAACCTTTTATGGCGGAGTGGCTGTTGAGTGGAAATCATGATCTAAAGTCAGTATATTTTGGTGTTTTAATGCCCCCGCCATGAAGTGTCGCCAAAAGCATTGTTGTTTTTTGTTGTTTTTTTTTTTTCTAGGCTCTGAAATGTATGTGGTGCGGAAGACACAAGTATCTGAGAGTTGAATACATGTGTGAAGGAACTGGAGAGAAATTGTGAAAAACCTGTGTATTCACTGTTTAAAGGGGATGGCTAGTAACTGATCAGTGGGAATCAGTGGGAATGCTGAGGGTTGAGTGTTCCAATCCTTGTGGGATTCATTTAAGAGTACATTATATATCTATTGTTGTGTGAAAATTATTTGCTTCAGAATGGTCTCATATTCAAGTAATGTGCAGTTTAATGCTTCCAGGTTATCGTGCCTGGTCAGTGACGGGGCATTAATCTGCACATTACTTGAATATGAGACCGTTCTGAAGCAAATAATTTTCACACAACAATAGATATATAATGTACTCTTAAATGAATCCCACAAGGATTGGAACAATCATCCCTCAGCATTCCCACTGATTCCCACTGATCGGTTACTAGCCATCCCCTTTAAGTATGTATGTGCATCATTCTATAATTGTATTAATTTTGTACGATGATGATCTGTGTAACTTATCCTTGAGACAAAGTGTGCCAGTGTGGGAAGTCATCCCTGTAAGTGAATAATACAACTTGCGATATTTACGCCTGTCTCGACGAAGTTTGTCTGTTACGTGTTTCATCTATGCCATGTCCATGTTAATGGCGGGAGAAGTCTGAGCAAGGATGAAAATGTATGTTTGTTTGTGTGCAGGTATGTGCGTGCGCGCATGTGCGTCTGCATGTGTGTTTGGTATGATATGGATTTTAGTTTGGAGAGGACATAGCGCGCACAAAATAAAGGGAGGTTGTAAAGAGATGAAAGCCCTCTGTTTTTATGCCTCTGCCACGAAGTGGTGCCGGAGGCATTATGTTTTCGGGTTGTCCGTCCGTCCCATCCGTCCTTCCGTCCGTCCGTCCGTAATGAATATTGTGGACAAGGTTACTATCAAAACCTGTTGAGGTATCCTAATGAAACTTGGCATGTATGTGTATTAGGGGGTGAAGTTGTGCCTATCAATTTTTGGATGCACATGCTCAAGGTCAAAGGTCAAAAGGTCAAGGTCAAATACATAACATTTCACTATTTCCACCATATCGATGCAATGCCAGAAGATATTTTCCTGAAACTTAGTGTATACGTGTATTACCCAATTAAGATTATCTGGTGAAAGTTTGGGTCATGAGGTCAAAGGTCAAAGGGTCAAGTAAAAATATTAAAACTTCATTTTTTTCCTCCGTACCCTGGAAATTGTTCAAGGTATCTTCATGGAACATAGTATATACATGTACTGACTGGGAGTGATTATCTAGAGAATGTAGGGTTCATGGGGTCAAAGGTCAGGGGTCAAAGGTCAAGTGCAACACTTCAAAATTTTACTATTTCCCTCATGTTTATGCAATGCCAGCAGGATTATATTTCTTTTTACACTTGGTGTACGCATACAGTGTAACGTAATAGAAATTCTCTGGAAGGTTTTTTTTTTCTTTTTTTTTGTCTCAAAGGTCAAAAGGTCAAGGATCAAGTGAAAGTGCTGAGTTAACTTTTGCCTCCATATCTCGGAAGTGGCTCAAGTTATCTTGAAACTTAATTCATATTTATACATGTTCTGCCTGACAGTGATTATCTAATGAATTTTAGGGTCAAAGGCCAGATGAAAATGGTAACAATTTACTATTCAATACAGAAATTGCACTTTTTCTCCATACCTTGAAAATTACTCAATGCGTAAATGTATGAATGGGTCAAAGTCCTTAATTCCCCAAATACATGCTCTCCTATGCATTCAATTAAACCTAGGTCAAGGAAGGTGAACGTTCAACACATTTGTGACAAACTTGTCATTTTACTATTTTGCCAATTTTGTGAAAATGTAATCACACATTGTCCATATGTGATATCTAGACCTACTAGGAGAATCATGCATTATGGCGGAGGCATACCTGTCGCCATAGCGACATTTCTAGTTTTTTTTTCTGTTTTTTTTTTTTTTTTGGGGGGGGGGGGGAGGGGTTTGTCTCACTCGTGAAAACTGATAATGATTGCATAAATGATATCACCTCATCAATGAGAGCCAATTTTTATGGTCAATTCTTGAAATGACTACTCACTTTACCTTTCTTTTCAGCAATTTTCTTTTCAATACAAAGTGTATTTTGTTTCATATTATTAATATTTACTTTTTTTTTAATGCCTGAGAACTTGGCTGACGATTCTGAAATTTTCACGTATAAACGAAATATTTTAAACGCAACAATAAGAAATCGAGGTAAGTTTTGTGTTCCATTTCTTCATTGACAGCAAACATAATGTATTATACATTGAATCGAACGTTCATTTTCTCAAAACAAGGCATGGTGCCGTGGCATAAAGAATTCAACGACGAAGACAAGTCTTCAGCCATTCAGGGCTAGATTCTGGTTAGGTTATACATTATTGGAGTCCTGTTTCATATTTTAGCAAGATGTAAACATGTCTCAGATGGCAGCGCTGAGCTAAAGTCGGTCCATGGTCGATATACATTTAGGGCCTAGCATACGAACCTTTTATGCGCAGAGTGAAAAATGAAATGGAAACTCGAGTATGTACTGTCTGGGACAACCATGAGGCGATGATTTGTATTCTTAAATGTTAACAATGTCACATAACCGAATCTATCATGTTCAACTTCAGGCATTCTTTTCAGCTTGAAGGGGTTTTCGACCAAATCCATCCACACTAATCCCCCGTCCGTCGCATTGTCCTGTATAACCCAATTCAAGAAAGTTTCCGTTGAAGATGCCAACTTTGATGTGATCCTGGAAGTTTAAACATCTGTTTCCTATTCGCATACCGTCGCCTGAAGCATCATGACCGTAAACCTGGGATTGATTCATCGATTGTTCCGTCATTTACTGTCAACGCTGTTTTTTGCTGCTCCCGTTTCACTCTGCAGCTTGACCCTTTGTATCTGTAATACTCTGGAGAGCGCGCTCCAGGGACCAGCGAACCCCTCTCGTGGCTACAGGAATGTTAGGCGATACTATAAACCAAGTTCTCGGTCTGAATTACTGTCGTGGACAAAGGTGTAATGAAAACGATATCGTGTAACTATCACATTATGATGATATTTCTACGTGATACTTCTTTCTGTCTGTCTGTCTGTCTTTTTTTTTTTTTGATCGAGCCGAAAACGATTGACTTATCAAGAAGCAAGTAACCAAACCCACGGCTAGAGGTTACGATGATCCCATTGATTTGCTGAAATCATGAGACACACATTTTTCATTAAAAAGAAAGTATGGCAGAGGAAGTTGAAGAACTGGCATGATTAATTCTGATTTCTGTCACTGTCGTCACAACTGTATATAGTATCATTGAAATGGAAGTAATCAGTAACCAAACCTACGGTTAGAGGTTACGCAGATTCCATTAATTTGCTGAAATCATATTTTGTTTTTAAAAAGAAAGTATTGCAGAGGAAGTTAAAGGACTAGCTTGATTTCAAATTTTGATTTTTCTCACTTTTGATCCGACTGTAGCATCGAAATAGAAGGTGCTGTCGTATCAATAACTTGAGCCCAGGTAAATTCTAGGGAGACAGAATTTTCTACCGCCGCCAGTTATGATCGATTAGCTCTCTTAGTTCATCATCTGTTACCCATGATCGTGTTAATACTCTCCGGCATGTTAACATTATTATTTTTACACATCAATTCAAACAAACTTTGGTCAATTATTTTTCTCCCCGCCCCTGCCTTCTTCAACAAACAAAACCGAGGAATGTATTTACATGTATTTTTGACTTCCAACTCCACAACCTGATGGCTGAAGGACTAAAGGATAGGCCGGGTCTGTGATATATCTCAGATAATTTGGATTTTTCTGTCACTACTATCGGCAACCTGTAAGTTTAAAAGTGTGTCAATGTGACATCTCGACGAGAGTGGTTCCGAGAGGGTCAGAAGGTCAAGTGTCAGACGGAAGTGGTCCATTCCCGTGAGCTAGGTTCTATTTATAGAACGTAGAACGTAGGTTCTATTTGTTGATATGGTTTTTAAGTGAACCCATTTGGCAACCCATTGCCAAAATCCTTGTTCGCGCGTCAAACAATTTACAATGAGTTATCTCTGTGACCATGCAAGACCTACAGCGATATTAACTGTGTGTGTGTGTGTGTCTGTGTCTGTGTGTCTGTGTGTCTGTGACACAAAAACTGCTTTTTATCAACAGAATTGCTCTCTACACGCGGATTTCATAAACACTATTATATTTCGTCACTGTATGGAAATATATAATGACACTAAAAAAACAAAAACACGCACATTGATTTTGTAATACCTCACATTCACAAGAATAATGCAGTAGCATTAGCCATACAACGAGGCAATGTCATCCTTTCTGTTTGGGGTTTTTTGTTTGTTTCTTTTTGTTTGTTTGTTTTGTATTTTGGCGGTCACCCGTTGTGTTTTCTCTCAATCTGATTGGCCAAATGAATTGATTGTCATGCTGACGTCAGCAAACACATTTTGACGTACTCACATGTATGCACAATGTTTAATTTCATGACTAAGTACTGCAATGTCCTATTCAGGTACTAGTATTTACTTTCGAAAATCCCCCGTTTTCAAACTGAGTGTGCGTCACAGACTGAACTACTATGTACTCCTGGCTCCTTCTTTGTGTGGTTCTGAACAAGGAGCTTCGAAGCTCCTTGGTTCTGAATAAGTGAGCAGATATGGGTTGAATGACTTCCGTGGTAGTATTTTGACGCTTTAACGCATATTGATTCAGCGCTGACGTCACCCTGTGGTACATACACTCGTATAATACATCATGAATCCGTATTATACCTGCGACTGCATGTGTATGCGTTTGTGCGTAGCTGCGTGTGTGTGTGTATATATGTGGTAGTGTGTGTGTGTGTGTGTGTGTGTGTGTGTGTAAAAGAAGTGTGATTAGCCCTACACCTGCTTTCAATTAAATAGATGAAAGTGAAAGTGAAGAGGGTCTGAAAAAAAATGATGGGATTAAGAGAAAAGAGATGGAAGATAAAAAGAGAGAGGCAGAAGTATAACAGTCTAATATAGTTTGATATGTTACCATGGCTATCATCAGTCTCAAGTGCGGTGTATATATCAGTAATATCTATGAATGATATATAAATATATGCACATATTGAGATATACGTATATACACATCTGAAGCTGTTTCCATGAATATATTGTTTTGTCTTGGCGTTCTTCACATCATATTACTCATTCTTGTTAATGTGTGTTCTTGATATTATTTTTTTTTTTGCTTTCATGTTTAGTTTTTCATGATTCCTTGATTAAACTGAATCGAAGTATAAACATAAACATATACGTATAAACGTATGTCATATATATTACTTTATATATATTATGTTGATCTATTCCTTTGTCTATTCATCCTTTTATTCATCTACTTATATTGACACTATAATATGAATGTTTTTAGATGAAATGGATATATGATTCCCAGTTACTTCTGTCATGCGTTACTGGAAAAAAAAAAGGATTGGAATTGGTGAACGACAGCATGAGAAAAGCTTGAGGTCGGCGGTTTTACACACTGATACACATCATTGGTTGACCTCGTACGGCACCGTACTAGTATGAGTTGTAATGCCTGGAAGATATACGTATTTCCTTTCGCTCATTGAAAACGCTCCCGCACCGAACACAAACGGGACACTCTCGTTGCGCAGCTCCTGGTCCAGCAGATGTATACCTAGGCCTACCCCAGAAAGTGAAGTAAAGTCAGTACCTTACTACCTTACTAGTATACTACCCGCGAGCCGCGGCGACGTCTGGTATAAAAGATAGAGAATGGATGCCGTGTAGATTCTTGCCTTAGTGTTACTTGCTTCTGTTTTGGTGTTGACGTCATCATTCGTGTTATTTCGGAAGATTAGTCGTGAAGACTCGATTCTATGGGTGAGTACTTGACGCTTTTTGCAGATCTCGATCCTACAAACTAATGTCCCGGGAGGAATTTCATGAAAGTGTGTCTAGCATTGTTAATCAAGACAAGAATATTACACACCCAGGATGTAATATAGTCTAAGAGGCTATCTCCCCCGGATTTTTGCAGTTTTGTGTGTGCAGATTTGTTCATACTTTTCATTTCGTCATCACAGGATCCGATTATCGCAGTCTCTGCATGTCGACTGATCCCAGTCGTTTGTTTTCTTTCGATAATGATGGTGCGACGAAAACGTTCGATTGGAACTAAACAAGACATGTTTGCTGTAAGTTTGGAATCTCTTTAACCAACTCATTTTACAATTAATGGATTTGTTAAAGTATACCCCTCAATTAAAATCTTTCGTAAATTTTGGACCAGAACAACTTATGCCCTTAACTTAAAGAGCAATTTGTCAAGTAAACTTCATCTTGCATACATATGAAACGAAAACAGACATATGAGACTTTGAGTTATTCCCCAGTTTATATCAATTTTCATGATTAATACCCACATAATCATATCAACCCCACGTGGCTTTATACACACCTAACTGCGTTTCTCACATTTGATAACATAATTATTATGCAGTCCGACGCTCATTGCACATATATGGAATGAAAGCAAACAGCAGAAGAACATACCACACACTTTTTGATCTCCTCCCTCTATTCCAGCAGACAGCAGGAGTGACAGTTCTGAGTCGTGACCTCCCGTTACTTTCTCTAAATCTGTTCCCTCCCCCTCCCCCTCTCTCCATCTCTCTCCCTCTCTCCATTTATCCATTCATCTCTCTTGTCTGACCAAACAGGCTCCATGACATTTGCTTCTGCGACAATATTGTTCCCATGAAATATCTGCACTTTACGCCAAACACAAAGTCTACCCACAAACATAACCCTAACCCTAATCCTAATCCTCACATCAAACTAAACCTAAAGCCCTATGTCACAACCGTAACCCATACCCTAAGTTTATAACTATATAAAGACCGGTGCAATTGTCGCAGGAGCAAATGTTGTGTCACCAAACGACAATCAACAAGGAAACCTGAGCTGAATTGCAGCTCGTTGTCTGCAGTGTCCGCGAAAATGTAACTGTTATGCACACGCTGATTGTCTGCGTTTGAGGCTTACAAGCACACAAACGGCATGGAAGAATAGTTACTGTCAAAGAAAAGCTAATGGGCCATAGAAATCAGTCGGCTGCCCATTGGGACAAATCATCCCTGAGGACAGTTTACAAATGTGTATGAATGCAATAGGTTCTCCAGTAGAGAAATTATTCGAAATTGAATGTATGCCACAGCAAACATTATTTTGTGGCTTATCCTATCGAGGTCCCACCATTATTATGTCGATCAAAACAGTTTGTAACCCTTTAAACAGGCCTTACAATTTGCATACAAAGTGAGTGGCTTCAGAAGGCTTCATTGGAAATCATGAAACCCACTTTGACAAAGGGCAGTTTAATCATCCATCATGTTTACGGTATGTCAGGATTCGGTTTCATTACAGCTGTTTCCGGTAAGTAAATGCTGTTAGGTTCCTTGCGCATTGATATTCTAATTCATAAATAATTGTTTAAAGTTGGTTTTGGTAGATCAGATTCCAACACTTCAGTTCACTCGTACTGCTGTCACACGAGATGAGATACAGCGTCAATCGTTTATTACATCAGCAGTTGGTGTTGTATATAGAAGGAATGCAGCCTATTTTACACTCTTACGGTTGACCCTTCAGCTTTTACCCTATGAATCAATGTTTTTGGAATACACCATGTACCCTCTTTTCACCCTCCACTTTACACGGCATCTTTTACCCACCTGAATCTTTGTTTTAAGAATATAACACATCTCTGTATACTCTTACCCTCTGTACCTTTATACACAATATCGAGACTTTAGGATTCACGCTTTTATTATACGTCTAACCTATATTTACCATTTCCCTTTTACCCCCTGGATCAGTGTTAACAGAATATTAGTTTATTCGCTTGTTTGATTTATTTTCTTGTACATGATTTTATACATGAATCAGAATTCTCTTCATTCATACCTTAGAAAACATCAATATAATTATGTATCACAATACAACACACCACATGGGCCGAGATGGGAACATGGAATATCAATAAGGTTTTATGTCACCTCATCTGTCGTCGCTTTGAACTATATTTATGTTCTTTAATATGCTTCATTTGTCTTTACATCCTTCGTGGCGGTGGCAACTTGTCTACTCGCAATTTCTGGGATTCTAGTCAGAGCAGACACTTAACACTCAAAGGGAATAATCTTTGTTTTATGGTTCACAAATTAGATATTGACCTGTTGCACGACATAAAACAGAGGAAAAGGGTGACATTGTATTCAATTGTAGCTTATATACGACGATAGCAAATACTTTTAAAGTAGCCAATGCCCTTTCACTGCTTTTACTTCTAACCAAGGTAGTTGCAGTCAAAATACATTTAAAGTTCGTGTGTTTGGTTTTTTTTTGTTTTTGTTTTTGTTTTTGTTTTTGGACGAAAAAATAAGATCAGGGAGGACATGTCATTCACTATATTAGGATCCAATCGCAGTTTCAAGCAGAATAATGTGTGCTCCGCATTCTCTATTATGCCACATTACTATCAAAGCTGCATTTACTGCTAGTCTACAGCAATGTGTATTTTGTCCACGCACATTTCTATATATACGCTTCTCAGGAAAGAGTTAATGTGAGTCGGTGGCCTGGTTTGATAGGAATTTTCCCCACACTATTTTTTTTTACTTTTTGTAAATCCTGCGTACAGAAAAACCAAAAGACGCAGAGGCATGATGCTTGTCCTAATGTTGAAAAAAAGACAATCAACCAGAACAATCAAACAAAAAGCAAACGATATCGACAAAATCTGTGCCACAGGGGAGAATGTGTTATTTCTCCTTCGCTTCACAGCAATGTGTAATATTAAAATGACTTGTTTCACATGAAGAAGAGTTTACGCCAAGTAGTGATTGTGGTGATTGTGGTTTTTTATTGGAGGGCGACGCCCAGCACCTAATTGCCGCTTTCGTCTTTGGTTTCGATAGCTCTTTACTTACACTGCAGCATCCGATATTGCGTAATAATGTGCACGCATCCTTTTTCCAATCACAGCGATTAGAATGGCGTGAGATTGATAACGCATTGATAGACCATTCGATCCGTGGTGTCCGATTACGGTGGAATAACCCATGTTATGAGTCGTTAATCGTCTAAGGTAAGGTCATCCAGTATCACAGCTATCATTAGTATCAATGTGTTTCGGTCACACTATACGCTATTTCTGTCGAGGGGGAGGCGAGGGAGGCTCCACCCTCGGATTCAGACTGATCTTGATCTTGAGCAGGCCAAGGAACAGGCCATGATGTCAGAGTAGCCAAATGTACCATCTTTGTACAAGTCAGTCTACGATGCTAATCATTTTTCCAAAGAATACAAGTGTTATTCTTGACATGACCAAAAAACAACAACAACAACAACAACACTAATAATACTTGCTATCGTTGCAAATCGTCAACAAGGGTTTCGAGCAGAATGAGATCATTGATGTTTTGATTCATGGGCCTACTTTGTAAGACGTAGAATGACTAGTCCCAAGATATTGATATGGATATTGACACTGACATTGATAGTAATATTGCCAAAGAAATTGCTCCCCTGCTTTCATGTTGTATACAAGCATGTAGCCATCGTCAATGAAGAAGTTAAGCAATAATATAATTATGCGCCCAACAATACGATTATGAAAGTCAGGTACTTAATAAACCAGGGAGCTTGAAAGAGACCTCCCCGACATAAACCATTCCCTGTTTAAAAATGTTCTCGAGATTTCGGTGTAATTAGAACATCATCATTCCCTTGTATCCAGGGGGTGTTCCAAAAAGCTGTTCGTAAAGTTACGAACGACTTACGAGCGACTGGTGATCAGTTCTTGTGCTGCATTATGGAAATTCTGATAAGTATAGCACATCAGAACTGATCACCAGTCGCTCGTAAGTTGTTCGTAACTTTACGAACAGCTTTATGAAACACCCCCTAGATCTGATTAAGCGTATAATTCTTTTATGTTCAGCTCAGTTTGACCATTATAATATTAGGAATGTTTATTCTATGAATTCCATCGATAATTTGTAACATGACCGGTCTGATGTATAATTTCCACTACATTATGTGCAATTGATTCATTTCGTAACTATGGTGAGGAGGGACAGGTGAATCAAATCGAAAATGGCATAAAAATCGATCGCTTAAAAATGAAGCATATAACCGACTATTACTATAGAAGACTTTAAACCGACTATAGGGGGAGTCGAAAGCGTCACCGGGATAAGCACCGGCGACCTTACCCCTCCCAACGATCCATAGGGGATGGATGTAAGCTATGAGGATCACAAACATTCGTGAATTTACGATCGATGGTCTTATTGATTCGCATCGCGGGGGTCTCGAAGAAAAACAGGTTTATGATTTTTTTTTTCCAGTGATATTTAAGCGATAATGTAAACAGGATGAATCCTCGGCAGAATTCATTATCGCTCCTAAAATTATGTCATGTTACTAGATCGAGTAACAGGCATATATAGGCCGACATACATACTTACGTACTACATACATACATTTCATATACGCACATTACAAAATATAGATAGATTACAAAAAATCATTACATATATACACATAATTATGATATATATGAATATGATATATGAATATATAATGTAATAGAGAGATAGGCAGATGGACATACAAGGGTGATCTTCATTATTCCTATGCTTCGTTACTCCGAAACACAAAAACTCTTTATGCCAGATATTTGTTAATCTGAAAATGAAAATAGATGCCTTCTGAGGAACCTTCGTAAAATTGAACCTTATTTCTTTTTCAGAAAAAATAAACCATAGATATATAATGATATATAATATATCATAAATTATACATCTGGCATAATATGACATAACATTGATTATGTAATTACAATCATATTGGCATGACTGTCAATAAAGTAAACAGTAAAAACCAAGATATAATTGGAAGTAGAAATAGCAAAACGATCACTGAACTGAAGTATATCGGAGATCATTCGTATCCTTCAAATCTATCAAAACAAAGACAACACGTAAACATCAATGTCATATGCCTGGCAATCATCAGTCCCGTAGTATAAGTCCCAATTTACTACACTCGGCAGAACATGATTCAAAGCACGCTGGTTTTTGTGTGTGTGAACTCTTTGTTGCATCATTTTAAATCAACCCATGAAACTCAAGAAAAACTGGAGGGAAATCGCCATATCCATCATCATGGTATGCCATGGTATCTGATGATTTCTTTCATGCTTTGCCAAGTTCTGTTTTCCTCCATTTTCGGGAAATAATTTCGCTGATCTCTTCAAACATTGCGCCGTCTGCTCACATTTCCCAGTCTCCGACATGTCACAGATATGCGAAATCCATCCATCTGATGTATACGGTTTCGCGCCAAGCTGTTTGAAAGTTTTGAAAAGATTTTCGGCTTGAAAGGATTATACGTATCTTTGGCAAAGTCAATAAAATGTGACACGTAAGATTTTAGTTGCCTGCAATGTGCAGTAAGTTTATGTGCATCTTATGTACACTACCTGCCACTAACAAGTGCGCTGAATACACACACACTTTATATTTTCTTTATTCAGATTTTGTTCAATGGTATAAACACCATATTCCTGTTTTGCTTTGTTTTGTTTTGTTTTGTTTTGTAACACCCACAAAAAGGATAGCAGCTCACATTCCTCTCACTAATGAAAATATGCGACTTGGTCAGATCATATTGTGAATTTATTTTCCTGCAAAAAAAGAGAAAAAATCGCATTATTGGCCCGAATTCACGAAGGTGGTTTAAACCTAGTAAAACTTAGACCATGGTCTTAAATAATCGTAAAATAGGCGTACCTTTGAGCAGCGCGTATCAATGCGCGTTTGTTATTGGACGGCTGTTGGCGTACGCAATCCATCAATCGTATTTACGCAGAAGAAATTTGCACAAACAATGGTTTGCATATTCTTCCAAAGCATGAACATATTAAAGCGAGAAAAATAGATTATAAGATGGCATTTTCAAATGATGGAACTTTAATCGCTGTGATGTCACGTCTGCTACTACAGTACATTCCCGTTATAACGAACACGGTTATAACGAAATTCCGGTTACAAGGAAGTATAATTAAAATTCAGGCCGCAACATTATCCACTCTATATATTCCATTCTATTGGCTATAATTAAACTTTTGTTCGTTATAACGGAATTTAGATATGATGAGAGAAAACTGCCGGTCCTGAGGACTTCATTATAACTGGAGTCAACTGTCTGACTTCCACAATAAATGGCGATTTAATGATGGTCATGGATGATGATGCTGATAATGATGGTTTTCAACAGACAAGCCTACATTTTCTACGTTTTCAACATTATCTATAGCCCTCTCAATCTGATATGTCTATGTTATATTCCAATGTATGTAGAATGTGCATATTTTTTTCACGCCATTTAGTATAGCTGATACCCTTTGTTGAAAATGAAAATAAATGAAACGAAATGAAATGAAAATTATACATCCATTTATTTATTTTGTTTAACAGAAGTAATATACTGGTGATTATAGCAAACAGTAACAGTATAATGACAGTAATGCTTGTTGCTTTCATTGTGAGTGTGAAACTTCTAATACTTTTCCTTTTATATATATAATGTATATACATTTCATCGAATACAATTATTGTCAGTATCAATGATTGACTATCACCGCTGACTATATACAACTTCATAATCTGATAACCGAGAATTCTCTAGAAAGCAATAACTGTCACTGTTTATCGCTTTCCAAGTGAACTATTTGTCATCCTCCTCTTTAACTTTTATTGGGTTTGTTAAGGGGGAAAGTGCTTACTATAGTATCCGCTTTATTCTGGAGATACTCATACCTGTCTGTATGTCGCGCATGTCACAATCAGATCGCGTAACAATGACTCGACTTTCATCTCATAAAAAGGAATTTCGTTCTGGGTTTAAAAAGAAACAAATAACAATACATCAAACATATACCGCAATGTGATCTTCTGTAACAGGTTAAACACATAACATGGAGGGGGGGGGGAGGTGTGTATGTGTGTATATAGTATTCGACTTTCCGTCCTCAGCCAGTGCGTTATGTTGGTGAAGGTAACCCAGGAAAGTGCAAGTATGGTGGCGGTAAGTAAGATGAGCTGACACAAAGCCGGGGGTCACTGCACGGCACTTTCATTCTCCATTTAACGTTATCGTCATATCCCTTGAGTCCCGGATTTTTGTCATTTAGACATTAGTTGTTGAATTACTGCCATGTAAACGACTGATATTGACCCGTTATTGTGAAGGTCATTTAATCTTTCGAGCGTTATCATTGTTAGAAAAAAAAAATGTATTAAACTATTTGACACAACACACACACAAACACTCATCAGGATCCATCCAGCAGTTGAAAGGGTATTATTGTCTCACTTTGAAGGTGTAGGGTTCATCCTGTCAAAATGCAAGATTTGCAACCTTAATGTTCTCTCCTTAAACGAGCGATTTGAAGATTATCTTGCGGGTGCTTGGAGCAACAAAAAAAATAAATAAATGAATAAAAAGACATCACCCTTTCCAAAGTAAAGAAGAAGAAGATAGGATCCGTATCCAAACACTTTTTCGCTTAAGCAGCATGTCAGTAACCATGGCAACGACAAACAGTGCGTTCCTCTGTCATTCGTTTTTCCCATTTTCTTGCCAACCAGTCTTCATCCTTCAACTACACGACTCAAGACTATATGTTTTCATTATTATTCATATCTATTTTGAATGCAATGATATATAACTGTACTTTCTATGAATTCTTCCCGACGAATGGTAATGACGCAATCCATCAGTAAAGCTCAGAGTAACAGAGAACATCATACCAAAGGGGTCCATGGATGTTCAAGTCAATTGATGAATCGTCTTCAGTGACTTATGTTTGAAGACTTGAGCAAAAATAGACCATTAACTATACCAATGTTTATAAGACATGATCATAAGAATATTGTGTGTTTTGTACCCCATGGTTATAATAAAATAAATGTCAATACAAAACGACAAATATGGTAAAAGAGGCAAAGAGGTCGGTGGATTTTCCAGATCGTTTAATCAGTCAATCTGTTTCAGACGTCGAGTCCCTCTGCAAAAATACCAATAATGAAACCTCAAATTCAGATGTTCTTAAATACTGTTGATAATAAGCTATTTTTGGCTGAGATGGGCAATGCAGATTTTAACTTTTTATCCGATATAGAAAACACTTCTGAACTGTCAAAGAGCATACAATTCTGAGAGGAAGTCAAACACGTTTAAGTTTATTTGATGAAAAACGGTTTTGAAATGGCTGAGATATCCAAAAAACAAAATAAAATAAAGCAATCCTTATAAAAGATGGGTCCCGGCTTTTACTAGGATTGTTTTGTTTTGGATATCTCAGCCATGCATTTCAAAACAAATTTTCATCAAATAAACTTTGAATTCCTCTTGGAATTATATGCTCTTTCATATTTCATAAGAGGTTTCTCATTACCTAAAAAAAAAAATCATCAAAAAAACTTTGGAAACCTGAAGCCCAATCTCAACCGAAACTGTTCCATCCCTCTAAGTACAATTGTCAGAGCGTCCTGGGTCCTGTTGCATGAAAGTAATGATCAGACACATTCAAGTCAGAAAATCAAATATAAGTCTCTAAATACTCAATTCGGGTTGACTGAAACCTGACTTATGTTTGATTTTATGACTTCAGTTCGATTGCAACAGGACCAGAACATCCTATACCATTTGCTCACTGGTGGCTTATTAATTGATCTTCGAAAAACCAATCAACGACAGGCAAGCCATTGTTTCATTGTGTAAATCGGGGAGGTGGAGCTTCCACCTCCCTGGTATAATCATTGTTGTCATGGATGAAGGTCCTTGTTTGTCATTCATAGACGTTAGATAGGGTGTCACTCACATTATCATTTTGTATTATACTTAGTATTATAAAATATGGTAACATAGCTCCTATATTCTGAATTATTCCTTACGTCCTTTCTGCTATACATTTTTGGAACAGCTTGGTGTAAAGAAAATTTCTTCTTTTAGAACACGCACGCGCACACACACATACACACACACACCATATGTATATATGTATATATATATACATATATATATATATATATATATATATATATATATATATTTATATATACATATATATATATATATATATATATATATATATATATATATATATATATCGCACATGTATTATGGGCAAAAAAAGAGAGAAACTGTATTTTGTCACAACTTTTTGTTGTTGTTGGAAACAAAAATTAAATTGAATTGAACTGAACTGAACTAAATAGGAAGAGAGGGGGATTTGTGCTTTAGGTAATGACTGACATGTATATCACTGGCGTCATGACATCATTTTAAGTAAAATAATTCCAAGATTGTCTTGCCTCGTGTCAGATTCTCATGGAACTTTCTCTGTTCTATTGTCTGCGCTTATCCAACCTGAACGCGGAGTAGATGATATCTTTGACCTGGGAGTTTAAGGACCAGTTAATATCATTAACTAGCCCTTAAACTCCTGGGACGTCATGTATGTCTGTCACTTGCAGCATCTAATGAGAGCCGAAACTCATCAAATGAACCGTGAAAGAAGAGAGATAGAGGGAGAGTGAGACGGACCAACACCATGTCATTTTAAAGGGTGGGTTGACAAGTAGCGTTAAAAGTCTTGGAAGCCAAGTCTGATAGATATAAATCAAGTTATACAAGTCATGTTCTTGAGAGAGGAGAGGTGCATGATGAATACATCATTAATTCCGCCATTTTTGTTGCGATGTTCAAGAGACAGTTTCGACAGCTTGTCAGTTTTATTTTGTTTCAGAATTCGTTTCTCTGTACATAGACAAGACCTCCCCTTCCATCCCCGTTCCTCCCTCCCGATAATGTATCATGAACCACACCCTTGCCCGAACCACTATGTACACCAGTGCTATTTTATACCCCAATAAATGCGATCGATTGATCGAGTGGTATATGGATGGTCCGCCGGGTTTCGGGAATATCATCAACCTCACTTTCTTGGCTATACGGTGCCCTATGTCGGTTTTTATGGTGATTATTTGGTTGTGATGAACCTAGTGGCATATCAGTCATCTGTTGTCCTCCATCTTCAAAGGAAATCACAACACCAATCTATTTTCCTCATCAGTTCATGATAACAATAATCGAGTCTTTTCCAACGAATTGTTTTCGATGTCACGTCCCATGTATACAGGAAATTGATGCACCCTCAGCAATTTGTTAATTATCGTTTATCTTTCGAATATTCTAATTCATATGAATGCTTCTGATATAGTTCCTGATTTATTCTGTGTTATGTTTTGTTGGAAGAAAAATGAGAATGAAAAATAAATTATTTGAATTGAATTTAATCAATGCTATCAGGGAGCTGTCATCCGTTACAAAATCAAATTCAATCTATTTCATTTTTTTGCAACTGTCTATAAAACCTTGTCTTTCATAGTAATATGATGACGAAAATCACAGTGACAATGTCATGACGAAAGTCATGAAGATAAATAATAGTTATATGTAATCATAGTGAAATGAAAATTATGTTGATACTATTAAGGGTTATCATGATATATATCAATGGTCATATCAATACTGTCTTCTCATTCTGAACGGTGCCGTTTCAGTGTCAACACACCATTCTTGAAGAGGACCCTACCATTGATATTATCACAGAATTACCTTTCGTAAGATACAGTATATGAGTGAGCAAGAGGGCATTAGACAAGATAGATAAACATACTGTCCAGGGATGTACAAGGAATCCACTTGTTGAGTCAAGAGGTCGGTCTGATAAATTTGACTTTACTCTCCATTTAACGACTTTGCCCGTATCCTCTTGCGTCGCTATAATGACATAATATTTCATTTGGTGGCACTTAGTTTTGACGAGCATGGCAGTAGTAGGCATACTTACGTTGATTTACCAAAGGAAAACATAACAGAAATAATCGCCTTTCCGTTCAAGGGCATTGCTTAAATGCAGTATAGCCTGCAAAATTTTATGAGATGAGGTCTCAGAAACCGCTTCAATTTGTGTTGTAGTCATAAACGAATTAATAAACAAAGACGCACATTTAGTAACTGTTTGTCAAGATGTGTCTGCCAGAAAGAACAAAGTGTGTTTGCAGTTTTTCACATCATTGACTCCGCGAACACACTGCCCTGAATCCTGGACCCTACTCTCTAAAAAAAATCGAGTGAAAATTTTCACTCTAAAAAGAGTGAATGCAAAAAGAGTGAATTTCGAGTGAAATCGGAGTGAATTTTGAGTGAAAATGCTCATTTTCACTCATATTGGAGTGACGTCAGGGATCACTCGAAGATTTTGGAGTGATCCCTGACGTCACTCCAAAATGAGTGAAAATGAGCATTTTCACTCAAAATTCACTCCAATTTCACTCGAAATTCACTCTTTTTGTATTCACTCTTTTTAGAGTGAAAATTTTCACTCGATTTTTTTTAGAGAGTACTGGTTGCGGTGCGTTCAAAGAGTCGACCATGATGGGAACACACCGTGTTCACATTGTTAAGACGTTCAAATTTAACTCTCTATGTTTCACACTGGTTTTTTTTTTCATTTGCAGAGGTACAAACATTCAAAATAATTACTTGTTTCAGATTTTCGTGATGTACTCAACCCTTGAGCCTCGATATTTTGCTAGAGACGCGACTAAGCTATTCGAGGTCACCTCTACATGTATTTTCACAAGAAACGGGGGGAAACAATCTTTGTCATTTTGTTCTCATGATATTAGAGGATAAGAATACTAACCATGCCAGTCTGACAGTTTGCGAAAAAAAAAATCATCACAAGTATTCTCACCGGATTTTCCTGATCATCCTAGTCCTAGTTATGTTGACAATCATCCCCCAGTGGATACCTTCCACTGTCTAGTGAGTAATGGAGCTTTAAAAAAAAAGAACATTACTGATGCCCATTATAGTGAGTGACATAATATATGTCCTACAACCCTCATAAAAAGATAGAAATTTCCGCAGAATAAGAAAGAAATCCAAGTTGAACATAACAATAACAATCAGATGCTAACAGAGCGAGCGTTGAAAAAGTCAAACAAACTAACAAACAAACAAACACTGTGCTTGTGACGTCCCTATTTATGACGGTCATTATATCATTGATAATGACGTCTCATTTTTTATTCGTCACGTGAGTTATCTTTGACGAGTCCCAGCGGGAAAATTTTGTGTGTTTGTTTGTTGCTGCTTTTGTTTGATACCTACAATTGTAATTGCGTTCCAGAGTGCTTGTATTGTATAGCACGTGCATGTTAATAAACATATTTTAATATCCTTAATGTATTTCGGTAGTTGCTGGTCATAATAACTTGACCTCTTTGATTAACCAACAATAAGTGGATTGTTGCTTACGATCATTTTGAAAACAGTATCGCAGAAGTCACAATGCTGGAGCCATGGTGTTACCATGGACCTTATGGTCCATGGTGTTACCAACCAGGGGCCCTCATATACCCACACTGCCCGCGACATGACACTAACGATATCGTGTCTCGAAATCGTGATCGATCGCTGTCATCTCGTGTCGTCTGGTGTGTGCGTTGCGTGCTCCCCAGAGTGTGTTAATCAACGCTTGACAAGCTAAACTCTATTATGTATTCCGCCAGGACGCAATTTTCCTTCTCTAAATCTCGACTCGGCATAATAAACAACGCGAGAAGTCCACTAGTGCCTGTCAGTGACAAATATCCACAAACGAGATGACTTCAATTTTCCAAATTTGGATATAAGGCATTCCTGCCGAGATTTAGCGGAGAGCGAGAAAGGTCTGTGTGGTTACAATCAGAAATGTGGTTGTGTCTTCATCCTGTTTCTTTAATCTTTTGTTGCTCTGTAATGGATGAAGAAATTCGTATCCTTCGCGAATGCTTTAGATGGGTTTGCTGATGAATTACTGCAAATTCAATATCTGCCATATACATCACACTGCAGCCAAAATTTAAAAACAAAGATAACAGAGTCTATGACAGAATAGTCAACTCGCACTGCTCTATTCAGTATTAGTTTTTCTTTGATTTATACTAGTACATCGCTTTATAATCGCTATGTATTTAAACTTCCCAACGTCAGGAGTGAGCTTACATAGAGCTCAACATGTACTAACTTGAAAAGTAGAATCTTTCAAGCAAGAAACAAATACATGTCTTAAAAAAGAAAAAAAAAGAAGAAATATGTTTTTGTTACTGGCAGAGGTTTATTGTACAATAAACCACAGTGTTGGCCAAACTAGAGCAGCTCAAGCGGTGTGTGAAATGGCACATAAGTGTGCACCATTGTATTCGGCGACCTCTATAGAAGTCTGTCAAATGAGTCGACTTTCCCAAATATGTATGTCGACAAGTCGACTTGCCAAAATAATTTATGTCGCAATGTCGACATGCACATTTCGCGAAGTCGACTTGGCAAAATAATGTATATCGTCATGTCGACATACTTTTGGGGAACTCGACTTGACGATATACTGTGTGTGGCCATGGCATGTTAACTTACACTCTTTGAGAAGTCGACTTTGCGTGATAATCTATGTCACCATGCCGACTTTTTTAAGTTGTTACGTCGATATGGTAAGTTACATAATCATTTTGACATGTCGACATGATTATGAATATTGAGTCGACTTGATAAGAATTTAAGTATCTCGCCATGTCGCAAAGTAAAATGGCACTTGAAAGCTTCCAGCAAGAAGGAACCTCTTGGAACGGTTTCGTTTCCCTCGATTTCTAGGTGCACAGTAAATCTCTGACTGTCAGTTGACTGTGCGGGGAGTCCAGTACCTATGTCGTTGGCCAAGTCGTCGCGATCGGAGTCTTTTAATTTCTTATTTCTCTGCGGATGCCGAATTCACAGTCGTCTGGCCTGCAAGCACGCGCTTCGAAGAGATCAAAATAAACAGCCAATTCTACAATCACATTATTCCGCCCACTTACCCGTAAACAAAGGCAGCGATTAATAATTGACATGTACCGGCGTTGCCTTTGACTTTCTTCCGACTTTCTCCCCGGACACGACCCCGTGCGAAGCCACTTGTCAAGTTTTAACTACCAGAATATGTTGCACATACGAATCGGGGCGACACTACCTCAACATTGTATGACATCGTTAAAGTAAAGCCGGGAAGTAAAGCCGTTGAGTCAAGCATTGTAAAAATTAATAACGCCAATGCGATGCAGAAATATGCTCTGAGCGTAACATATTTTATGGATGAAAATGAATTAGTTGTAAGTTATGGTTTCTACACGATGATGTTTAAACTTATCAACAAACAGCAACAGTGGTTTACAGGCACCATTAAAAAAATACACTTTTCCTTAAATTTCATTCGAATTTCTTCAAAATGATCGAGAAATCATATTCCTAATGAAATGATTACACCAACGATAATTGAACTCTGCTTGATCTATATGCAAGTATGTAAAGAAAGAATCGACGACTTGGAACAGTACAAAATGTATAATGTATTGTATGTGTATATGTATACGCATATGAATATGTGTATGTGTATGTATATGTACTATGTATAAGTATATATTTATATGTGTACATGTTTAGGCGATATGTATAATTTATGTATGTATTATATATGATTAAATGTAATGCATAATCTCATATATACTTCACGCGAAGTTTATGTTTGTTTGTATATTTTTTACACATCAGCAAACTATATATTAGGATGTAATATTTGTTACGTACCTCCCATTGCCAACAATGAAAAAAAAAAGTTCCAAATTACGAATTCGTTCGTCATTTTCATTTCTTCCCTTTTTGTAAACTTTTTATTCCTGTGAAACTCACGCACACAAACAAATTACAGCACGAAACAGAGGGTGGCCATTAATTCGATAACATACTTTACCCCTAGGTTGTCTACTGCAAGATCATGAAAAAGAACATTGGAAATCATTTGTTCGCATCTGATGTTTGTCATTCAATTTAACCCTACACCTTCTAAATCCCGCGTTTTCTAACAACCATCTATGACGTAATTAAGTGACAATCAGCGGGCGATCATCTTTTATCATCGTGGCAATTACACATCATTCCAGGACGTAGGTGTATATGTCATTATACATCAATATGAGAGGGAGAGCAAGAGAGAAAGGTGAGGGAGGAGGGAGTAGAGGAGTTTCTACAACAACTACAATAATTAACTTTGTCAATTAGAGTGCGTCATAGAAAAACGATTGGAATTATGCTTCAACTTGATAGTTTTAAAAGTATCTATGCACTTACTACACACTGCGCCGAACGGACGACGGATATCCGTTACAGTGGTAGAACATTTATTCGACTAGACCGTGTGAACGGAGAAGGACCTCATATATCACGTGATCACTCTTTGGAGACTTTCACGTCACCTTCCATTGTGACGTTACTCGGTCATTACCGTTGTTTCGCGGTTCGCTGGTGGGAAGCCGAAAACCGATCCGCCTCCTAGGTAATCTTGAATATGATATCCGATAAAAAATACAGATGACTGATGCTCTGATTACATTTATTAGACGCACGATTTAGACAATCGTATAAGACGGCAGATGGGGTAGTCTCCGGGGAGCAGAGAGGCGGTAATGGTATAATGTTGCACTCGCATCGCTATGTTCAAATTCGCGCCAAACATTAAATGACAGCGTCATAAAGTGAATCCAGTAAGAGACACTTCGGATTGTGGCAATAAGGTGAACCCCGTATGCCATGATTAAAAAGTCTTTTAATTTTAACATAAATCAATCAAGTGAATGCGTTAATAATAAAGGGCCTACTTTTTTTTCATCGTAACACCAGCAACTTCAAAAAATCAAAACTCTAATCAGATAGTCTGATTTTCCTCAAACGCTCACTGATGTGTTCTACTAATATTGCTGCATTCACTCAATCCGCATGTATATGAAAGATGAACTTGTCCTTTGAGTGCGCATACTAGTGCTAAAGCTCGTTAATTAGAAGATTCTTATTTTGGAAGTTGTCATTCGGAAGGCTCGCTTTTCTTGAATTTGATGATGAAAAGCACTTTATAATCCGAAAATGAGAAGAAAGGGTTCTCGAATCCAAAACTGATAAATGGGGGGGGGGGGGGAGGAGGTAGGCTGCTGGCTTCATCATCATCAATAAGGTGTGAAGCCTTATAAGGAATTGTATAGTTTGGGCTGAGATGGGGATTCAGATTTTAACTTATTGCGAGATAATTAGAAACCACTAACGAAAAATTAAAGATCATACAATTCTCAGAGAAATTTAAAGTGTTTTTGATGAAAATCGGTTTTGAAATGGCTGAGATATCCAAAAACAAAGTAAAACAAAATGGTCCTAATAAAAGGTGGCTCCCACCTTTCATTTATCATTTTTGGATATCTCAGCCTTTTTAAAAACCAATCTTCATCAAATGAGCTTTGAATCTATCATAGAATGGTATTCTCTTTTATATTTCATCACAGGGTTTTGTTTTTCATTACATAACAAAAAGTCCCTTCTCACCAAAACTATGCCATCCCTTTAAAATTCTCCAGATTCTTAGTTTTACATCTTTATGCAGATTCTACTATTCCGTTTGTCAGATTTGACTCTCTTTATGAAGACCAACTTGAACACGGTCTGCAATTGATTCTTGACACTTCCGTAGATTTTCTTTTAACATTTATTTATTCATTCTCCACTCATGGGAAAGATTTCCCTTTCAGCCATAGTTGGGGCTGATTTTCAAAGGATCAAAGTGCAACAAGATTTAAACCCCTGTGTATCGTCGGCGTTGCTGTGAGTTCACAACGGTAATGCTCGTGAGTAATAATAATTGAACTCGTGTACAGCATCGGATGCTTCCAATCTGAAGTGATACTGGATACACAAAAGAAAAAAAGACAAAGAACAAACTAATTTCGAGTCAACCAATTCAAAGGAGTTTGGCTATTGGATGAGTTTATGAGTGCAAGCACGTGGTGAAACATTGTACCGCATAGAGATACACACTAAGAATATCTCTATGGTCAGAGTGGCGTATCGATAGAAAGTGTGTGTTACTTAAGAGTGTGCTGCGTGCGTGAGTGCGTGCAAATTTGCAAAATCACTTTCCGTGTGCGGGTGGATTCTCCTTTCGTGCATTGTCTTTCTGTAAATTAATGTGACATTGAATCGAACCCCAAGCATTGTTGAACTGACACGCATGATAGGATTAACATTTCTCAAAGACAATGAGTCTGTATTGACTGGGTGCAATGTCCCCCTTGAATATCATTCGTCTCTTGTCTTGGTTTGGTTTTAGTTTCAAAAGACCATTATTCTTTCAGTTGCTCGACATTTATAACGTTCTCGTATCATTGCTCGATGTCTGTCTGGCTTTATTTCTGTGCGTTTACTTTGATGTAGTTATGCCAACTAGTTCATAGCATTCGCTTCACAAAGCAAGCTTTAAAACACACTCTGTGTTAGAATATAGGCCGTCATAATATTCCAGAATCAGCCCATACCGGTGGTATTTGGGTAAATGTTTCACATGTGATTTTGTTTTTCTTTCTCAACACACGTCGCTGCAATGAAGTACAAGTTTAACGTTTGATTAAGGAGTTGAATTAAATGAGTTTGTTATAAGGCGCCTATGATTCCACTCGGCGCTTTCTGCCTTTATGACATCCTCGTTGGACAGGCCCGTAACTAGGGGGGTTCAGGGGGTTCGAGCGAACCCCCCCCCCCCCCCCCGCTAGCGAGCAGGGTGAAGAATTGATTGTTTTTACATTTGAAAATATACCCCTCCCAGAGTGAGACCCTATCCCGCTTGGTTGCTTAACTCCCTCAGAAAGGTCCACTATTTCCAATTTTGACCCCACCCCCCATAAAAATCCTAGTTACGGGCCTGCTGGATTTAATGTAAAAGGTCTCCCCAAATGCATAAACTCGAGCAAGAGGAAGAATCTTCAGTGTATTCGAAAGAGAGCTGCCAAACTTACTTTTACTTTAGGAAATACCTCCTTGCACCGAATAGAGGTAAAGTGTTTCTTTAACTAAAATAGGCCGCTTTAGAGCATTTCATGAGTGCAACAAGTCATCTAGCGAACATGAAAACGACGGAACTGATAGAACTTAAATTTACAATTATACGAGCAGGTAAGCCTTTAGATGAGACTTGAACGTTAATTAAATGGAGAATCATTTGATCTAACTATCAGGGAATTGATTCCAGAGATCCGGGGTTACCTATAAACCACACTGAATAAGATTATACACACACACACACACACACACATATATATATATATATATATATATATATATATATATAATAATAATAATAATAATAATGATAATAATAATAATAATGATAATAATAATAATAATAATAATTATTATTATTATTATTATTGTTATTATTATTATTATTAATAATAATGATATTAACTCTATAAACAGTCATCTTAGCCAAATCACTATACAGGTGCAGAATACTCCAAGCCAATCATGCCAATGACTCTTTTCATCAAAAGAAAAATAAATAAAGACGTTGGAGACAGCGTAATGTCAACCAGTGGGAGACTTGCATGCATGCACGGTGTTAATGACATCATCACCTCAAGGGATTGATTTAAGTTAAATCTCATTCTATTCTTTGCAGTCAGTTTAAAAACACAGTTAAGTTGTTCTTATGAACGATGATATTTTTGTTCTCCCCTTGTGACTCAGTTATATATCCTCATGATTAGGCAAACGTGCACTTGCAAAATTCCCCCAACAATGTCCAAGTGCATTATTTATACCGTTATTAAAGATGCATAAACTGAAGCTTTAGCTTTCAAAGACCATACCAAGTAAAGGCGGGAAGTCTTGTAATGATGGGGCAACCTTTCACCCAATTGAATTTGAGACATCACTGTATGAAGCAATCATTTCCTGATGAGGATTTCCTTTGTTTTGGCAAGACTTTTTGAAGAAACATCTTAAGTCGATTGGGAAATTCTCTACTCTCAAGTAGCGGAGGAACCGGCGGCATCAAAACGTATTCGAAAGATAACAACTTGTCAATCAAAGTTATGTTCTTGAGTAATCAAGTGTGGATCTTGACAACCGACATACCTTTCATATAAATATATGCTATTGTTGCAACACAACTGAGTCCCATTTTATTAAAAAAAAAGTATGCTATGATAGCAACTCCTGCTGGAATAGCAATGGTCATAGTATAACGACAAGAATCAATCTCCCTTATTGGCTGTTGCTACAAAAAGTTGTCATTTTAGCAAAAGTTGCTATTCTATCATCTTTCATAAAATGGGACCCGGGGTGTTTCATAAAGCTGTTCGTTAAGTTACGAACGACTTACGAACGGCTGGTAATCAGTTCTTGTGCTGAATTATTGAAATTCTGATAAGTATAGCACATCACAACTGATCACCAGTTGCTCGTAAGTTGTTCGTAACTTTAAGAACAGCTTCATGAAACACCCTCAGGATTTTTAACGGAAGAAGGAAACATGTCATGTTTTTGCAGAACAGGAAATTTGATGAAGACTTTTGAGATCACTTTCCATCTTGCTTTTGTGGTTGCTACTATATTATCTCTACTTTTGTATTTTATGACAAGGTGTGAAACTTTAAACAATCCTTAACTTTCTTTTTTTTTATTTCAGGTTCGAATTTGATGAAACCTCGTTCATTTGGTGATGTTTGATATTGCTATGATCTAAATACAACAAGATGGAACACGGACTAAAATTACATTAAAATAATGATTGTAAAACCGATAATCTGTAAATGTAATGACTATGGTATGATTGAGTCAGAATATCAATGAGGCAATTTTCTCTTTCAGGCCACACATACACAGCGAGTATCGTAATATTGTGGTATCAACAGTAACCTTGTTATTGCAACCACGATGTTTTATCACTTCCGTGTTTGGGGAGTTTTTATAGAGATGAATCGGAGTTTCTCTACGAAATCTGATTAATAATAGCCGCAGAATGAAAATAGCATTGACCCGTGCAAGTTCTGGTTCCTATCAAAGTGGAAGTGAATGGATCATAGTACTATAATGTTATCAATCACTGGAAGTGATAAGTTCATCAAAAGCCATTTAATATTTCTTCCTCGGTTACATGAACGGTTTCGTGCTTGGTCAGCGCCATGCACGCATACATTCTTTTAAAAGGAGAATTCCACCTCGTATCCAAGTTGACCAAAAAAAAAATGAGTATAAAGATACTAGGATAACATCGAAAGAGTTTCCTGAGTTGAAATAAATATAGAAGGCGGTGAAATCATAAAGAGTCATATTGTTTGGGTATTTTGCTTTTTTTTTTAATGAAGCAAGGATCTTGGTTGAAATGTCTACAGTGCACAGATGGGGTGAGAAGATAATTCTTTATCTGCACCTATTTATTTGCTTTGCACTTAACTCTGTTGAAAGGCATTACAGATGTATGCTTATCTATTTCCAAAACTGCTGATCACTAGATAATATGTATTTTTATCATAGTATTCATAAAAAAATAACTTTTGGTATCAAAGCAGTTTTTCTACTTAAGCATTCCTATTTTTGGTTATGGAAAGTGAAAATGACAGTCGAGTTTATTGCTTTGTCGAATTGTATGCGTTTTTCTAGTTGCCTTGACAACGCTTGAGACAGGAAATAGAAATATACTATACAAAGTATTATGTGGCGGTTGATTAACATCGGATGTAAGTCGGATGTAAGATCACGTTCATCATCAATAATTCTGTTTTCATGTATACTAGTTTCGGAACTGTTGGACTTCCCCCGTGACAACCAATGTTTCGATTTTCATTTGAATATCTATTTATAGATACATATAGAAGAGACATGCGAAGAAGTCTTTAAAAGGCACCGAAGGTCCGGATGGAAAAAACACTGACTACATTTCTGCAACCTGCGACGATTTCATGCTTGCCTGTGACTGAGCCAGGAATACAAACTATAATCATTCCTCCCAGTGAAATACAGACGAAGAATCCGCGCGACGTATTGGTCTGTTGGAGAGTGACGTCACAATTGCTTTGGTTTCTCTCTCCCTCTGTACGTCTTGAATCTCAAAAATCGAGCGGAGTTGGAAAGTCGAGAGCAGCTCTTCAGTGATAGTTCATGGCTCATCAGTGACAGGAGCATTTCTAGCGGAACCACGTGCAAAAGGATGCACACATGCCTGGATGTATAGCTGCGCATGACTTGTTGGCTACTTGAAGTTTTGGACGTTGAATCGAGTATTACGCCACCAGTATGTGGAGTCAGTATTTTCTCCGACCTGCGACTGTGACAATATAACCAAAGAATTTGACACTTTGCTTTCACTGGACGCCATAAAGGGAGGATGTCCTTTCGGTGAAACTCAATGGTTGGATCAGGGGAAATGCATATTTGCATAGCCTTTCATTTCCAGCGGACGCAGGTGCAGCTGCATTTTCTTACGTAAATTGAGTATAGATCCTTGATGTCTTTTGGAGCGAATTGGTGAAACAGGATTGTGTCCGCACTGATGTATTAGTGTTCGGATTGCTCAAAACCGAAACATTTTCTTGCTATTCCCATTGATTGCAATGAGCCACTGGCAGGCCTATCGACCTATCGGAAGAGAAAGCTAGTGTAGAAACAGACATTGGAAGTTTGAGGAAGCCCGGACATCTGTAATGACACATAGAGCAAAGAGATGCTATAGTCTTTAAGTTGTCATTGATTGAGTCTTCACGTGTACGCATTCATGGAATACACATGGAATAACTTTTGGCTGACAATCTGAATCGGAAGAGATAAGTTTCCGTACCATAGTATAATTAGAGTACCGATTACATCCGAGCCATCATTCCACTACCCAAGATGTCAGTCTTTGCATCAATTATCTGTCTCTTCACCTTGTGGTTGAGCGGGACCTTCCCGGGAAGCTTGGCCCAGCTACCGGCCTGCACCGTCCCTCCGGATGGGACGGTCACATCAGGGATATGCTCCTGCTTCGCGTCCCAGGACCCTCCCGCTTCGGTTGTGGACTGCAGTAACCGACAGTTGACCGAAGTTCCGCCTGGCTTCCCGGCCAATACAGCTTACCTGTGAGTGTATATAATCATCCCTTTTTAAGCTGTTTTAACAGAACTCTTGAAATACATTGTGTATCGATCGAATATTGTAATTAGTTAATTGTTGGGTGGTCATGTCACGAAAAAGCATCAAATAAAACCACAACTGCATCTTCAGGTTGTCTATAAGTAAATAAAGTAAAATCAGGCAAACATGACAGATGTTTCATGAGAATTGGACACGGAATATGAAAGTTATGGGATCGGACAGTTTCACTGTATATTTTCAATAAAGTTATGATAATGTTATCACGTCACAACTCTTAAATCCTTTGTTTGTATACAAAATGTTGTATATATCGATGTTCTGTTCAAGCTTCTTCTTTTGTTTTCAGTTATAATTTCATCTTTGCTCAATTTTTCACTAATAAATTATTATTCGATTCTGATCAGTTTCCCTTTGTTTGCGTTTATTACAATTTCATCTTCATAAATCCAAGTCAGAAGGAAATTTCGATGCAGATTTATACATTCGTTGGCAGGTCGAGAGAGATATTTGAGAGGATGACATCTTCATCTTAGCTGATATGTGCAAAATGCTTCTTAGAAACATTCTAAACTTTAGAATAATCTCACTTTCTTATTCTGTGTCTGACTTTGATGACGCTATACCAAAATGTTGTTTCTTTGATTTGACTCTTTTGTTCAAAACTAATTGGAAACAATGAGTGGAGCATCATTTGATAAACATTTCGCTATATTTGTGACAAATGAGTCACTATATTCACAGCCATTATGATGTATGAGGATTTTTCAACTGTGTTGCTGCAGATGGATATCGATTTTTTTTAAATCTAGTTTGCTTTTCCGAAGATTTGTTGTTTCAAATGTTCGTTGATCAAAAAAAAAATGAAATAAGGTTCGTTATTCAGGAGATTCGTTATTCCGAAAATTATTATTCCAAAAGAGAAACGAGGTTTGTTATTCCGAAGGTCCGTTTATCCGAAAACGAAAAAAGGTTCGCAATTCTAAAGGGTCATTAGTGTCCTCCTTTTTCACTGTTTTTATATATTTTTGGATTAATGAACCTCCGGAATAACGAACATTATTTCACTTTTCGGATTAACGAACTCTGGGAATAAGAAACATCACCTATTTTATGTGGGAACAAATTGATCATTCATTCATTCATAATGTAGAGTTTTTGTTCTATTTTTTTTTTAACTGAGCAAATCTATTTACAAACGACACTCTTAATAATGATCGAGTTATAGGCCTATCAATCGATGTCATTCACCCTGCAATTTGTAATTGCACTGAAACTTGACTCCATGCATGTTGCGATGCGTGGAGATGGAATATGATATTATAGCAATGACCTGGCTACTCATAATTATCCAACCAGAACCTCGACAAACGTGCACCTAGAAAATCCAAGAACTACTCTTGCCAACCAATCCATACATTATGCTGGTCCTGACATCTGGAATTCTCTTTCTCATGAAATGCGACTGTGCCAAACAAAATGTACTTTTAGAAGACAAGTAAAGAATACCCTTCTTTGCAAATATATTTTAAGCAATACCAGTTGCATGGTTTTTGCCTGTACCCCTATTAGTTCACGGGTTAATTTTGTCATGCGTGCATCACGTAGACATAATAGTACGCTTAACGATTGAGTCTTTCCTTGTTACCAGAATTATCAAGTTTGAATGATGTAGCGTACCCCTCTTCTTATTTTCCTCTTTATCTTTCTTCCTTTCTGTCTCCGCTCACATCCCTATCTATGATCCACTGAACTGCATAAATATACTTTAAAAAAATAAGTTTCTGTACATAATTATGTGTAAGTTATCCCTACTGGACGTCCCATTCAAGCTTTACAACTTATGACGATCCACACAAAATGTATAATAACATATTCCACGTACTATTATGTGCATACTTGTGTATAATGTATATTATGCATTTTATGAATTAATCAAATCAAATCAAATCAATGACCATTTCGGCAATCTCTTTGTGCAAAAGTAGAATAATCTGTTCTACGTATGTGTAAACGCAAGAAACGCTGTGAAATCAGTTTGCGAAGTAGCTACTTTGATACACATCTTTTGAAAAGTATTTTCATACTTCATGATCTTTTTTTTTAATTTCTGATCTAAATATTTTCTTCGTTTTCCTTCGTTCTCTATTCTGAACCACACTGCTTCTGTTATTACCTGGCCGACAGTTCCCTGCAAGGAAATTCGATCACGTCATTATCGTCTTCTGCTCTTCGGGGCCTGTACCATCTGAAAACACTGTGAGTATATTCTCAAGTCAATGGCATACTGACACAGATATAGATGCATACGTTCAATGATTATCAGCAAAGACAGCAATGCATAAAAACGATATGCATTTAAACAATCTATATTTATTTATCTATCTATCTATCAATGTATAGTTTGATTTCAAGAAGACAACTTCTTTTCTTATCTTGCATCAAAGAGTGTAAATTAAGGTAATATTAACTTGTTCGATTAGCGTCGCTTAACCTATACGTTAGAAGAAGGACGATCGAAGAAAGTATTATGTAAAGAGACTTTACTTTACTTTGCTTAGATTATGCTAATGTCATATTGTATGCTTCCGTCGGAAATGAAATAAAATGAAATGAATGAAGAGTTTTCGAGCCAAAATGCAACAGTGGGTGTGACGTGTTTTGACAAGACATTATTGTTCTCGTCTGGTGATGTTTTCATCTTAGTCAGCTGCAGGACAACGGCTTGCGGACCGACCTGATAGCCGAAGGGGCTTTCAGCGGGCTGGAGAACCTGACGTCCCTGTAAGTAAATGTAGCAGACACAGTGATCTGAAGAAATTAAAAAAAAGATAAATAAATGTGGAGTTGATTAAAAGAACATAACTGTATTTTATATCCTTTCAAAATGTGAAAAATCTGTTGAGAATATGGACATTAACTTCCTCCATGCATCCTTAAAGATTTGAAGGTCTACAGTGTATCCCCCTGTTCTCTATCTCTCTCCTTCTTTCTTCCTCAATTTCAAGTACTTTACAACTGCAAACTATAATGGATTGGTAAAGGGAAAAAAGAGTAGTTTACAAATTTCAGGATTTACAATCTTTATTATCAGTTACGCCAATTTTTCTTTCAAAAAACGCTTCTTAAAGTAATTATCGACATTTTTATCTTCCTTTCCGATATCGTCGTCTTCTTTGACGAGGTCCAGTTGGGATCAAGATATTACCACCTCCCTTTCCTTAACAAATTCTTCGAAAATCATAATATAAACCTTTTTTGCTCTCATTCGCGTTCCCATCTACCATTTCACCGTATACCTGGTGTGAATATCGATTGACAACGGTATGAGGTACATTACAGACCTTTTCACCCTAGTTAGTGTCGCAGGAGTATAGAGTTCCCATCACGTTTGCGACGTTATCGGCGGGAAACTGTGGCATCTCTGTGACGTCAGGACAATGTCGGCCTGTCATCATCGCTGTAATCTGACGAATATTACTGCGTGACGATCATAAGCAGACAAATAAATCGTAAACCATGAAGAAGTTCTTTCACGTTTTGCGTCGGCTTTGAATAATCATACTAATAATTGTGTGTCAAAGTATTTTGACGTACATTATACGTCATGTTTACTAACATGATCATAACATGGTTTGTAATGACCTATATCGAATGCTCAAACGATATAATGTTAAACCCTCCTCTGCCCAGGTAAAAAAAAATACACTTAACAATTGATATATGTCCGTAAATCATATATCAAAATGGTAATCAATAAACGAGAAAAACTTGACCTGTAGAAGGACGTATATGTCCCAGACGAAAATTTGGGTATAATATCGAGAGTTGCATAAGTGTGGCGGCCATGGATTCTTACACGAAATAATATCACGGATATTAATTTCCCAGTGGAACGTAGTCCTGACCTACTTTCGTTTTCAGATAACTGGTACAGATAGAAAGTAATAGAAAGTCGGGAGAATAAGGGGGGGGGGGGGTAAGAGCTCGCAATGGAGAAAATTTTTCAGCCATGGAAGTGAAAAGAATTCCTGTATCTGTCATCGGAGAAATCCGCATCAAGATTTCTGTGATCGAGGTCGCGAACCTAACACGTAATGATCCGTTAAACGCGAAACGCTCTTGAACTCAACTCGGTTGTACTGCGTACGGTGCCGGTGAGCCTTGTTCAAGACTGTTGGTATCATACTTTTTAGTAAAAACGGTGCAACGAGCCTTACGGTTCCGATGGTTTAAATTACCAATATACATGTTGCTTTCTGCTAGCATTTGTACTCCATGTATACTGCTGTATAATGTACTACTACAGGCATTCCATTACTTCTACCACAATGACAGTCATATGAAATTATGCTAGTGTTGCGTTGTGGATTAATTTCATACACACACATATATATATGTATATATATATCATATTTTATATATATATATATATATATATATATATATATATATATCATATTATATATATATATATATATATATATATATATATATATATATATATATAGTCATTTACCTTGGGCGCACGGAGACCGCTACCGACGATCTTCAGGCGGAAGTTAGGTGTGTGTGTGTGTGCTAAGATAGCAGCTCAGTAAGGTTGTTCACAACCTTACCGAGCTGCTGCTATCTTAGCACATACACACCTAACTTCAGCACGCCTACCTCCACCTATCACCACTAAATGTTTCCCGCAACCGGTTGCCAACTGATTGCCGGCTTGCAACCAGCCCCAATGTGAATTGTACATCACATCTCTTGATAAAGGGCAGGACCCGAAAGCTTGAGAATAAAAATCAAACTGTGAGGATTCAAGCTACGTCTATCGTCTCATCCTTCCTCTCACCTAACACTACTAAGATGCGACGACCCAGGGGTCTAACAACTGAAAACACACCTTTCACACTATATATATATACGAGGGGCGACTGAAAAGTTTTGAGCCTAACATAGAAAGGATTAAGATATGAAGGCCAAATTTGGTCCATGAAGTCTTCATTATATCTTAATCCTACCAACCAAATTTCTTGGTCATAAAAATTTTAATCCCTATTTTACAGGTTCTTGAACTTTCTGTATCAGGTGATTCATAAAAAATGGACAAAATGATCACAAAAGGTGTCTTGTTTCACCAGGACAATGCTCCAGCGCATTCATCAGCGGTTGCAATGGCAACCATTCATGACTGTGGGTTTCAACTAGTTCTGCACCCATCGTATTCACCAGATCTAGCCCCATCGGACTTCCACCTCTTTCCAAACCTCAAAAAAGATTTGGCTGGACAACGCTTCACCACTGATGTGGAGGTCATTGATGCTGTCTGCTCCTACCTGGAGGACCAACCAAAGAACTTCTACTGCAGCGGCAAAGAGGCACTATGTCACCTCTGGAGGAAGTGTGTGGACTCACAAGGGGACTATGTAGAAAAATAGAGCAATAAAGTACTTCTGCCTCTTACCATCTCTTGAAGGCTCAAAACTTATCAGTCGCCCCTCGTATATATATATATATATATATATATATATATATATGGTCTCCGCCGGGAATCGAACACGGGTCTTTGGCATGGAACGCCAACGCCTTACCGCTCGGCCACGGAGACGTCATAGCGCTTCAGGCAGACCCAAGCTCGAATACCCGACGGCCTATATATATATATATATATATATATATATATATATATATATATAGTCCTAGATAGGCCCCATATACATTGTTTACTTATGTATTTATATAATATATCAATATTCAAACAAAGAGAAAGAGAGAGGAAAGGAGAGAAGGAAGATATGAAATGTGGAAGTCGTATTTTCTGTGTTTTCCTCCAATTTCTTCTTTGTTATGACTTTGACCCCATATTTTCTCTAATCTATTCACCCTAACATCAGGGACTTGTCCGGGAACCGCATCCTACTTTCTGATGTCATGGTCAAAAGCCTTCGACCTCTGACGGGCCTCAAAACACTGTAAGTTGACTCGAAATTGAGGAAACATTTTTGGCTCATCTGAGCCAAAAGCTCTGAAGTTTGTTATTCATTGTCGTCGGCCAGTCGTGTTCGCGCGTCGTGCGTAAACCTTTTACATCTTCTTCCTGAATATCGATAGCTGCTTATCGATAATGGTCTCCTCCACCTGTCTACTTCAAAGATATGCCATGAAATATGTTTACGTATTGTTCACATGATCATATGTTTGTAATGATAAGTCTTGTCTATATTTTCATGACTTAGAATCAATTTGCTATTTTTGATTTTGTCGTACTTTTTTTTCTTTACAAGTGAAAACAAAAACTTACTGAAACCGGAAACTCCATGATAGCAATAATAAGCACAGAATCTGCTGCTGTACAACGACAACTACTACTATGCATTATGTCTCACAGGCAGTTGGTAAAAACGTTTTCACTATACCTCCGGGTCATAATAACTTATGGAATAGCAAGCCCCCAAAAATAAAAAAGAAAAGAAAAGACAGAGAATCACTAGCTAAAGGATAGCCTATAGACAGTTATAATGATATACACAGTGTAACACACACCTGCATGCGAATGAGGAATCAAAGCGAATCAAAATTCCGCTGAAATCCAAACCCAAATGTCATTTCCATCAATTCACTCGTTTTTGGACAGGGGAAGCGCCTCGTATAATATAAGAGAGTTACCCTCGTTGCCTCCAATTTAGAGGGTTCGAGTAGCGATGGACATGATACTCAAATTGGAATGTTGCTCTTGCGAGCACACCTTTATAATTTATCTGCGAGTTTTTACGAGGGGAAGGGAGACTTTTGAATAAATCCAAGTTTTATGGGGAAAAGGCAGAATGTGGAGCGGTTCAAGTTTATTTCTTCTTTCCGGGTCGTAGCTCGCCTTGTCAAAACATACATTCATCAAGGGTTGTCTGCTGCGTTAATTGAAATAAATCTAGCTTAGATAGAAGACGATGGAAAATGGTACAATGTTGTGCTACATATTAGAGCAAGGAAGAGGGTAAAGAGTTCGATGAGCCAATATTCCTTCAATCATTGAATAATGCGCGAAATTTGCAGACTTTACAGGAATTCGATATATTACTTTGTAATTCTATCGGAAATTGCAATAGAAATGACAGTAATGTAAGAATACATGAATGGATACATTTCTTGTTATAATGGGAGTACCAGTATATTATGGACAAACATCATAAGCAATGCAACAAGTACATGTACAAAAGAAAAGCTTTGCATTCCCATCATTCCCAAGCAGTACTGCTTGATTACCTGCATGCTATTATATCCAAACGTCCAAATGATTGTATCATGATTTTGTTATCAGTCACTGTTACTATGATGATATCAAATTATTAATAGAGATAAAACTTACAAAAAGTGTATATTTATAATCGTCGTGTTTGTATTAATATTCCTGATACCGTGGCAATAAGAGTTATAAAATGACTATATTGATATTGATAAGCATCATCGTCGTTGCACTATCTCTCATCAGCATGGTATCGTGCTATGGTATGCCACTGAAAGCGAATGTATGTAGATTATGGCTTTTCTTTTGTGATAAATAAATCTCAACCAAAATTATACAATCCTTTTAACATAATCATTTGCCGAAGTCTGATAAGTTAGACGCTCTCTCTCTCTCTCTCTTATTCTTTCTCTTATTCAATCATTCTATCTTTCTATCTATCTATCTATCTATCTACCTGTGTGTCTATCTATCTATAACCTATCTATCCATCTAACTATCCTCTCGTTTCCCTTTCTCGCTCGTTTGCACTCTTGCTCTCTGCAGGACACTGACCAATAACAATATCCATACAATCCACCCCTCAGCGGTTCGGATACTGGATCGTCTTGAGAAACTGTAAGTCACACGTTGCCCCTTAATTGTTTTGTTTTGCTTGTGACGGCGTATATGTGTGAGTGTGTTTGTGTGTTTGTCGTGTGTATGCGTGTGTTTGTCGTGTGTATGCGTGTGTGTGTGTGTGTGTGTGTGTGTGTGTGTGTGTGTGTGTGTGTGTGTTTGTATCTGTCTGTTTGTGTGATGAGTGTGAATCTCAAACTCAGCACCTTCAGAGAGTGATTAGAATCGGAAAATGAGTACTGTGTGGGAGTAAAACGATCGGCTCCAACCTCTATTCAGGGTCCATAGCAAGACATTGCAAGAGGCAATTAGCTCCTGTCCCGTCGTGTCATATTCGCCGAAGATAATAACAGAGGTAATAAATGTCACATTGTTATCCAATATCAGATGATACCTTACCAAACATTATCGTTTACAGAGAGACAAACCCACATACCGAAACTGAGGAGAAGTCTCCGTGAATTTCTTCTACTATAAAAGACGTTTTCACTGTGTGAATGTGTAAGGAAATATTTCAAAACCGAAACAACCCAGACAACTTATCCGTTTGTGATAGGGAAAGGCATTCATTTGAGTGGGAGGTACATAATATATATATATATATATATATATATATATATATATATATATATATATATATTTAAAGGACGTTTATATCGCACAGCTATCATGATTCTGATACTCTGGTGGGCATTTTACAATAATAGTTATGACATACATGATCTTAACTTAAATAGCATTTTTACGAAGGTGAGTTTATATATACAGTATATATAATATATATATGTAGGCATTTAGGCTATATATATATATATAGGACGTTTATGTCGTACAGCTATCATGATTCTGATACTCTGCTGCGCATTTTACAATAATAGTTATGACATACATGATCTAAACTTAAATAGCATTTTTACGAAGGTGAGTTTATATATACAGTATATATGATATTATATTATGTAGGCATTTAGGCTATATATATATATATATATATATATATATATATATATACGTGTATGTATATGACACTGTGAGCGAGAGAAAGACAGCTTGAAAGAGGGGGAAGAGAGAGAGAGAGAGAGAGAGAGAGAGAGAACGAGAGAGATCAGCAGACAAATTGATATTTTGGAATGAAAAAGTATATGCTACCATGGTAACTCCCTGTACTGGGGCTCTCCGACAGCTCTGGCCTTACACTAATGTATACGCAACCCATCATGTCAGCTTAAATGAAACCTATGAGTATGCACACGATGTGTTTCGTGTTCTTCAAGGCGACACAATCGACAGTGGGATTTTTCAAAGGAGTCGACTGGAAAGTATGCAGTCATCACACATTTTCAGCTCTGTACAGAACTTTCTACATAGCGAAATATTGAGGACGTTTTTAACACAAGTCCCAAGCAAAACAAGCACGTTAAGAATATTTCATGAAACAGGAAAGCACTCATAAATATCACACACACACACACACATACGAGACACTCACGCACACAAGAAAAAAATTCCATCTTTCATTTGAACCTTATAATTACATAAAATGTGTATTATATCATTCCTTTTTTTTTTTCGTCTTCTGGATCAGCGACCTCACTGGCAATCAATTGGTGTGCGACTGCGACCTTGCTTGGTTCAGGAACTGGCTCTACAACACGGACCACCTCGATCACCGAATCATGGGCGTCACCTGCTCGGCGCCGCAGCAGTTCTTGAGGAGCTCCGTTACGGATGCCGGCTTCTGCTCATCCGGTGAGTTGTTGCTCTGATCTATACATAGCTCTTGTTCTTATTCTTGCTCTTGCATTTGCACTAGCTCTTCATAGCTCTTGTGCTTGCTTTTGCTCTTGAACTTACTCTTGGTTTTGTTTTTGTATACCCGTTCTTTATTGCACTTATTTCTAGCTTTTCCTCTTGCTCTAGTCCTCGGTCTTACTTCTGCTTTTGCGATAAATTGTTCTCGCTATTGATGTTGTTTTTGCGCGCGTTCTTTATTGCTCTTGTTTTAGCTTTTGCACTTGCTCTTGCTGTTGTTCTTGATCTTGTTTTGCTTTCGCTTTTGTTCTTGTTTTTGTAGTTGTTCGGTTTTTCCTCTTGCTTTTGTTCTTGCTATAAAATTGCTCTTCTTGCTTGGTGTTATTTCAATTTACAATTCTGTTTCCCCCCCCCCCAAAAAAAAAACACACAAACAAACAAACAAACATGGAAGCATACATGCTTTGATACATTGTTGTTGTTGTTGTTGTTGTTGTTATGCAACGGTATAATAGAAAGAATACTTCTACCTAATTGTGATAGCATAGATCAATACAAATGTAACACACGCATTATTCCCTTGCTGGAAAAAAAGTGTGACGCTTACTGAAGAAATACAGAATGCAGGAATACATCTTAAGACATTTCTTTGTCCTTGCTCTTGCTCTTTGCGTTCTTTTATTTGAGCTTGATTTCATTCTCGTTCGAGGACCCGTTCTTCTCGTTCTTGTTTTTCTGCATATTCTTGGACTAATTCCTGTTTCGTTCCTGCACTCAGCAGGTAGATGAGTCATATAGAGGCATGAGGCATAAGCCCCAAAGACAAACCTGGGCCTTGGTTCATAAAGATATTCGTAAAATTACGCATGACTGTACGAATGACTGGAATATGAAGTGCCAATGAGTGTGCCCATTATTTTTCCCCTTACATTTTAACAAAGTACAGCTGTAAGTCAATATTTCATCTACGTTGGGGCAAAAATATACTTTCAACTAAAAACGTGTGTTAAAACGTAAAAATAATCATCATCTGCAAAGTTCAATTGCAGCTATTGAAATTAACAGTGATTAAGAAACCACTTAGCTTGCCATATCTAAGTCATTCGTAAAGTCGTGCTTAACTTTACGAACAGCTGTGTGAAACAAGTCCCAGCCTGTGTTTGTAGAGAAGTAATAATGAATTTTGCCGATTTTCCCTTTTCCAGGCCTGTAAACATGGTAAAATATGTAACAAATGAGATGGAAAATGTCAAGTTCGTCGTCGAGTTGTCACTCATGTATTTGCTGTCAAACTTTGGCTGCTGTGAGTATTAGTAATCGAGTGGACTTATTTTATAATGACTGACTTATTTCGTATTTCGAGAGCTCTGTACAGATGCCCGATCCGAAAAGAGGAGGAAATTTCTTAGGTTACAGCTTTTAATGAACTAATGAAGAATGAGTGTACTAGCAAACAACATGTCTGCATCATCTAACACCTCAAGATGATTCTAACTTAATATCCCTCCAGGTCGGTGCTACTCCTGTGTAGGGGATAGCGATGAGGATTGTAACAATAAGCCGGCGTCCGAGCAAGAATGTAGCACGAATGAGGTAAGTCTTCAGCTCCACTGGCATTCATCCGAACAATTTAGAGTCTTTACCACCGTCGTTTGGCCTGTCCTTGAAAGATCACACTATCTATTATAGTCATGAGATCTCAACTTGTTCAAGTTGGATGCAGAGCCCACGAGGGCCCAAGGTGACAGTTACAAATGTTAAAATGTAAAACAGAGGTAATTATCAATTTTCTCCCACCACTATGATATAAAGTCAGGTTTGTTAATAACTATAGTCTCCAAGTATAGCCTATGTAGATGGATGAAAAATAATAGTGACACACTGCTTTGCTTTGTCGGTTGGTTGCTTTTGGTAAACGAGGATGGGAGGTCTGTGGTGGGGAGTAAGGGCCAAAGGCTTATTATGTTGTGAGCAACGATGTGAAAAAAAAAAAATTAACAAGGGATGCCCTCCCTTCCACCTTTCTGTTGAGATGAGCATGTTGAAAATACACTGTTAAAGACACAGCTTAAGGCCAATTCTATGATTTGGATGATATAGCATGCATAGCCATTCCTTTTGCAAATAGTTCCGAGCCGATGCCGAGTAACTATAATCACATATTATCATTGTAAAAGTGCTAATATATGCCGAAAACATGAACACCCGATAAAAACTTACCAAATAAACAAACGTCAGCAGTTGATTATGGGAGAATATTGACAGTGTGAGTAAGAGCGATATGATTAGTAAGTTTGAACTGTAGTCATATTGAATAAGTGACTAAGCAGAGCAATTACAGATGTACAAGAGATTTGTGATAGTTCCCGATTAAAATCAGTCTTTATCAAATTTGCGTTTAAAGTCAGATGCTAAACAAGTCAACAAAACTGAATAACTAAGAACTAGATTATAAATACTACTGACATCTTTCAGTTCCGATTGTGCTTCTGCGAGTAATGTATGAATAATTATCCAATGTTTTGATGATATCTCCTTGATCGAACAGTAGGCTGCTCTGAACAAATTAATTATATTGAATATCCACTAAACTCTGACGTCATATTCTCATGATATGCACGAAGATTATTTCAAAGTAATGGTTTAAGAGTAACGTCAAAGGAACTAACGCATCTCTGGAGGAAATGTATAATTAGAGATATTTGATGAATGCGACAAAAGGAAGAATACGAACAATATCTGTCCGAATATGAAGCCATGTCTATCCACCTGATTGCACTCAACTGTTTCTGACAAAAAAAAATGCTAACGCTAAAAATATCACTGAATTTCACAATTTAGTTAACCTCTTTCTTCCAATATAACAGACCCACTTCATAGTTGGACCTAACCTCTCCTTCTAGGCCAAAGAAGATAAACGCCCTAAAGTCTAGAACTCTTGTTAAGTTGTATTGGCGCTTTACTTATATCTGCGTTGTTCAGTTTTTATTGTATCATCTATCCCACTGCTCCATTCAGGATGCGTGTCAGAACGAAATAAGGGTGTCCAACGGCGTTTATAGGATCGAGAAGACTTGCAAGCAACTCCAGGCCTGTCGCAACAATGTTGCCAACAATGTCAACGAGTGCAACAATGGAAGCGTCAACTCTGTGTGTCGCACGTGTTGCCAAGGTAACCTGTGCAATGGGCCCGCTTCAGGGGTTGTCGGTAAGTTCTGGCGGGAACGTGTATACCCACACTTTCTCATATCACATTCATACAGAGTAAGACTTTTTTTTTATTATTATCATTAGTAGTAGTCAGGGGATTAGACCAGGCGGTCAGTCTCGATAAGTGGGATCTCGTTTGAATCCCTAAGCAACAGAGGTAGTACTAGTCTTGGAAGTGGGTAGGGCCTGCTCACTCACTGAATAGTCCACCGGAATGTAGTTTTAGCCGTCTGCTCCGCAGCTTTTTTTTTTTTTTTAACATCCTCATTGTTACTTCAAATGAATTTAAACTCATTTGTGCGTGCGGGCATGTTATATGATTGGGTGGATTGCTATAGAAAGTACGTGCCTCTGCTAATGATTCTATCATTTATTATGGTCTGGATGTGTTGATTCTGTTTACAATCATGTACTCTGTGGTTTCATTTATTTTATGATAAACGAGGCAATCAATATACACAACGAACTTTGGTTTGTCGTCCCCATGACTGCTTATTCAGTAAATTAGATCAACACCAACAAGGAAGTGGGAGTACTCAAATCAGTTAGGCCCCTATTTGGAGTGTTACCTTTAAGAAAATCCCGGTATACTCTGGTCCAAACAACTCGTATCTATTGAAAAATTATACACTTGCCAGGTTGCTCGTCTTGAATTTGTCATCATTATGCGTAAAAGCACTATCACACTCAAGCAACCAAGTAGGATGTTTATAAAGATTGCACATGTGACTCTCAATACCTAATATCATGTCAGACCACTGGATGTATACCCTGCTAGAAATAACACAGTGTCCCACAGTGTGTTTATAGTGTGTTCACATAGCTCAATTTGTGAAAACGCTCGAATTTAAAGGACAAGTTCACCTTCATAGACATGTGGGTTGAGTGAATGCAACAATATTAGTAGAACACATCAGTGAGAGTTTGAGCAAAATCGGACAATCCGTTAAAAAGTTATGAATTTTTGAAGTTTCTCCTCAGTCACGGCTGGATGAAAAGACTACTATAGCTGGTGATGTCACATGAGTACAACGATATAAAGAAAGAATAAAGAAAATTCAGCATATTTCCATTTTTCTCGCATGACAAAAGAACACTCGACTTCTCTCTTTCAGAAGGCAGGGGTAATAATATTACCCTTAATATACGTCAGTAGCAAGTCGAAGAACTGTGCACTTTATTCAAAAAGTAAAGTTTTGTGAAATTCTCTTTTTATTTGCCTTATATCGTTGTACGCATGTGACATCATACACTGTAGTAGTCTTCTCTTCCAGCAGTGACTGCGCAGATACTTTTTTTTAAATATTCGTAACTTTTGAACGGATTGTCCAATTTTCCTCAAACTTTCACTGATGTGTTCTACTAATATTGCTGCATTCTCTCAATCCTTATGTATATGAAGGTGGACTTGTCCTTTAACAGTGTGAAGATGATTTCACACTGTGATGTGGTTTTCACAGAGTGTTCACATAGTAATGCTTTGTTTCACACTGTAAATTGATGACTCACGTTGTGTTCACACTGTTAAACGCTCGAATTTAACAGCGTGAAAGGATTTCACACTGTGTTCACACTGTGTTTTTCACACTGTGTTTCTCAATATTGTTGTACACTGAGTTCTTTCCAGCAGAGTAGGAGTAGTGATGTTGAAGCATGACATGGATAAACCCATTATATATATATATATATATATATATATATATATTGTGGATTAATTGCTGCGAAGAGTTGTTCTATATGCAAAAGCTCGTGCGTGCACGCACTTTGTGGCTGATCGAACCCCCAATTTCCTTTGCTAATGAGATGACCAGCGCCTTATTTAGCCTGACCTACAAATATCACAGAGTTCATGTGTGTGTGTGTGTGTGTGTGTGTGTGTGATATTTTTATTTCTTCCTCTCCTTCCTATTTCTCTCCATCTTATTTAACTCTACAGACAACTATGTGCTACCCGGGTTTCCCGCCGACCCCAATTTCTCAGAGCAGACAACAACCGCTCCATCGGGAAGAAGTTCAACAATGCAACCATCACGTACGTGTTTCCTTACAGTAATCGATCTTTCTTTCATCTTAAATCTGTTACCCTATCCTTTTTTTTCAACGAGTTCCTCCCTCATCCCAGTTTTGTAGTAGTTGCGGGGTTTTTTTTCTCCAAAGTATCATTATGTTTTTTATTGAGTTTAATCATAACCAATCGATAGATATTAGAATAAAGATACTAGTCCGGCAGCCAAACCCGGATTTTGGGGCTAAGGTTGCATTGGAATGTTATAGTTTTTTTTTTAAAGTGATATTGAATATTTAGACCTTCTATTTTATCAATCCACATGCTGGAGCTCTGTCAGCATTGAGCAATTTGAAATATACGCTGAAATCCAAGATGGCCGCCGGCGGCCATCTTGAAAATGCTATTTACTTTTTTTAACCCCCCTAGCGCATAAAAAATGGGCATTGAAGGTTTTTAGGAATGGAAAATTCAAATCTGAGGTTAGTTTCAGGATATTACTATGTTTTGATGTCTTAAAATAAACTGGCGGCCATTTTTCAAGATGGCCGCCATATGAACATGCTGTAGTGTAGACTATGTAGAATCGCGCAAAGACCTGACTTATCATTTAAGTTTTCCTCTTTTTTTTGGACAAGGGAGGTGCATAATGTAAAAAAAAATATGAAGAGTAAGGCCTAAAGCTTAGATTCATTGATAAAAATAATACAGGTTAATCCTGTTATAACAAAGTCGTTTATAACGAATGACCGCTTACAACGAAGCAATGCTAGCTGAAGTCCCGATTCTCTGTAAATACAAACCTATAGCACAACGAAATTCGCTTATAACGAAGTGTTTTATGTGATCCCAAGCATTTCGTTATAACAGGATTCGACTGTAGTATTATCAGAAGTATTTCAAAATAGTCATGTTGCCTTTCTGTATACATTATTGGAATACACATTCAAGGTATCTCTTTGATATGATTTGTTAGATACTTCTTGATTGTTTTGAAAGTGATCTCTTTTGGGTGATACAATATAATGATCAAACTGGAACCTTAATGCCTGTTGAAGTTTTTTTTTTTACATCACCCTGCTGTTGGAGGATCTGTCGTTGCAGAAGAGTACCTGAATGAAGTGCTTGTTCCCTTGTAGTGTCACCATTGGTTACACTGCTACAGGCAGAGGTGATAAAACAGATCTTCTGTTCTGGCAAGAAGCAAATATTTAAGTTTGTCTACTAACTGACCAAGAAGCAACCCCTGTTGAAGTTCATCCAGATTGGTCACTAACACAGAGGCAGGATTTGTCCACTAAACATTAGGAAGCCGACACCATCATTGCCACGCAAGCCATCAAACTGGCATCCGATGAAGGAAGTTTCACTCGAGTGATCGCCGACGATACAGATGTGTATATCCTTCTGCTCCATCATTATCACGAGCAAGGTCTTACATCACCTTTCGTGATGGAGTGCCCAATCAAAGACAGGACAGTCATTGACATACCTGCAACAGTCAACAAGCACAAAGATATCGTCCACCTGATGCTGCCTGGTCACGCACTGACCGGCTGTGACACAGTTGGGGCATGTTTCAGCATCGGTTAAGGAATTCTGCTGAAAGTCCTTAGAAACAATCCTGGGATACGGTTGGAGTCAGTAGGAGACATTGAGGCTGACATGGCTGATGTTATGCGTGAAGCGACTGCACTTATTGGAGCGTGTTACGGGCAACCAAGTGCTACATCAATGACAGAGGCACGTTGGAGCACATGGCGATCAAAAGTAGGACGACCAGGGGCAACGAGCATGCCAAATCTGTCTTCCTTGCCACCGACAACAGAAGCCTTCACTGAAAATGTGAAACGTGCCCACCTTCAAACATGGATTTGGAGAAAGGCCCTGGATCTCAATCCTACAGTACCAGACCCAACAAAGTATGGATATATGAAGGAAGAGAAAACAAAATCCCTCCTACCAGTGACACTTTCTCCAGAAATAAAGCATCCTCAAACTTATTCAGTGTACATGTTCCAGTGAAATGCCTTGCAGAACATCTGGCTGTGGCTGCCATCAGGCCTGTACAATATTTTGTGCGTGTAACGGCTCATTAACTTGTCGCAATGACCAAACGAGAGAGGCAAGAGATATAACCAGCCATCCAGAAGAAGCAGATGAAATAGATGCATAAACAGTAAGTATCTTCAGGAAAAAGACTGATATTCAGGAACATGATCCATACATCTGAACCCAAAAGAGATCACTTTCAAAACAATCAAGAAGTATTTAAAAAATCATATCAAAAAGATACCTTGAATGTGTATACCAATAATGTATACAGAAAAGCAACATGACTATTTTGAAATACTTCTGATACTACAGTCGAATCCTGTTATAACGAAATGCTTGGGATCACATAAAATACTTCGTTATCAGCGAATTTCGTTGTGCTATAGATTTGTATTTACAGAGAATCGGGACTTCATCTAGCATTGCTTCGTTGTAAGCGGTCATTCGTTATAAGCGACTTTGTTATAACAGGATTAACCTGTATTATTTTTATCAATGAATCTAAGCTTTAGGCCTTAATCTTCATAATTTTTTTACGTTATGCACCTCCCTTGTCCAAAAAAAAAAGGAAAACTTAAATGATAAGTCAGGTCTTTGCGCGATTCTACATAGTCTACACTACAGCATGTTTATATGGCGGCCATCTTGAAAAATGGCCGGCATTTTATTTTAAGACATCAAAACATAGTAATATCCTGAAACTAACCTCAGATTTAAATTCCCAATCCCTAAAAACCTTCAATGCCCATTTTTGACGCGCTAGGGGGGTTAAAAAAAAAGTAAATACCATTTTCAAGATGGCCGATTGAGAATAATAGTGCCAGTCAATGATTATAATGATCATGATAATCATACTTTTCTCTAAATGCTAGATGTATCAAGTAACTGGTTACAACAGGAAAGTGGAAGAGTATGATATCATCCTACCTCCGAATTGACAAAGTTGTAATATGCCCCGCCCACCCACCCACCCCCCCCCCCCCCCACCCATCCCACATCCCTACCCCGGTTGTCATTAGAATATCTCAGCTCAAACATTGCTTCATATTTTTATATTTTCCCCGAACCCTTCACTCTCTCCATCCCCTCAGCCCCCTCCCCCCCCCCCCACTACTGCCACTTGGCCGCCTAATATAGTCCACCCTGATCGATTCCCCGTATAATCATCATTTTCTTGATTCTGAGCACCAGTCTCACCATGGAGCCGAAATCTTCTATCCTGTCCGTATTATGATTCAGTGTGGTCCCGCTCACATTCTCATTAGATTTCATACGACGACGCCAGGCCAAAAATGACGGCGGATTAGACAACAATTTGGAAAGACCAGCACCGAGTATTTATACCACGTCCTTAAAACCTTTGCACGGAACAGCCTTAGAAGCTTTCATAAATGTCTGGATAATTTTGCAACATGAAGTATTGTTTTTGCTCTGTTGAACACAGCGAAAGAAAAAAAAAACCACAGCACAATCATAAAATAAGTTTATCATGCTCTACCTTGTTCGCCTGATATTGAGGGATCAAAGTAAACTTTGAAAAACTGAAATCTTTCGCGTAGACATTAAAAACTTCGGCACTGCTGAAAAGTAGAAGGTCGCTGCAGGCTGAATTATTATGCTGTCATTTTGTTTAAATAATTAATAATAATATACGTGGCTCTTTACAAAAATAACTGGCAATATCGCAGCGGTCTCAACTATTATTAGACCTAGTTTATAGACACTACTAATACGAGAGGTGTAACTTCACGCTCTGTAGTTCCAGTTTCAGGTTGGTTTATTTCTCCACTTGTACAAAACAAATTATCATGACATAACAATAAACGCTCACATGAAAATATGGATAAGAGGACTTAAAGAGTAAGTACTTAAAAGAAATATAGATATAATTGTCTGTGTGCACGAACATGCATGTTAGATTGGATCGTGAGGTATAGTTAGAGGACATTGTCATCAATAAGGAGTTTGCTTGACTGGGATAACAGCCCGTGGGCGATACTTGATTACACAGTCACATATTATAAAATGGGCTTTAGAATCTCTGCAATCTGATTGGTCAATTGTCATGCATTGATTTTTACCGATCCACACTGAGCCATGCGTCCGGTAAAATCCGAACTTATGGCTCAAGTCTTGTACAGTGTAGTAGGTGTACCGGACGCATGATGGGGGAAATGGTTGTACATGTATTTCATGAATTTACGGGCCCATTTTATAACACAAAATGATGCACAGGCCTATTTCGTGGATCATAGCAGTGATAATTGGATGCTCTCGTTTAATTTTGGAACGGTCTAAAACCCACTTTACCCCCGCCTCCCTACCACCACTTGTGTGTGTGTGTGTTTGTGAGTTTGTTTGTGAGTTTGTTTGTGTTTGTGTCAGTGAAACCTACTTAATAGAAAGACCAGCAAAAACAGAAAAGGCAGTCCTTGAAAACAGGTTCATCAGCATGAAAAATGGTTTGAAGAGAAACAAAATGTATGGGAATATCAACTTTAGCAATGGACAGCTCTAGATAAGCTAGACGGTGAAATATCACACCATTGTCAGAGGTAAAACCAATTTTTTTCCAACATATTCATTTTCTAGGTAGGTACTATGAATTGGCTGTGGCCCAGAGAAGCATTTCTGACACAACAGAACACAACAAAACGCACCAGCAAATACACTAATTTATTCTGACTATAGCGAGTGAATCAATTCCTGTACATGGGCATCACCCATTACCCCCCTTTTCTTTTCTTTTCTTTCGTATTTCATGTAGACATATAGTTGTTATATCAACAGCAACTTCGACACACTTCGCACAAGAGTTTACCACATGCTGCAAACATTACTTATTCTGTACTTCAGGCGTGCACGTCCAAATCCATGCACTATAATCCATAGCACGCGCCAACTTACCGTCCAAAGATGTTATAATACTATAAAACGAATATAAGGTGGACTGCGTCACGTGCGTTGTGCGCCGACATAGGTTTCATCCGCCATTTTGGAAAGGGGCATCGTTATCTCAGGGTGCTTTTCAGGCACGGTACACCTGGATTAGACGGGGAACACACTTAAAATGCCCTATAAGACGTGTCTGATTTGATTATTTTAGAAGTATGCAAAAAGTAAATTCATGGAAATTGTAGGAATCTAATTTCAAATGCATTGTGTTCAAGAATTTGGCACTTCATTATGATTACGAGTTTCCTCCGAGATCACTTTTCCCTTTACAAACTTTTAGCTGATTTACCCTCAGAGTGCCAGATTAATTTCTTGTCCATAGGCTGAAGTGTGTAAAATTCTTGACATTTGACCCCCTGGCACAGAAAGGATAAAAAAACAACAACAATAATAATGCGCTGCACATGAATTATATTATTATGTGCAGAAAAGTAACGCAAGGCCTGTGTTAAAATAATGATCGTTTGTAAACGATTAATAACTACACTCCCTTCACATTCACATATTAAATACTTCAGGTAAGCAGCATGAATTTTATTCTCAGCTCTTCAGTAAGTCTATGTCTTTATAGGAACCAGGTGGAAAAATAGCGTGGTGTTCTCCATCAGCAGTGAAATTAATTTTTTAGGAATGCATCGTGCAGCAAAGTGACCTCTAGAAATGTAAGACTTTCTTTGATAATTCAATGTATCACACTTCAGTCTGTGATCGTTGATTTATTTTTTGCTTTTCTAATGTGTTAGGTTCTCTATGAGTAAATTATTGTTCATATTGTATTTTGATTTCTATAACCCCAAATTGGTATATTTACAATGAGAAAAGTCAACATGAAGTGTCCTTTGATTTATTTGTACCCGTTCGATGCGTCCTCTTCTTTCTATTATGACCAAAATGAAGAAAAAAAAATAAGCAATGCACACTTTTCACAATAAAATTTCAATAATATAGCCTTGATTTTCTCATCTTTTTACATATGCAAATGTTTGATTCACGTACTCTTACTCAAACCTTATCCGTCCTTCTATTCATCTTTTAATTTAACCCGTTTAACCCGCCAGCACTCTATCGTCTTTGGTCCTTACCATTTGAAAAGTACATACAGGAGAAGCACAGTGCAGAAGCATAAGTGTATAACCACTTTTTGATTGCGTTACTTTTTATGTAAGCCTACATCATCAAAATCTTAGAGTTGCTAAATGCTAATGCATTATGGAAAAACATACTGAAAACGTCTTTTGTTACTCGATATTGTCTAGAAAATGTTATACACTGATATGATTATTATGTCACTCTGCATAAAATCACGCACAGTCGAATAGGGTATCCAAGCTCTTCTTGCAGCTCATCCCATTTTAATTATGGCAGACCGCAATCCCACAGCTCTGTTTGTTTGTTTTTGTAGTTCCGTATTCCACATTCAACAAAATAAATCACAAGCAAAACAAGAAATTGAAGTAGTGAATTGTAGAATACAGCAAACAAAATAGTTAGGCATGTGAAATATGAGGAAGTTACATAAATGTTCTGTTTGTACTTGTTGTAAGGCGTAGATTCCCAGATGCTGACGTGAGATGAATTTTTACGAGAAATTTACAATTGAAAGAAATGACAAATTATGAAGTAGGGAATTATAGACCTCGGAGAATACAAGAAAAAAAAAGCAGAAAGAAAACTAGAAATGTCGCTATGGTGACTGATGCCTTCGCCATAATGCATGATTCTCCCAATAGGTGTACAGTACAATGTCTTCACAATGTGTGATGACAGTTTCACATAACTGGCAAAATATTGATATGACAGGTTTGTCAGAAATGTCTTGAATGTTCACTTTTCTCAAACTGGGTTTGCTATAATTGTCTAAGAGTGCAGGTACATATATTTGGGGAATTGAGGATTTTAACTTGACTTCTGACCGACCTTGTTATAAGTTTATGCATTGAGTAATTTTTAAGGTATGAAGATTAAGAGTGTAATTACAGTACAAAACATTTGTACTGTAAAGAGTGTAATTACAGTAAAAAAGAGTGTAATCACAGTACATCTAAACCTGACCTTTGATCTTTGACCTTCTGGCTGAAAATTTCCCAGAGAATCTCCAATAGGTAATACATGTATATATTAAATTTTAAAACTAATAATGCAAGCATTGCATATACTAGTATATGAGGGAAACAGTACAATTTTGAGGAGTTGACCTTGACCTTTGACCCCTGACTATTGACCCATGACCCCTAAATTCCCTAAAATAATCCCTGCCAGTCAGTACATGCATATGTACCAAGTTCCATGAAGATATATTGAACCATTTGAGAGAAAAGTGAAATTGCAACATTTTCACCTAATCTTTGACCTTTTGACCTTTGACCTTATGACATGAAACTCTCTCTGGAGAATCTGTACACAGTAGTACATGTCTACACTAAGTTTCAATAAAATACCTTCTGGCATTGCATAGATATGGGGGAAAAACATTTTTAGCATTTGAACTTGACCTTTTGACCTTTGACCTCTGCCTGATTTCACTAAAAAACCCTCAACTATTTGCCCCATCATACATCATCCTTGGACCAAGTTTGGTGAAAGCTGCTTCACCCAGTTTTGAGTTATCACGTAAACAGATAAATTTTAGGATTTGACCTTGATCTTTGACCTTTGACCTCTGTCCGATTTCACTAAAAAACTAATCATGTAATTGTCCTATCATACATCATCCTCAGACAAAGTTTGGTGAAATTTGCTCTACCCAGTCTTGAGTTATCGCGTAAACGGATACAATTTCATGATTCGACCTTGACCTTGACCCTTGCCGATTTCACCCAAAATCTAATCAAGCAATTGCCCCATCATACTTTATACTTTGACCAAGATTGGTAAAATTCCAGTCAATATTTCTCAAGTTATCGCGTAAACGAATGCGGACGGACGTACGTACGGACGTACGGACAACCCGAAAACATAATGCCTCTGGCACCACTTCGTGGCGGAGGCATAAAAAAATAATGTCCGCCACACCAGACTGCTAGAGAGTGGCGTGATCAAGTGTGGTGAGTTGTGCACTCTTAAAAAAAAAAATGATTTGGTGAATCAATACTTTAAATGTTGGCACTCCTTCAACTTTTCTGTAAATGTTACATTTCATACCACTGATGATGGCTTTATAACAATGTACACAGTATACTTACATGAGTTGTCTGCTGTAGACCCTATGTGCTCAGGCAAATTAATACAGATACGTCCATATTGTTTTCCCAGTTGCCAGCACTGTGCCCACCTTTACGCCGTGGCAGTCTGCAGCCGCCACATCGCGGCCAACCACGAGCTCGATGACGACGAACCAGTCCGAGTATTCGACCACCTGTCCCGAAGAGACCCTATCGGACGAGCACGGTCAAATCACATGGGCAGAGACAGCTCCGCGTAAGATAGCCGATGCAGCTTGTCCTTACGGCTATGTCAGTTCACCGTCAACGCTAGCTTCTAGGCAGTGGTGAGCAGTATAAAATATGCGCGTCGAGACAACGCCGCCAACAGTCAGTCGCCAGTCTGCTGTATCTTCGGGGGGGGGGGGGGGGGAGAGGTAGAATTTATCCTGAAAATATGTGTAAGCGAGACAGACTAATTACCCGACACCTCTTCATTTTTTTAAAATGACATATTTCACGTTCTCGTTTTCTGTTTCTGAGATGTATCTTCTGAAGTAGTGCTGGTCCGTTGTCCTAGAAAAAAAATTCTTTATGGTGAATTGTATAATTATTAAATTCCTTTTACACCATGAAACCACACACGGTATAGTGGCTGAGGTCCCGTCCAGAGAGGGAGTTTCGTTACACTTGATCTTATCGTAGGATTTGCTTCGTATTGAAGTGATCTGTGATACTATTTTGCGACGACTGCACCTTATGCTACGATGGATAGCATGTGTTCTAGTTGTGTTTTGATGCTTTTCTTTTGTTGTTGTATCAAACCCAGCTGCATATTTTTTCCAGAGTCATCCGTCACACATGGTGACGTAAAGTGAGTCCAGACACGCCTAGAAACCCTTCTGATTGATTTTCATATAATATACAATATCTTCGGATGTATCCATTTCTCAGCACCCTAGTCTCTGACAAAGCCGTTTGGAACAATCCCGATTTAGACGGATGTCTCAATGCAACTGCTGCACTGCTGATGCTGGCCAACACTACTGTAACACCTGGTAAGATGACGAAACACCTAACCTTTATCTTAAGACTTAAAATTGGCTTTACAATCACACCGTAGCTACGCAGTGCATGTTTTGAATTCCTTTTTGTTCCCGCTTTTTCTTAATATTATTCTCTGATTGGTTTGTCAGATTGTATTTGTAATCTAAGATGCCTATTTAAAGGCTGGACTGGTTGAAGACCCCTTGATCTGTCACATGACAGGGGAAATCCCGCCTTATTCATCATGAAAACAAGAACAAACAGAACTGCGTCTCAATATGATATAATAATAACAGTCCTAATTGAACGCGTAGCACTGCTTTAGAGTATGTATAGTTTGCAGGCACAAACCCTTGTTGGTCGTAAAGGAGTCTGTGCCAAGACTGCTACATGCGCCACATGCACTGTCCCATAGGCCATGTACTGTACCCTCGTTGAGAGCAGCTATACAGCAGAGGGAATATGAAAGAGATGCTTAGGCACAGACTCCTATACGACCAACAAGGGTTTGTGCCTGCAAACCAGAGTATGCATGCGGCGCCAGTAGTGCTACACTTAGCAATGTCTCTGACGTCACGGTGTTTTTCTCCGAAAATGCAGAAAATGCAGGGAATATCTCTTCCGAACTGCTGACCTTGACGAGATTGCCGAAAACTTTGACAGAAGACGACATTACCCTCGCCGTCGACACGATGGAAAATATCGTCGAGGTCGCCGGCGACTTCGGGAACAACAGCGAAGCCGTGGTGGAAAACGTGATCGAGACGGTGGCCAACCTCACCGGAGCCAAGATGGAGATCCTGCTCGCTAGTCAACAGAGAGATGAGAGTGCAGCTAGGTGAGTGGTGATGGTACAAAAGGAGGGTAGCAAAAAAGTCATTTAAATTTGAACACAAAGTAAGAAAGTTTTGAGCGTTATTTCATTAAAACCCAAGTGATATCAGGCGTAGTCATGATAGACAAGTGAGATGAGGCGGTGATTATCATCACCTCAAAACATCAAACTATATAAATATATAAATATATAAACATATATATATATATATATTCATATATATATATACATTTTGTACAATGCGCAGAGAGTCGTTGAGCGAGTCATGTGATGTTCTGGTCGACAATTCAGGAATTGCAAACCCTTGTATCTAAAAATGATTACCGGTACTCAATTATATAGTTTTCCAAGCCTATATAATGTCATGTTTTGATGTGAAAGAAACACCTGATTCTTAGAAAAGAAGAAGATAACTTAAGTTAGTGAAGACTTGTAAGAAGGTGAAAAGCGAGATGAGGGGATGAAACCATTCTACATTCTTTAACCCTGTCTATGCCAGTGAGTCAAAATGTCACACACAAACCTATAGACAGGTAACAAATGTGGCACGTAGCGAGTTAAATAACATGACGATGCTCAATGCTACACGTGAATCATAAGATACCACATCTCCCTTCATTTCATATCCGATATTAATGAAATTTAGCTACCACCATGTTTTGCCGATTTTACCACAGTTAATGAATGCCATCTAAAATACACCATGGAATGTATCCCACAACCATGGCGGATTCATTGAGGTATGATATCTAGCCGCTTTTCCCGATTCATACGACAGAATTCTCCACCTGGTCGATGAGTTAGCCCTCAACGTTCGTTTCGAGGACGCCGTCTTAGAAGCGACCACCGACCGCGTCGACCTCGTCATTGTCCGCATCGAGGGTGACGTTGAGGGCGTGACGCTGAGGAGCGTTCTCGACGGCGACGGCCATGCTGTGGTGAGTTACTTCCCCTCCGCTATTTCTGTCTCAATGTGTTTGTTTGTGTGTGTGTGTGTGTGTGTGTGTGTGTGTCATTTAAGCTGGTAACAATCGGGAGATATAATATAAAATTTCATAGTGTGTTTTTTTAGCACATTTCTCCACAAGTTGCCGAGACATTTTGATGGATCCTCTGCCTCCTCTGTTTGATTGTAATCTCGACTCATTATCAGATGATTCTATATCGTATTTACGTACGTTTTCTCCCCGGTGAAAAGGCCGGTATCTTAGTAAATGACCTGAATCGTACTTGTCCATGCACTACGACTTCTGTGTTTGGAGTTCAGCCGATAACAAAAAGCAAAAAATAAATAAATAAATAAATAAATGAAAATAGGAAAACGAAGAAGCAAAATGCACCTGACATGGCCTGATATATCCCCTCATTCACTTTTCAATCTGAAAGACAATGATGGCAAAGCTTTTAGAGATATCCCTTCGTGTGTTCTTGAAGTGCTATACATTGAAACTTTATTTTCTCTTTCCTCACACAATCTTATACTGTTTTACGTAATCGTGTTTACCCATAAAGCCCGTGCTCACTCTGAACGGAACGGACCCAGAGCCCAACCTCGCGGCCCAGGCGTCGATTGAGCTCCCAGCTACGTTGTTTGCAGATTACAAGGATATGTTTGATAGGCTTCGATTCGTGATATATAAGGACGTCACCTATTTTGAGGTAAACACTTTGATCTCCAATATCATGAATGTGCCTTCAAGAGTTTATGGAAATTCAATAAGAAAGAGAGAGAGAGAGAGGGGGGGGGGGGGAGATATTGCCCTCACGCCAGACGGGCAAGTTGTCGAAACTCACAGAACAATTTAAGCACTCACAAAATTGAGTGTTGTGGTTTAGCGGATGTTTCTGAAAGGAAACATGATCATACTTTAATGTTCTTTTTTTCTACTATTCCTCCTCTTCGGCTTTGCCAATTAGTCTTGTCTTTTCCAGTTGTAGGGCCTATTTGTAATTTTTAGCTAAATAAATAACTGAATAGATGATAAGTTGATATAAAAGAATAAATGAATGTATGAATTGTTACGACCAAAATCACTCCGAGAATGATCGCACAAAAGAAACAATCAACTGATGTTCAGGCGGTTTATTGACAGTGATATTGTGGGTACAGACTGGTAATCGGCGTCACATCAGTACAACAATGATCAATAGAAACAGTTATAAATCGGTAGTGGAATCACTTACACGTATTAAATAATCCTTTGAAAGTGTCCAAATACGATGTTCGATGCACAGACGAATGATCCGCGACGCACCGATGAATGATTCCTCCGACGTAACTCCAGAGGCGCAGGTTACGATAGTCCACGGTATAGATCCGGGGTAAAATCCACGATATGTGTCCACGGCGAAACGTGCAGAGTCCAAACGTTGTGACGACCACGTCCAGTTGATGCGTTGAATGATGATTCACTTAATAATGTTCAGCTAGGAATCCAGCCCGTCACAGCTTTGCCGTAGCAATGTCCATTGATACAAAAATATGGAGTCCAATGAAGGCACATTAATTCTCTGCAGGCAAAATGTCTCCCAGGCCAAGTATCTCCACAAACATAACAGGTCAGCAGGTAACACAGGACTGACTATAACAAGTCGCTTCAGAGCCAGAAGTGACGTAACTCTCAGAGCAGAGGTGTTGGGTACTCTGCCTACTGCAGAATTTCTCTAGCTTATATACTATCTATTCACCCCTTCTAGCACATTCTGTAACTCTCTCCAACCTGGGGCCACACATTCTAGCTAGTCCAAGTTCCAGGAATCCTGGATGACTCACTGCCTAACTATGTACAAATTACAAAACATCATTACCAAAAATAACTACCAATCACATTGGGCTACAGGGACAGTGCCTCACTCAGCCAAACATGTAAGCACTTCCCAGAAAATTCTGGAAAGGGTGAAATCATTCTAGATTGAGTGAGTTATAATGTATTTCCTGTTACATGCATGTACTCTATAGCTACATAGTATACCACCTAGAAAATTCTCCACTGATCTGGTCAGCCTGTATGTACAATATCTATACCACATAGAATGTTCTCCATTAATCTGGTCAACCTGTGTACATGTATACACATTAAAACAATCATGCATGCAGTACATCACACATGCACATAACTACTAGTGTGTACATTTGTGACACCATCCCCCATGGGAAAAAGAAAGCCTTGCCGTAGCAAGGGTTTCTTTTACCTTCACAATGTCTCATTATCATTTATAATGAATGTGAGGTAAAATCCAAATCAAGCTACAATAATCACATACTATCACATGCCTTTTGGATAGCTGTATTAATTCCATGTTCTCTTTTCATGGATACCATTTACAATGATATTGCTTGGATTCTCGGAGCTTATACAATCATATCAAACTGTTTTGCACACATTAATGAATATGCTAAACACATACACTGGAAATGATATGCGGTGAAAACTTTTCACCTTTGATACTCTCTTCATGTTACACTCTTGACAGAGCGTCGGCAATTACATTGTTTTTGCCTGCCACATGTTTGATTTTGAGTGCATATGGCTGCGTCATCATGCTCCATCTGAACAACCTGTTGTTCTTCATTTTGAACCGGTCTAAAAAGACCAAGGGGTTGTGGTCAGTATAGACCGTGATCTCCCCTTTGCTATTTGTCAAGTACACTTCGTATTGCTGGAGGGCAAGGATGAGACTGAGAGCCTCCTTCTCAATTGTGGAGTACTTCTTCTGGTACGTGTTCAATTTTTTGGAGAAGTAGCTAACTGGTCGTTCAGTGCCTTCTTCATCTTCTTGGAGCAAAACCGCTCCCACTCCTACATCGTTAGCATCTATTGCCACCTTGAATGGCTTTGAGAAGTCAGGAGCTGCCAAAACAGGCTCATTAGCAAGGACTGCCTTTAGTTTCTCGAAGGCTCTTTGACACTCATCAGTCCAGGTGTACTTTGCCTTGCCCTTCAGCAGGTTTGTTAGGGGGGTGACTACAGTGCTGAAATTCGGTACAAATTTCCTGTAGAAACCAGCCATGCCCAGAAATCTGAGCAACTCCTTCTTGGATTGGGGGATGGGAAAGCCTAGTATAGCCTCTACCTTGGCTTCTCTTGGCAATACTTGTCCCTGACCGACTACATGCCCGAGATACACTACTTTGGCCTTTGCAAATTCAGTCTTTGCCAGATTAATCACCAATCCGGCCTCCTTGAGTCGATCAAAAAGTTGCCGCAAGTGTGTAATGTGCTCCTCCCACGTGTCACTGTACACTAGGATGTCATCAATGTATACTACACAATTGTTAAGTCCGGCAATGATTTGGTTTGTCAGCCGTTGGAAGGTGGCCGGAGCATTTTTCATGCCGAATGGCATTACTTTGCATTGGAACAAGCCATCTGGTGTAGCAAAGGCAGAAATCTCTCTGGCTTTGTCGGTCAAGGGCACTTGCCAGTATCCCTTTAGAAGGTCTATCTTACTGACATATGCAGAATTTCCGACCCTGTCAATGCAATCTTCTAGTCTGGGAATGGGGAAAGAGTCTGTTTTCGTCACGGCATTCACCTTTCTGTAATCTATACAGAATCTTTGAGACCCATCCGGTTTGGGCACCATGACGATTGGAGAGCTCCAACTGCTTTTACTCGGTTCTATTATGTCATTGTCTAGCATGTATTGAACCTCTTCCCTTACTTTTTGCAGTTTGCTTGGGTTTAGTCTGTAAGGGTTTTGCTTGATAGGGTCAGCATCTCCTACATCAACATCATGTACAGCCAGAGGGGTGCAGCCTGGTTTGTCTTTACACAATTCTTTGTACTCATGTAACAGACTAGTCACATCTTTCCTCTGATTTTCAGGTAGGTAGTTCAGTGCCTCATCTACTTTCCCTAACATCTCTGAGTTAGACAACCTGGCACTAGAGGGCTCACTTCCATTCTCATCTTGAGCTTCTTCCTCTTCATCTACTTCTTCTACCACCTGAGCTACACCTACCGGCTGACTAGCCTTTCTCTCATAGTACTCTTTCAGCATGTTTATGTGACACACCCTCTGATCTTTTCGTCTGTCTGGCGTACTGATCACATAGTTCACATCATTGAGTTTCTTTTTGACACAGTATGGGCCACTAAACTTGGCTTTCAGTGGTTCACCTTGTATGGGCAGCAGTACAAGAACTTTGTCACCTGGGTTGAAAGTTCGGGCTTTGGCATTTTTGTCTGCCTTTCTCTTCATAGAGTCTTGTGACACTTTCAAGTGTTCCCTAGCTACCTCACAAGCCTTTGAAAGCCTTTCACGAAACTTTGACACATAGTCAAGTAGGTGGACCTCATCATCCTCAGTCATGAATTTCTCTTTGATGAGCTTCAGTGGGCCCCTAACTTCATGACCGTACACCAACTCAAATGGGCTGAAACCCGTCGACTCATTTGGGGAGTCCCTCGTTGCGAACAGCAGGAAAGGGATGCCTTTATCCCAATCCTCGGGATACTCCTCACAGAACGCCCTAATCATTGTCTTTAGGGTCTGGTGGTAGCGCTCCAACGCACCTTGGGACTGGGGATGATAAGCTGATGACTTCAGCTGCTTCACACCCAAACGATACATCACCTCTTGAAATATGCCTGACATGAAATTTGACCCTTGGTCAGACTGCACTTCCTTGGGCAACCCATACCTAGTGAAAAACTGTACTAGAGCATCTACCACAGTCTTAGCAGTGATATTTCGCAATGGGATAGCCTCTGGAAACCGTGTAGACATATCCATGATTGTCAAGAGGTACTTATGACCCGACCTAGTCCTAGGCAAAGGTCCAACACAGTCAACTAGAACCCGACTGAATGGTTCTTCAAACGCAGGTATCGGAATCAATGGCGCCGGCTTCACTGAATGCTGTGGTTTACCAGCCACCTGACATGTGTGACAAGTCTTGCAAAACTCAGCCACATCCACATTCAACCCTGGCCAATAGAAATGCCTCATGATCCGATCCTTTGTCTTTCTGACGCCTAAATGGCCGCCAACAGGTAACTCGTGAGCAATCCTCAAGATCTCACCGCGGTAACTAGGAGGGACAACAACTTGACGGACCACCGTCCAATCCTCATCAGCTGGCCTATGGGGAGGTCTCCACTTCCTCATCAAAATGCCATCTTTGACATAATAGCACTCAGGGACCTTTTCAGCCTCAGCCTCAGAACACGCCGTCTGAGACAAGCCTTTCAACTCAGAGTCTGCCTGCTGTGCTTCAACCAAGGAAGACTTGCTAAACAGCCCATCACTGTTAGCCTCGGAGCCTAATACAGCAACCCCATCATTCAAATCCTTGAAAAAGGTTTCTGCCAACCAAACACCGGAATTCTCCTCCACATCAACAGAATCCGCATCATCTTGAACAGCTCTACGAGCCTGAGACCTAGTCACAACACAATCTGGGAAAATCCCAGGAAACTCCTCCTGCAACTGCTCAGTTTCAGCAACCACCACTGGTTTCTCCGAAACAACTGGAAACGCAACCACCTTGTCCCCAGCCAAGTCATTCCCCAACAGGAAATCAATCCCTGCCATGGGCAACTCAGGAACAACTCCAACAGTGACAGGACCAGAAACTAGGTCACACTTCAAATCCACTCTATACAGTGGCACTGACATATAACTGCCATCAACAGTCTGAATCAAGACTTTTGCATTCACTGCACTATCTGGTGGAAAAGTCATACCACCATCCACCATCAAGGACTGAGAGGCCCCTGTATCCCGCAGGATGACCACTGGCTTACCTGCCTCACCAGAAGTACATGGGGTCACCTCACCATCAAACAAAAAGCTACGATAGCTCTCATCCACCTGCTTCATCCTATCTTTGAATTTGGGAGATTGACTTTCAATGGCCTGTGTTTCACTGAACGGGACACTGTTTTCGGGTAGGACACTTTTTGATATGACAAGTCCCAAGTCCTTCTTTGTTTTGTTTTGCAACTTCCAACACTGTGACTTTACATGCCCTGTCTTGTTACAGTGAAAACATTTGATGACATTTGCACTTGTACTGGACCCTTTGTCAGATTGAGGCTTTGGTGCCGATGAAGTTTCAGAACTCGTGCCTTTTTCAGGACCAGCATTCTTTGGACTGCTCGACTGAATTTTGTCTCTCTTATTTCCAGAGAAATTCCTGAAAGGTGGTCTGTTGTCATTTCTGTGGGTCAGCTCATACTCATCAGCCATCAAGGCTGCTTTATGCAAACTTGTCACTTTGTGATCATCCAAATGCGACCTCACACTGAAAGCAACACTCTTTTTGAATTCTTCCAAGAGAACAACCTCACGTAGGTTATCAAAGTCCTGATCCACTTTCAGGGATCTGTACCACCTATCAAACATCATTTCTTTTTCACGAGCAAACTCAACATGTGTCTGGCCTGATCTGCGGTACGAATTTCTGAACTTGTGTCTGTACGCCTCTGGCACCAACTCATAAGCGTTCAACACTGCCTTCTTGACTGTAGCATAGTCACGTGATTGCTCTTCAGAGAGAGATGAGTACACATCGGCTGCTTTGCCGACAAACACACTTTGAAGGAGCAAGGGCCAAAATTCCTGTGGCCAGTTCAAACTGTTAGCCACCTTCTCAAATGACACAAAATATGCATCAACTCTGCTTTCTTCAAACTTTGGCACCAATCGAATGTTCTTGGCCAAATCAAATTCAGAGGGAGCCTTTTCATGATTTCCAATTGTCCGTGCATGAGTCAATTCCATCTCACGCAACTTCATTTGCTGCTCCATTTCGAATTTCCTCATTTCTATTTCTCTTTGTTCTCTTTCCCTCTCTCTTTCCATTTCTCTTTGTTTTTCCTTTTCCTTCATTTCCATTTCTAGTCTCATCTTCTCTTTCTCCAGTTCTAATTCCCTTGCTCTTTCTCTCTCCTTCATTTCCAATTTAGCAAGCTCAAGCCTCGTTTGATCTGAAATTTGAGCTAGATCTTGAGTGTCAATTTCTTCTTTGAGCTCCATGTGACCAGCTACCAAGTCAAGAATCTCTGCCTTTCTTACACCTTGTGGAACATCAACATTCAAATGCTGTGCAATAGCAGTCAAATCACATTTGCGTAACCTTTGCAAATCCTTGAGGGACAAATCTGTCCTCTGAACAAATGCCTGAACATCCATTGTACTGATTGACATTGTCACACTGTATTACATACAATATACAATTGAGCAATCAACTCAACCGGTATTTTGTCTGTACCAATATTCTGGATTCCGGAACGTTCCAAATTCTAAGTTTTGGCTTAAATTCACTTCCCGGACAAGCCCCCAATTTTGTTACGACCAAAATCACTCCGAGAATGATCGCACAAAAGAAACAATCAACTGATGTTCAGGCGGTTTATTGACAGTGATATTGTGGGTACAGACTGGTAATCGGCGTCACATCAGTACAACAATGATCAATAGAAACAGTTATAAATCGGTAGTGGAATCACTTACACGTATTAAATAATCCTTTGAAAGTGTCCAAATACGATGTTCGATGCACAGACGAATGATCCGCGACGCACCGATGAATGATTCCTCCGACGTAACTCCAGAGGCGCAGGTTACGATAGTCCACGGTATAGATCCGGGGTAAAATCCACGATATATGTCCACGGCGAAACGTGCAGAGTCCAAACGTTGTGACGACCACGTCCAGTTGATGCGTTGAATGATGATTCACTTAATAATGTTCAGCTAGGAATCCAGCCCGTCACAGCTTTGCCGTAGCAATGTCCATTGATACAAAAATATGGAGTCCAATGAAGGCACATTAATTCTCTGCAGGCAAAATGTCTCCCAGGCCAAGTATCTCCACAAACATAACAGGTCAGCAGGTAACACAGGACTGACTATAACAAGTCGCTTCAGAGCCAGAAGTGACGTAACTCTCAGAGCAGAGGTGTTGGGTACTCTGCCTACTGCAGAATTTCTCTAGCTTATATACTATCTATTCACCCCTTCTAGCACATTCTGTAACTCTCTCCAACCTGGGGCCACACATTCTAGCTAGTCCAAGTTCCAGGAATCCTGGATGACTCACTGCCTAACTATGTACAAATTACAAAACATCATTACCAAAAATAACTACCAATCACATTGGGCTACAGGGACAGTGCCTCACTCAGCCAAACATGTAAGCACTTCCCAGAAAATTCTGGAAAGGGTGAAATCATTCTAGATTGAGTGAGTTATAATGTATTTCCTGTTACATGCATGTACTCTATAGCTACATAGTATACCACCTAGAAAATTCTCCACTGATCTGGTCAGCCTGTATGTACAATATCTATACCACATAGAATGTTCTCCATTAATCTGGTCAACCTGTGTACATGTATACACATTAAAACAACCATGCATGCAGTACATCACACATGCACATAACTACTAGTGTGTACATTTGTGACAGAATAAAAAGAAGAAAAATACATTGATTGATACATGAATGCATAGGTAAGTACATTTATTGATATGTAGATGAATGAGCATCATATCAGGTAGCCTACTACATGCAAATGGATGCATAGGTAGGTAAATTACTATGGTCTGGAAAATGTCACAGCTGTGGAATGGTGAAGAAAACACTTGAATGACATCGATGCTGCCCGATTCAAACTGCAGAATATGCTTTGTTTCATGAGAGACTCTTTCATTTTTAATGGTTTTATTTTATTAACCTAGTAAACCTACTGCATACATTCTCTACAACTCGCCTTCTTACGTCCTGTTGAATGCCGTCCCTAGCATTCACCTACTGTACCTCTAGAAGACCCTAACAAACGTCCTCCGAGGAGAGTGCATGCTCGCACAACGAACGTGATGTTACCGAGAACCATTTTGATGGAGTCTCAAAAGGAAATGTCAGCACAAAGCTCTCATTGCTAATATCAGTCTCTATTTCGCTCAATGTTGTCTTGATTTGTGTTATTTTGGAACAATTTCAAAACTTCCATATTTCTGAGCCCGATTTTGATGAAACTTTTAACAGCATGACATTCTGTTCTGTTGTGTGCATTGAAGATCATCCGCAAAGCCGGTGAGACACGCTACAGTGATGAAAGAACGAACACGCCTGCCGTGGTTAACACGTCCGCCGGTGACGTGGAAAGGGATGCCCTCAACAGTGTCGTCATCTCGGCCACTGTAGGGGATCTCGATATAACAGGGCTGAATGATGGTGTAAAGACGTCATTCGTCCACCAGAGCCCAAAGGTGAGATCAAAATAAAAATAGGAAGTGATATATCGTTATTCCGAACATGAAATAGAGTTCGTTAATCCAAACAATTGTAGCGCTGTTCAAAAGCTTAGTTATTCTAGAAGCTCGGTAATCCGAAAATGAAATAGGACTCGTTAATCCAAACATTTAAATGACGCTTTTCCAAAGGTTCGTTATTCTGCAAGTTTGTTCATGCCAAAAATGAAATAGGGCTTGTTAATCCGAATATAGAATTTGTAAACTCTGAGAAACTGCGTTACCATACTCCTTCAAACGTCTGATAAGCAAATATTTCACAATCAGCAAACCTTTCTGTGTTTGTTTGTTTGTTTGTTTTAACTCAAAATGACTGACTTTGTCTGGCAGTTTTGTGTGTCATATGTTTACAGATAGCACACTGCTTATCTAGTCTGAAGCAGTTTTGATTTGATCCATGAAATAAAATGTCTGACTGGTTCTTCTTTCAGAGAGCGGACAATCCCACGTGTGTATTCTGGAACTCCAGTGGATCTGGTTAGTATACACAGTACAGTAGCAATATTTCATAACCTATGGGAAGAACATTTACACATGATTTAATGTTGGACGTAGTGCTGAACAACTCTGATGTGTTCATGAGTGATTGTAAACAAACACACAAAACAAACAAACAAACAAACCAAACTAAACTAAACCAAACTAAAGCAAACCAAAGAAAAATCAGAATATACAAAAGTCAATTATTAGAAAACAGAATGCCTTGTTAGGTATCCGTGTGTCCTGATAGAAATATTTCGTATTTATTATTTTTCCTTTGTTTAATTTGTTGGTTTGCCTAATTAGATTCTGTCGTCAGTATAGTACACGTGTAAGCGGGCTACCAGGATTACGCACTCTTTGTTGACATCCTGCCTCTTAAAGATCTGGCAATGTCTTCGAAATAACGACAAAAACCTTATAATTCATCATACCTTATTATGACATCAAATTTGGACACCAAAGTTTCACACGTATGTGTCGAGTGAATACTATCTAGCTTTTAGAGCATTTATTTGGTAAATCTTTGTTGTCTGTCATTTCTGCATTCCCATGGGCTTCATTTACTGGGTTAAGGGTCATGGTCGTCGGAAGGTTGCCACGTTTTGTCAAGTGAGGATAACAGGACGGAGTGTGAATGCGACCACCTCACCAACTTTGCGCTTCTCATGGTTAGTACATGCATCATCGGGCTGCTCGTAATTTTTGATCGCACTGTTGAATTACTGAACATGAATCTGATCCTGAAATTCTGTTCCTCATATCTTTGGTCAGAAACTAACTAGCGGGACTCTGGCTTTATTACTTTTTCGAAAAGTTATGAACAATATTAGTTTGTATTTTGCATATTTCTCGCTGGGCATGACATATTTACAGCAAACTAATCTATGCTGTTGTCAATCAAATATTGTGCACATACCGATGTCTCACACCACGTTAAAGCTGGGACAGCATATAATATGAACTCAAAATGGAAAATCAAATCTATTTTTGTTGTTGTTGTTGTTATGAGACAATATTTTGATAAAAATCTATCCCTTGCTTTAATTTGTATGTGTTGGTATCATCCAGCAATTTTGACTTTTAGGGTGAAAATGGTTATAGTTTCACATTATTGATAAAAACTCACAATGATTATTTGTCGCATTGTCTCAGTCCAAAGACCAATATCAGAGAAATCCACTGGAAGAGCTTTGGAGGTGATGTCATCTGCACCTCACATGACTTTTTATGGATAGTTGCGCCATTATCAATAATATCATTCGGTGTAAACACACAAAAAGTTCTTTAACTTCCTTGTTATGTTCAAGTTTTAAGAAACTGATTTTACTTTATAGATGTTTTCTTTGTAATGTTACTCTCAGTAAATAAGATCGTATGCTCGATCTGTATTGTTATAAACACCGTAGTGAAAAAGAAGGAACCAGCCTGAGTTTCGAATCTGCTTCACATACTGCTTACCGGGCCGCGACACAACCACTGAGCTGAAGCCACTCTATGGCAGTGACACCGCCATGATGTTAGAACAAAATAGCCAAAGCCTCACTTTTCTTTCATTTACTCGTTGTCTTATTCATATCCCAGGCCAGGGCCCCGTTTTTATAAAACTTTTTATCAGTGACAAGTTGTCATAGTTGTTATAAGCTACTAAAATCCCTGCATCTTATTGGCTAAGAGCAAATTTGTCACAGAAATGTGGCAGTTGTCACTGATAACAAGTTTTATGAAACGGGACCATGTTGATACTTTTTTTCACTTGGTGTTCATGATGACATATCGAGCATACGATCTTATTTAGAGCAATTGTAACAAGGCAACCATTAATATCTGCATAATATGTAAGTCAGAACACCCCTTTAGCGTATTAAAGGTCACTTTCTTCAAGCCATTGTCGTCTAAACAATTGAATTTTGCTTTTCTTTCCTCGCGTAATCAGGATCTTTACGGCGTCACCTCGTCGTACGATGACGGGCATCAGAGGGCACTATCCATCATTAGCTACGTCGGCTGCGGCCTGTCCATCATTGGACTTACCTTGACTTTCATATCTTACATGATGATCAGGTGAGATCCTTTGGACGGTCTTGGCTCTTTGCTATTCTATTTGAGCAAGCATTTTCAAATCATCCAATGTGACACATGAGGAAACAGTGTGTAATGATTTCGGGTGTAGATAATGAAAACATAGTAGATGAGGATGTTAACGCAAGTTTTTATCTTTATTAGCAATTAGAAATGTATTCTTGGGTCTTTTCTATTTGTAGGGTTTCATCTAAAGGGTTTCATTATTACATTTTCAAAAAGTAGTGATATCAAAGCCCCACAATTCTACATCGACCTATGACTACTCGCAAGTTTTCACTTATATTGCCTTTTGAGAGGTGAAAGACGCAAAAAATGGGAGAATTCGAAATATCGTAACACAAGTTGTGTAATTGATCTTAAGTTGCGTGATTAACAACTTCTTTCATGAATCCTCCCTGTTCTGTTCACCTAAATTTCCTCTCTTTAGTAAAACCAACGTAAACATGGTGTTAAAATATTGCTTTTTCTCAAAATTAAAGATTCAGTGAAGTATAGTTATGACGCTATTCACGCGTACATTTTCATTGAATGTAGGCCTACATCAAGACGAATGTTCCTCAGTGTTGCTTTTTTATACTAGATTCGATCCTATTTCCCGGCGATTAAAGCAATCAGATATCCGTGTTTTGATTTCTCAGGACCGTAAAGATGGCCACCAACAAGAAGAGGTAACAGAGTGACCCCTCCTCCTCCCCCTCTCATTACCCCTATTTTCCATTGCATGAATCCTGCACACTGTTCGTATTAAACGTATCACCTGTTTCTCGTTTTCTTCAATTGGTGTACAGGGATTCATTTCCATTTCTCTTCGTAGCTTTTCACTCTCTAATCCGACGATCCTGAATGAAGTTGCTGACATCTGTAGGAAAAAAAAACCTTTCCCGCTACAATCATTTTCTTTCAAGCTGTAGATAATGTTCGTTGAGTGCATGCGTTGTGGAATTACTCAAGTATTTCATTATTGATTTGCCTTATTGTTTTGACGAAGAAAGAGAACATATTATGAAGAGCTTTAACGCAAAATGAGCTAAATCCACTTCTGTTAAATTGAGATATTTGTGATTAAAGCTGCTAAAACAAAGAAAATAATAAACTGATAATAAAATACAGGCTATTTTTAATCATAACTTTTAGAATATTCCTTGTTATGTTTAAAAACAAGTGAGGGATTGCTGGAAAGGCTTAATTTTGCTCTATCTAATAATGGACTTACTTTGAAATGTTTAAAAAATGGCGCTTAGCTCATTTTGCAATACAACTCTTCATATTTTCTTTAAATCTTGGTTAAAAAGCAGACATCACGCGGATAGGAGCTGTGTATGTATAAGTGGTTGTGAGGATTTTGTATGTTAATGTTACTTTGATCATTTGTCCTTTTCTTAAAGCAGAAATTTATAGAGAATCTAGAAATATGACAAGTTTGATATCTACGGAAAGCCAAGAAGCTAGTTAACAAAACTGGATATCTTTTAGACGATGTAACGTTACCCCAAACTGTTTTTGAGATTGAAAAAACACCCAATTTCTATGACCACGTAGCTCCGTTCGCTACAAGAAACTTCGGATTTGAGCGACGTCATCAAATGTGTATGAGCTGATTTGCCGTACGGCTATATGAGACCCGCTCTGGCAAAACCCGAAACTTCTCGGCAAATGTGATTTCGCGCTACAGCCCGAAAAAGGTAAAAAAAAAATGACCTCAGGGACCAAATTGACATTTTGGTATCACGTTGTAGGGGAAATTTTCTAGTTTCTGATTGATATCAACAATATTTCGAAATATAACCTACAAAATGTGGAATTTTGAAGAGAAATGTGGGATGTCAATCTCAAAAGTTGGCCAAAATCTTACGTCTAAAGACCAAATCGCCTTCGCTTACGGCGATAATAACTGTTCTTTTGGCGATCGTGTCCTAGATATTCTGCTTTGAACCCTGACATGTTTGGTACCTACAGAAAGCTCTACCTCTGCTTATTCCAAATATGGTCATGGCATAATGTCATGCTACTCACTTTCATTCATAAATTCGTCTGAAGCATGCGTAAGTTTATGAAAATCGTCTCCCAGACGCGTAAACAGCCTGTTACCAAGACACTAATCTTGATCGAAATACGTGCAACCTACGTGTTATACTATGGGGATCGCTGCAGCAGCGGTGCATGCTTGCGTGCAACACGATTGCTGCTCAGCACGGAAATGTTGCAGTTTCCCGCTTTGTTAGACTGTTCTTTTTAGCAAGTTGAGGTAGAAATTAGAATGTAAACCAACACACAAGAGAAAAAGAAAGTCACATTTTATCTAACAAACCTTCATCATGCAATTTCGAAGAAGAATCAAGCTGAAATCACGGCATCAAGGAATACCTCTTCACTGCCGATTCTGCTGGTACTGTTGTGCGTACACCTGATCACGGCGATCGCGAATCTTGAGCTGCTTACGGTAGGTTTTGTGCTTTTCAAACGTCGTATTTCCGTAAATTTATGGGTGTAAAAATGATTTCCAATCAATTACAGCTCTTTGACTTAGTTATCATCCTTCATGAGTATGTAAGATTACCTCAGCTATACGCAATTCCCCAACAATGATCGATTTGTTGTGTCAATAAGAACAGCAAATTGTGGCTGTACGAAGGAACAGCTGATCACGGCGATCGTGAATCTTGAGCTGACGATAGGTTTTGTGCTTTTAAAACTTTGTTTTTCCGTAAATTTATGGGTGTAAAAAATGATTCCAATGAACACAAACAAACAATTTCACGACGTGAATATATAGTTTTGGCGGACGATTTATTCTAGATTGACAACAAATTACACACAAATTCCCTGAAAAGTGCACACAGTTTGCCTATAGATACGTAAATCCCACTGGGTTGCATACACATTTGGTGACGTCGCAGATTTGGCACTTTTCGTAGCCGTATCGAACTTTTTCCAGTGCTCAATTTTGTAAAAATAAAGATTCTTATATTCAAAGCAGAGACAACTGTATTGCATGATTTATGTCAGAAATTAACCAAAATAACATTAAATGATGGAAAACAGTCAATTTATATGATATTATTTCCTATAAATTTCTTCTTTAAATCTATTACAATTGTATTTGGTACTTGATACCACCATAAGTGATTCCTGTGCACCGTAGTCTTTTGTCAAGATATTATGATACGATGGTAAGTTGTGAATAATATTGACCACTCTGTGTATTTCACCCATCGCTGCTCAATTCTGCATCAAATTGTGATAAAAGATATCTATTTCTGTGCCACACTTCTCCTTGATTTTCATTGTGAAATTTGCTTACTTCTGTCAGATTTTGAAAAGTCTTCACTACTCTCCACAAGGTGACTTAATACCACTCTTCTGTGTCACCAACAGCTAACAATGTTTGAAGAGTTTGGTCGCAAAACGAGTTAGGATATTTGTGATTAAAGCTGCTAGCCCCCCCCCCCCCCCCCCCCCCCCCACTAACAAAGAAAACGATAATAAAATATGATTTTTGTTTAGATTATAACTTCACAAATATTCCTTGTAATATAACAAGTGAGGTATCACTGAAAATGTTTAATTTTTCTCTATCTGATGACGTAGTTAGTTTTAAATATTTGAAAATAGCGCTTAATCCATTTTGCGACCAAACACTTCAACTATTTGCACTTTGTTTCACGGGCGAGACTCGACAAATCACAAATCACCGCAAAGAAATGATGTATCTCATCGGTACTTTATCCTTATCTGAACTGTCCACGATTGCAGTAATAAAAGTCTCAAAGTTCAACATGTGAAATCATTCCTTTCTCTGCTTTGCCACTCGACTTTTTGAATGTACGCCATCTGGAGGAATCTGTTGTGTATTGGATATCTTGGTTTCGAATCCTGCCTAGCTTAGGATCGAAGATTACTTCACACTATTAAGTTCGGTGTATAATAGTGCACATCAGTGGTGCGGTAATCCATGGCCGGGCTACTCTCGGAGAACTGTGAATGCACTATAGCTGGACAGCCTGGGTAGATGGCATAGTCCATCTTTTCTTTTTCATTTATCATCAATGACTTCTAATATGTACAGTATGAAAGGGATTCGTATGCTTAGGACAGAACTTGTATGACATAGCTTACTTTCTAGCTATACGCACTGTTATTCCAATCATGTTACTTTGTTCTCTCTGCGTCACTGTCTGTAACATCGTCTGCATGCCTGTGTTTGTGTGTTCAGTAACGCGTAGAGTAGGAAATATCTTACCTTAATTCTTTTAAGTTTCAGCGTACTCATTCTTCTTGACTGTTAATTCCTGCGCCATTCTATTTCAAGCATCATCTCCCCCCCCCAAACACCAGCATTGATCATTACTGATTTGAAAAATTTTCTGACCAAACCAAATATCAGTTTTACTCGTTTCTCCCTGCGAGAGTAAATTATATGAATTACAAAGGTGCGAGCATGGAAAAGAATAGACAAAATTTGTCTCATTGTTGACTCGTAAACTGCAACAAGCTGGAAATCAATGCCAAGACCTTGTTAGACCATTGTGAACACATCATATTCAATTCTAAAAAAAAAAAACACACACATTCGTACGCCTTTCTCACTAGCAGAGATTATTTCATATGAATATGCAGATAAATACAGTGTTTGTTTGTTTGTTTGTTCTAGTAGGCCTAATTATGTACATTAAACTCATTAAATACTTTGGTGGGAATTCTCCTTATCTCCTCTCTTAGACAACTCCGCAGTGATCGTCGTACTCGCGTCCTGCTCAATCTCCTCGTCGCCCTCCTTCTCATGAACGTCTTCTTCATCGTCGATGCCGCTATCAGCGAATCCGCCATTAGCGAGTCCGCGTCCGGTAACCCTGGCGACGTGTCCTGTAAACTCCTGGGGGCGCTACTCCACTTTGGTCTCCTGACAGCCGTGGCGTGGATGGGCCTCGAGGCCTGGCACATGTACCTCGCCCTGGTGAAGGTCTTCGATAGTTACAGATCACACCTCATGAAGAAAATGGGCGCCATCGGCTGGGGTGAGTCACTGCACAGACCTCATCACAACTGTGAATAGAATGGACCAGCCCGAAAAGATAGTAGCAGAAATTGCTGAGATTTTATGAAAATGAGGCAAACCAGTTTGATAAGAACTGACTACTTGTTGTTGATAGGCTATGCGAATATCTTTGGAAAATGCGCCTTAGTTTGAGATTGGAGTGCTGGACGCATTTTCTTCTACATTAGAAATTTGACTTGTTTAGGCGTAGATGCAGAAGACGCGTGCAATGTTTGAGATGGAGAATTCATAGTCTTTTTTACAAACCTAAAAATCTCTGAGCGTGCATTGAGCAGGAAAACAGTTTTGAAACTCTAGGATTTGGTCCATAATTGGTCTTTGCGAGTGCTTCGTAATGGTTAGGGGAATCAGTCGGAACTAAAGGTGTGCCTCATTGTCATGGCCAACATACTAAATGTCTGGTTCCATTTCTAGCAATCTGAGATTTTCATAAAATACAGATATGATTTCAGCAGTATGATATCAGTAATGCTCCAGTTACCTATTCTAGGGTCGATATCGCGGGCCTATAAAAGCCACTAATTTAGTCACCTATTTTTTTCTCAAATTTTTATTATTTTTAGGACTTGATAACGATGTCGATGCGAATGTCATACGGCTGTTGCTTTCTTATATCCAGGTCTGCCACTCGTCATTGTCGGAGTTACCCTAGGGGTCGACCTGGATCATTACGACTTCTACCAAAACTTGTGAGTTGATTAGGTATTTGTTTTCTCTTTTGACTCTTACTGTGATTAGTCTGGTTTGGCGAGATTTCTGTTTTCCCCGCAAGAAGAAAGTGACAGAACAAAGAGTGAACGACAACCTTGTGTCTTCACATTACTGATTATTCAGTCGAGTTGTTTTTCAGTATAGGAACTGATTGACAAATCGCAATTCATCGACGTAAATGCAAATGTCAGTCAGTTGTAAACTTGTAACTTTTTCACTCTTCTTAAAACTTCTTGATTTTCCCCCCTTTTCACTGCCCCTCCTGTCGACCCTCTTATACGATTTCTATTTTTCATTTTCCCTTCATTTTTCTGGATTGAGTGTAAAGGAAGAACCTGCACAATAAGTCGTTGTAACATCATGTAAAAGTACGAGCGTGTGTATGTGTGTGTGTTTTTTTTCCCCACCAGTTGTTGGTTAGAGGTGGGCGGCGTCGTGTTCTACGTCACCTTCGTGGCTCCGGCCCTCTTCATGCTTCTCTTCAACGCCGTCATCTTCTGCCTGGTCACCAACCAGCTCTGCTCGCTGCGTCGACGCTCGATCTCCTCCTCGGAGAGTTTCGACGGCGCTTCGCAGCTGCGCGCCTCGCTCAGCATCACCGTGCTCCTGGGGCTCACGTGGGCGCTGGCGATCTTCATGATCGGGGAGGCGGGGCTGGCCTTCAGCTATCTCTTCGCCATCTTCAACTCCTCCCAGGGGCTCTGCATCTTCCTCTTCCACTGCGTCCTGAACGAGGAGGTGCGTCTCGGCTGGAGGACGATCCTGTGTCCGCAGTGCCTCACTCTCGAGGAACTGGCGAAAACCAGTTCGGGTAAGAATAAACTTGTTTGTTTGTTTGTTTGTTTGCTTGTTTGTTTGTTTGTTTGTTTGTTTGTTTGTTTGTTTGTTTGTTTCTCTCTCAGTATCTCTCTCCCTCCGTCTTTACTTGCTGGCATGTATATAATTATGTAGCTATTGTCTCTCTTTCCGGTTGATGCGTACGCATGGTGTCGACGTGTGGCACGCACATTGCACAGGTAAAATCGAACTGGAATTACAAAGTTCGAATGAACAGCTTGCATGCTAGTGAATCATGTCGGAACGAGAATGTTGTATGTACCGTGCGGGCAACCCAGAATCTATTATCCTGCACGGATTTATGATAATAATGTTCTTTTGCACATGAGCATCATATGTTGGTGATAATAATGATAATAATAATAATAGTGGCTACTTGTATAGCGCACAGGTCCACTTTTCAGTGCTCATGGCGCTTCAAAAATGAAAAGATATCATATATTTACATGCATATATACATATTCAAACATTTCAACAAATAAGAAAATGGTAAACAAAAACAAATATATACCAAATAAAGAATACAACATATACCAATTAAAAATACAATATTGATCCAATATTAATGACAATGGCGTTAATTTATGTGCTCGGGGTTTTCTCGCAGGTCAACAGTTCAGTAACAGCAGCAGACAAGCCCAGCTTCAAAAGCGACTGACCCTTGAGCGGACGGGCGACCCCAACGGCCACCTCAACCACGAACCGATCATCTTCGAAGAAGGTAATTCAATCTTTCAGCGATAAAAGTGAAAAATTACAATTCCACCACCACCATCACCTCCACCACCGCCCAGCCGAGCACAAAAAAGTACTTAAAATTAAAAGTATGGCGACAATAATAGGCTATAGTTAAAATGATTTTGTCAGTGACGATGCTTGGGATGATTAATGATGAGATTAAGGAAATAAACATTTTAAAGTCATATGATCGATACGGTAGATTGAAAAAAAAAAGGAAATGCATAGTAGCAATGGTAGGCGTGAGAGGATGGAAGTACCGACATCCTTCTGCTGGCATTGGAGTTTTGGAAGGCTGATGTAATCGACCTGACAAATGGGTATGTTTTTCACTAATGCTGTTGTTGTTTGATTCTTCTGCCCTAGGAGTGCCGAAATTCAACCCATTTCAGGTCAGGCCCGATTCCTATCCGGATTCAAGAATCTGAGGACGCAAAAATAAAGAGGATTTGACAGTGCATGGCATTATCATTTGGCTCCTCAGCGGCAGGTTGTTACATCCATAATGCCATGGGCATGGAGTGGATTTTAACGTTTTGTAACAGTCGGGACACCGGCCTCGACGAATATGATGGTCCAACATGAAGAACTTGCGCGATATGAAGACGGAACGCACCGACTTTTTTATTGAAGTTCGTGTAGCGACATCAAATGTCGCTCTCTGTTGTCGGATCTGAAAGAGAACTGACGCTCTGACCCGTGAAGGGAGGAGTTTAAATATGAAGGAGTGTTTTTGTTTAGCTCTTTAATGTTCCATGACAGCTTCAGCACAGCAGACGTGGATGGAAGTAGCCAGGGTTGACAACCAGCAAAGATATGGATTTGATTTATTGATTGTCAAATATAGCAATTTGTAGGCATACCATGGAGTCTGTGAAAATGAAGAGGCTAAAATTGATGAATCAGTAATGGTGACTAATCGCACATACCGAATGCAAAACTACGGAGGAAAAAAATCTTGTTCTCACATTTGAACAAGACAAAAGTTTATGAGGAGTTCAGAACGTCATTGTTTTTGTTTGTGTGTGAAAGGGTGGAAATAGCCTGTGTATAAAATTCAGCTTACAACACCTGACTGATCATGCTTGTAACGTATCGGCGATCAAAAGTAATACTAGTACTCGCTTTATTTTTCTTGTATAAAAAAAGTGATTAAAACCATGTTCGACATAAATGACTGAACTATAAGTGTGTGCACCTTGCTCTGGTGTTTAACCCGCTGCATGTCACATCAATTTGCTGTCTATAGGTATGTGTATGCACATTGTGGTACAGAAAGAGTTAAAGGTGCGCCGACAATGTGCGACATTTTCCGCCTTGGAGACGCACATGCGTGACTGGCACGGAGCAGCAATCAGAACCGCGTGGCATACATGGCATACAAAACTGCGTTTGAAGTTCAACGCCTGCAGGGCCGAGTATGAACACGTGACTTAAATTCGCGTCAGCCATTGGCTACGTTCTTATCATACGTTCTGCGCTCATCGCCGTTTGATCTCGCCACTGTGCAATAGTTACTGAGAGCTAAACGTTTAAAACGTCATTCTCTAAGGGCGATATTCTTCAAGGCCGTATGAATGTATCTCTTTCCTATTCTTATGTACATATCAGTTACTTAAGAAAATAGTTTGAAGAATGGAATTAAAAATGAAACTGTAATAAAGCTCTTTGGATGCAGACAAAGAAAATGTTGTGTGGTTATCACATGCTGTCCCCAGATAACTATGTTCATTGTGACCTAAAACACAAATAGGAAAGGTGTCTATGTAATCATTGTTTGATGCACACTCTAAGGCTATGTAGTCCCAGGTGGATGGTGCGCATCGCATCCTGGCATTATGATGTGTATATACGTAAAGGTTTTACTATCGAGCAAATTTATGTCCAGACTACTAGTATTTCCTTTTTCCTTTTTCTTTCTTTAGTGAAATTATGAAGTATCCTATAATCGTGATGTCGAAGTCTTCATACTCAAAAACGTTCCCGAAGCGTTAATCACAAATGTCTATACACAGCTGAACATTATTCCTGAATCCCATCTAGGGGCTGTGTCTTTTACTTGCCCGGATTCGTTAGTGTCTAATTTGTAGAAAGTTGACGAATTTATAGCTGTATACATTCATCATCTCCAGCATCAGAACCTTTCTGAATCGAATCAATATGTAGTTTTTCAAATCCTTCTCAAAACCCTCGTAGCTTTCAAACAATAAGAATCATGCAGACTAATATTGACTACTGATGTGTGGTGTCCTATATTATAGATCTAGTATTAAACGATTTCTTTAAATAACATGAACCAGAATTCCTCAACAAGATGGCCACTGAGCATGCTAAGGACATCGATAATATCTATAACTCAACCGTTACGTGGACATGTGTTCTCATGTCATATGGCTTCTTGTTTCATGTGGGTTTAGAGCGTCTTGTTTTCCAAAGTGTGTTTTGTGTTGCGACACGATGCATTAATTTGATATCTTGTGAATTTGGGACTAAGCATCTCGCGTAATAAATTATTTATTAACACTTGCTGACGATTCTTTTTTTTCTCATTATCCTTACTGTTTCATGTGCAAAAAAAGACTTTGGTTTACATCTGTATTGAGCTATTGTTGATGTTGGTCAAAAATTAAAAACAAACAAATATGGTTTTCCATAGAAACGTAGGTAATTGTGGTGACAGGACGAGTAGGAAAAACTCCTAAACTTACATGATACATGAATATCAAATGAAAATTTAATGCTTATCGAATTCATAATAGCAACAATAAAATGATTTTCCTGGTTGTACATGTTTTGAAGATATATATATATATATATATATATATATATATATATATATACTGTATGTGTGTGTGTGTGTGTGTGTGTGTGTGTGTGTAAAGACCAAGATTTTATTATACACATTTTCAGGGATTACGATTCTGTACTTTAATCTAAACAAAACAAAGACTTACTGAAAAATGAACACACAGCGAGACAGACCAACACGCACACATACACACAAAAGCACTTCATCGCTTCTGACACCAGTACAATCCAATTTATTGTGATAAAAACAAACTTCTAAGAAGACTATTAGTAGTCTTGATATGTAAAGTACATGCATCATAATGATATACACTTTGTAATCAAATCAGACTGTGTAGATATATACAAATACACATATATGGCAAATTCATACAAGTTCAAACACAGTTTCTTTAATGTTGATTAAGATCAAACCACAGTTATTAATTTCTATTTCAACAGAAAAAAAAGAAGAAATATTATTGCGATGAAATTGATGGCGTCTAAATTTTCCGTGATAAATTTTAATCTTTACAAAAATTGTATCACATAATTTCAGAGATAAATTCAGAAAGTCTTGCATACTTAACTACAAAGTTTAGACAACAAAATATGACAAGGGTGACAATAATCCCCTTCGGTACATTTTTTTTTACATATAAAAACAATCAACTGTAGATATTGTACTTTCATACAACACTGATGAACTAATTTCCCTGGTCAGCTATTAAGTGGCTTCATTTGATTACATTTTTTCCTTTTATATCATAATGAATCCAATTTCAATTCCCTTGTTTCATGCATAGTGGTATTTCCGACTCTCATCATGCTTATCTTTTCGGCTATTATTGATGTTTTTGTTCTCCGTCTTTCGTCCTCCAAGCTGGAGTTTGCTTGCTTTTGTGGAAGCTCGCCTTTTGTTTCTTTCAGACTATACAAAATTCAACTATTAACTGGAATCTATCAAACGTTAGAGAACAGTGGGGGGGGGGCGATGCCTTCGAAGCTTTGCGATAATTTCGCCTTGCCATGACATTCTATGATTATTAAATTCATTGGTCTTCATTTTGTGTAATTTTAGCACATTTCATTCGGATTCATACATAGGATTTAGAGTCTGTTGATGGCTTCTTTTCAGCGCAAAATATCCTATACTTTTCAACTATAGGCCCTACATGTTGAAACTTGTAATATGCAATTCCATAATATACAGTACTACAAAGAAAAATCTACGCAGTTTGAAATCTATGCAGCAAAAAGAAATATGTTACAAAAATATTTCTCAGTTGAAAAATGAGCAAAGAAAATGGGATTCCATCAGATTTCTCATTACATTTTGGTCTACCAGTACACAAACTTACTATCGCTACATATTTCACCGTGATCCTTTGTGTTTCAAGTGCACTTATGCTTCGGGTTACTTTGAACTGGCCCTGGCGCCCGCTGTTGAAAAATAAGGCGTGATTTGTCTTGTCTCCCACTGAAATTCCTTGTGGCTTTTTTTTTTTTTTGGGGGGGGGGGGGTGTACTCCTCGGCATTTTATACACAAAGTGTTTATTCGAAATTTGGCCACGCATTCTACTGCATACACACACACACATGTTTACCACGTAGCACTACGCGTATCTTGTGAGCATCTGAAATAGACACGAGCATATCGTGATCACGAGGACAGTCGTTTCCATGGAAACAGTGGAAGCCCCGCCTATGTACTCGTAGTGATACTTCTGGAAGCGAGTTCGGGACAGCATCCATTCCCGCGCGCTGGCAGAGAGTGAACCGTCCAGTTTTTCCCGGACTAATTCGTTGTAGGAATTGTACCAGTCAATCTGTAGAAAAAATGTCAATGCAAGTACTCCAAAAGGTAATACAGTTCTTCAAAACATATTTAAAACAAGTAGAGAAATCACGTTATTGAAATCAAATTTGCAAGATAACACAAGGCAATTAAAAAGATGCAATTAAGTAAACAAACATGTTTAGATCAGGTCTCTGATTTGAACACGAGGTTGATCCGACATGAATTTTTATTATTTTATGATAAACGCACGCTATGTAAAAAGAAGCCTTTGCTTTCTGTTTTTATGTTGTCATAGTTATGGCAAATTATGTAAAAAAAGCATCGTCGCTCGTTTTCGTTTCGTCTCTATGGAAAACAAAGACAACTCGCCGCCTCGGTCACTATACCACACGACTGCATTAATTGCAAATGCTGAAATACTCTTTATTTATACTGTTTCCAACATGCAATTTAATTCATGTCACACGTGTAAGAGAAAGTGACCTGTTGGTCCTACTGAAGATTCTACACATAACACTAGTCATCTCTGCTTGCATATTGAGTTTTTTTCTTGACTATTATACACGCTCGTTCTTGCTGAAGTATAGACCAGCAGAACGCATGTAAAATGCGTTATGAAGTGATTTTATCTTGATATCTTTCGTACAAAACATAAGAAAATTGGCTGGATAAATAAACCATATGTCTATATGCATCCCAACAACTTCAACAAAGAGAAATAGTAGTTATGATTACATGATAGTTAAGGTTAAAAGTATTGTTTACCAATGGGAGCAGTGATTAAAAAATGTTCCATTTATCGCATTATGTGTATGTCAGTTGTATCAGAATAAACATCCTACCATATAAACATTTTGCAATAAAGCCTAAAATATCGCTTAGAATCATGTACCTGTACTGCATTGAATTATCTTTTTTTTATTTCTTTGATGGAAATTAATAAACTATTGAATTGAATTGAAAATATAAGGAGATATCACTATTTCCTCAATAAAATGAAAAAAAAAACCCTGAGAAGTCAAAAAATAAATACACTTCGTATAAAAATATTTCAACGAAGATTATACGGTTGGAAAAGAGGAAATATTATATGATTCAGTTAGAATAATAAAAACATGATATAAAGAATACATGGAAGATATTGAAGCAGGCTGTGAATATATCAAAATAGGATTCAAATATCACAAAATTAAGACATGATAATAAAATTTTTGAAGATCCCAATGATAAAGTTAATATTTTAACTCTTATTTTTTCAATGATATGGGGAAAATCTGGCAGAAAAAGTACCACAGTCAAAGACGCATTCTTTTTATTCTTAGGTCAATCCACCTCTAGTTCTATTTTTTTTTTCGTTCCAACTACAAAATATGAAATAATAGATATTGTTACTGCAATGAATGATAAGCGAAGTGCTGGTTATGATGATATAAGTGAATTTATTTTAAAAAGAATTATAGACAATTGCTGACCCACTTTCACATATTTTTAATTAATCCATATTAAGTGGTGTTTTTCCTGAATTTATGAAAATAGCTAAGGTTTTTCCTTTATCTAAAGAAGGAGATGATTCTGATATAATTAATAATAGACCCATTTCTTTGCTTTCATCTTTATGTAAAATTTTGGAAAATTGATATTTACAAGATCAATTAATTTTCTTAATTTTCATAATGTTTTTACAAATTCTCAATTTGGGTTTCGTCAGAAACACAGCACCATTCATGCTCTTTTGAAGTTTATTGACCACGCCGCGCATACTATTGATAATCATTCTCATCTTATTGGTATCTTCCTGGACTTCTCCAAGGCCTTCGATACAATAAATCATGAAATTTTACTTTATAAATTGTCTCACTATGGAATACGGAGACGGCCTTGGAGTGGTTGAGGAGTTACCTACAAAATCGAAAACAATACGTATCTCTGAACGAGAACGACTCAAATCTAGAATTCATTAAATGTGGCGTCCCACGGGGTAGCTTATTATGACCTTTACTTTTTATCATCTATATCAATGACTTTTGCAGATCATCTGACATACTCTCATTTATACTTTTTGCTGATGATTCAAATATTTTCTTTTCTCACCAAAATCCAGATACTCTCGTATGCATCGTTAATTTCGAATTGAAAAAAGTAACTCAGTGGATAAGAGCTAATAAACTATCACTTAATCTCCAGAAAACTAAGTACATGTATATGCTTTTTAGCAATTCCATAGAAGCTTCACGCAGAAATATCATTTTTGATGACACTACTAGAAAGTGTATCTCATATAAAATTCCTTGGTATCATAGTGGACGATAAACTTTCGTGGAGGCCGCATATCATTAACATTAGTACAATAATTTCACGTAATATTGGTATCATAAATAGGCTCAAGTCTCATATTCCATTGTCCTCTTTGTTGACGTTGCATTTTTCTCTAATTTTACCTTATCTTAACTACGGACTCCTAGCATGGGGTAGTGCCCATCAAACTTTACTAGATAAATTACTGTTACTGCAAAAAAAAAAACAAACAAACAAAAAACAAACACTTCGTATTATTTGTGGCGTCCCGCCACGTTCCCATTCAGAGCCATTATTTACTAAATATAAGATTTTGAAAATTAAAGATATGTATCTTTTTCAACTTGATCAGTTTATGTTTAATTACAATGCAAATGCACTTCCCTGTATTTTCAATTCAATGTTCCCACGGAACCATTTTTTTTTTCAAAATGATACCACGAGGCAATCTAAAAAATTTCATGTACCCCTCCTGAGAACTTTATTAGCTCAGAATACATTTATATACACCGGTCCTAGATTTTGGAATGTATTAAGCTGTGAAATAAAAGATTCTCCGTCTTTGCATTCTTTCAAGCGCAAGTTAAAATTCTTTCTGTTAAATCGTCTCTGATATTTTTTCTTTGTTAGTTAGATCTCATCAACCTCAGGGTTCATCATCCATCCACCAATCAATCGATCACTGAATTCATTATTACGTAATGAAGTAGCCATCACAATCTTTGCACAGCTGCGTGCAGTACCAGCTCTCTGAAGCACATCCTAAATCACCCCCTGTTCCATTTCTCTAGTTCAGCTTGTAGGCATTCTCCTTTTTCCCCTTTCTTTCCTTCCATTCTTTCCATCTATTCTGTCAAGTCGTGTCATGTTTTTTTGTGTTTCTCCTGTTTTGTTCCGTTCTGTCGTAAATTATATTTGTGATAAGTGTTTGTAAATAAGTAATTCATAAGTTTGTTCCTTTTTTTTCTTTTGAGTGGTTCACAACATTCAAGCTTGCTTTTTAGTGGACCTCTCAATTCTTTTTTTTCTCAACTGAAGCATAACTTTGTACTTTTTGTCAGTATGCATTCTTTTGTTCATGTGTATCATTTATCTCTGCAAAGTCGAATGTTTATATTTATGATGTAATTCCAGATTTATTATGTGTTATGTTTCGTTGGAAAAAGAATGAAAATAAATGAATTGAATTGAATTGAATTGAATTGAAAAATCATAACTGTAGACCGTTTATTATATATATAAAAAATGTTATTAAACTACTGTTCACATTTTGTATATTTTACAATATTTATCATTGATTGTTGATTAACATTTTTGTATTGGTTGTTTCTATCCCTAGCTCACATTTTAGAACCATTTTGAAGCCCTAAAGCTGGGTTTTTGTTTCGTCTGCATATGGTAAATAATGCATTTACTGTTACCTGTTTGGGTGTGAGATATTCAAACTTAATCAGCCTCGGCTCGAAAGGGACGTAAGACATCATCTCAAACTCCAGATACTGGACGCCCTCCTGCGAGAACTATTGGACAAGGACACAAGCAAAGAACATTGGTGCGGAGCAACAAATATAAATATGGCTAAGGAGGAGTTGATATCTTCATTAGATAGCAGGGGGTAGGAATCGCGCTCTCTAACGTGCAGACTGGCACGGGATGCTCTGACTCGACTTGGGTGTTTCTACTTCATTATCATAATAGAGAATATTAAAGTACAGCAATTTCTGCTCACATTCCATAGATAGGTCTAAACTACTGTCTGATGCAAATTATGAACAACAATAAACATCAAAAATATCTATTAATTGCAATGTCTATAGCATTTGCTTGGATTTTGTGTTGGTTCGTTGTTATGTTTTAAACATGTATTTTCCTCAAAATGTAAGGTCTTCAATTTCCACAGATGATCGATTTGCTCTAATTATGAATGCTGTAATTCTCATGAGGACATATGAACATTTGTCGGCGATTAAAAACATGCCTTGCTATTTCAGCAATCGAAATGTTCTCTCAAATTCAAAGACGATCTGTCCTCTGTTTCAAAGAGAAGAAGAATCCAGCAAACTTCTCACAATGTTGAAAAGTCTAAACTTACTTCCTTCTGCGCCTCCACGACTCTCATCACGTTCGTAAGCCTCACACCAAAGTCGTTATCCGAGTTCAGGTCAGGATCCAGGTAGTAATAGCCAGGGCCTAGATATAGAGGAGGACATTTATACGATAAAGAATAAAATCTACTACAACTAATGCCCAACGTTCGAAGTTGCCATGGTTGCTGCAGCTTAACCGTTGACGAAGACAGGGCAGGTCATGAAGACAAGAAGGAATTATGTACAGTCAAGGAGAAATAAGGACGATAACTACACGTATGATCGAAATACGTCAAGGTGTCTATGTTGCGCCGGCACATGCATAATATTTTCGTTGTTTCCATGGAGACATTGTTTCTTTTGTGACGTCAAGTTTTGTCGTCAATATAATCAACTTGTAATCCGTAATGAGAGAAAAAAAAAATACAAAAATCAGCAGCCTGGACGAGATTTCGGATTGCGCCTTTAGCAATCGGATACGAAAAAATACGGGGGTTTTTTTTCAACTTGTATGAGCTCTATTAATCGCTTCTCGAAGGTGGGTAGTTCTTTAGCCTGTTTTGATTCTTTGACAAAAACTGAATGGTTATAAATATTAAAATCCCGGAAAGAGTTTTTTTTTTTTTTTTGGACATGCAAATTTAACAATCCACTGCCGCCATTACCATTATCAGAAAAGGCAATGGATTGAATTCATTTATTTGACAAACCCAGTGGTTTTCTAAATATTTTCATCACAATATCATCCTACCAAGAATTAAGCAGAATCCTTGAATTGATTTCCCTTCCGGCTACAATCGCGAGAAAGAAAAAAAAAACATCGTGAAAGCCAGTAATAATTATTACACAAGATAGAGACGATGCTTTTAAACTTACCGTTGGAAATGATCATGTTGGGGTAAAACACCTCGTCGAGCGTGTAATCACCAATATTTACTGGCGCTGTCAAAACAATAACAGGTATACATAAAGGAACGGTCGATGCAGGAACAGACATCTATACAGTCATAACACTAATTGAATCGAACACGAAAAGATCAACAGTCAAGTTATTTGCACACAGTCTGAACTCTCACGAGACAACCTGGTCCGAAAACTTTCTCCTCTTTTTATTTTCTCCATTTTCTTCACGAGCTATCTCCCTTCTTGTTGGGATATTTGCGATCAAAGCTGCTAAAAACAAGGAAATGATAAGAAAATACGGGATATTTTCTGTAACATAACTGTATATGTTCAAGAATATTCCGTGTTGTGTTACAAGTGAGGTACGATGGAAAGGTTTCATTTTGTTCTATCTGATGATGGACTTACTTTTGTACTCTGACATGTTTAAAAATGGCGCTTAGGCCATTTTGCGATGAAACTCCTCAGTACTATATATGGACTCATTAATCGGAATGGGTTGCTTAAAGAACATGAGAACTGAACCATAACATGTCCGGTGAATGAATAACAAACAAACACAATAAAACAACAATAGCAATAAAAACAACAAAAGGAACAAACAAACAAGCAAACAAACGAACGAACAGACCAATACAAAGTGAGATATACCTTCATGGGCCAAGAGGTACTGGCCAACCCCGTAGCCAGTGGAGTGAAAATAGTCCAGCCCGTAGTCCCACAGAGGCTGGCGGGCGAGAGCGTCTAGATCTCGTCCTAAATAGACGCAAAGCAACGTGGATATGCAAAGTTAACGATGTAAAGGTTCATAGAATCTTTTATTCGTTAGTCAATTGCAACTTCCTAAGCTTTGTAAGCGGGGAAATACCCATGGTATTTCAGACTTGTACAAAGGAGGTCCCGGATTCGAATCCAGGGTACCATCATCGTTCGACACGATCTTGTTTTCCACAAAGCGTGTCAATGGACGCCCGACAATTCGGTTTGAGGTTTATGATAACAGCAAGGCCCTGTGAATCGTTGTACGATGACGAGGCGACCTTGGTAAATATAGGACCAGACGGTAAAAAGCGTGTTTGAAATATCAACAACAAACAGATTAGTTGCAACAATTAGTAGATTTCCGTGTGCTGCATCATTTATTCTATGATCACAGAACTCGATGTTCATACTCAATTATGTTGGAAACGCGTTATATACTGATAAGTGAAATTTCATCTGTTAAAAAGTGTGTACAGTTCTGGTCGAGGTGAAGATTTAGCTTTTAACGTTTTGTGAGATATTCAGAAACCACTCTATGAGATGTCAAAGAGCATGCAGTTCTAAGGGGTATCAAAAATTTATTCGATGAAAATCGGTTTTGATATGTCTGAGATATCCAAACACAAGGTGAAACAAAGAGATACTAATAAAGTTGGGGCATGTCGCCTTTTATTCTTTGCACTTTTTGGGATATCTCAGCCATTTGAAAACCAATTTTCACCAAATAAACGTTGAATCCTTCTTAAAATTACATGCTCTTTCATATTTTATAAGAGACTTTTCATTATCTCACTTAGGAATGTTCAAAACATGAATCCCTACCTCAACAAGTACTGTACAGTCCCTTAAGTCAAGTAAAGCTAATCGAATAGTCCATCAATGGCAAAACAGACACTATAAACTATTTTTATGAATTTCTTGGCTCAAAATGCGAGCAGTAAGTTATTCTACAAGGCCAACTAGTAATGCCTTATATAACAACGTTCATGATTACGATCTTATCTTACGGAGCAATCATAATCGCCTGAACAAGTATGTGTCTATATAATCGTTTATGCCTATAAACATCAATACATGAATATCAATATGTATATATGTATTAATACAGTTGTATATGCATCATATCGCGTATATCATGATTATCTCCTCTAAGTATTTGCTGAAATATATGATGGATGTACTATTTTCATAACATCTTCAATACGTCAATGATCAATTCTATAAGCTTACCATAAACATTTGATCGAAAAGACGCCATCGCAAGATCGATATGGCCCATCAGGACACGGGTGTAAATTTCCTTTGAGGAAAGAGACCACGATTTAACACAAATCAAATCATTCTCAAAAGGAAATGTCATTCTGTTACAACGGTTAAATGAACAAAAGTGGACGAATTACAAAAAAAGAAGAAGAAAAAGAAGTTATAATCTAATTATCTTAAGAAAAATGTCTAAAATCTTGAAAGGTTAAGTAATAGTGAGAACAAATAAAAAGCTATTTCTGGTAACCTCACCATTTCGTCATTTCCGTCAAAATAGTCATTTACTTTGCACATCAAAATTGTGTAATCTTTATCAATTTTTTGTCATCTCCCATTTCCGTCAAAATCGTCATTTACTTTGCATATCAAAATTATGTAATCCTTATCATTCTTTTTTTCTTTTGGTCATCACCAACTTCCGTGATTATCAGTAATCATTTCAACTATAGGCTCAAGCGAGGGAACTTTTCTTTTGCCAAAGAGTGAAATAATCACACCGGTGCAAACCAAACCTACAAGTTTAAAGGGAGAGGAGATCACTGAGAGGGCAACAGTTTAGGAAAGCCATATTACAAAGCTTATAATGTAAATGCATTCTCCTTACTCTTTGAAAGTCGCTGGGTTGGACGTGTCTGTAGTTAGTTGGGAGGTCATACTCGAGGTCAAAGAATAACGTCCGGGTCAAAGTGGTTGTTCCTTCCCTGTGAGAAAACATAAGAAAATATACACAAACAAATCTCAACCAGTTGCCTGTTCTGGGAAAGCACATGTAGTAGGCCTACATCTTTTTGATTGTTGAAGGGATGGTGTAGTTTTGGTTGAGATGGGTATACAGATTTTAAGCTTTTGTGAGATAAGTAGAAACCACTCATGAAATGTTAAAGAGCATACAATTCTGAGAGGAATTCAAAGTTTAATTGATGAAAATCGGTTTTGAAATGACTGGGATATCCCCAAAAAGTAAAACAATCACTCCTGATAAAAGATGGGTCCCACCTTTTATTCAGATCGCTTTATTTTGGGTCTCTGGGAAATATTAATCAACGTGTTCCCCTTTCCTCTCAAAATTTCATTGTCACGTAACAGACATCGTTTATCCTTTTTTTATGCCAATGAGTCAATATTGTGCACTAATTCAACACAGACACGCCTATGGACAAGAAGCTATAGTGTGAAGGGAATTAGAGCTGCTATGACTCATCAAGAAGGCCAGCCTTACTTTCCATCAGTTTCATATGTATTCTTAAGCCCGCCCAACACTATACGACTCACGACCTAATGACTGACAGACTTTGGATCTGAAATAAACAAGCGGTGTTTATTCTGAGGATATTGTGATTTATTTTGGATCCAAAGTCTGTCAGTCGTAAGGTCGTGAGTCGTATAGTGTTCGGCGGGCTTTACTTTGACTAAGAACGCATGGCGAGTTGGTAGGCTACGTACAGGTGGTATCATCCCACGAGCTCAGCACCCACGAGTCATACAGCCCACGAGCTTGACACTAGCCAACCAAGGCCCATGAGACTGACACTGCGTCTACGTAGATTAAGTCCCGTGATGTAACATAGGTCTCGTGGGCCTATTTCACTTGATGTCGCGCTCATGGACCTATAGGTTGTTTAGTACTAGTATCAAGCTCGTGGGCTGTATGACTCCTGGGCTGTATAATTCTTGGGCTGTTACATGACTCGTAGGTTGTATGACTTGTGGACTGTATGAGTCGCGGGTGTCGAGCCCGCGACGTGAGCCCGTGACGTGCACCCGTGCATAGATTACGATGGGTGAAACTTACAACAGTGATTAATTTTAAACGCACAAGAGGCAACGAAATCATCCGTAAAGTTATGCCATCTTACCTGTACTGTGCGCCAATGTCATAAAGGAACATCTGCCCTGTTGTGATAGGGATGTCATCCTCCTCCTCGGGACTGTTAAGGATAAAGAAACACATAAGATGTTATTGCACTCAAAGCATTACAGACAAAGAAATCGAGAATTTTCTGTACTTAGGGTAGTAAGGATCCAGCGGATGACAGAATCTTTAGTGGAGATGTGCTTGACTGGGTTAAAAAAGAAGCACGCCCAATGGGAACAACAGGAAGAAAAAATGGGTATCACAATATTGTATATAACAATATTATGTAAAATATTGCGTCTATAGATTAATGCTAGAACAAAGAGTAAGAAATGTGGTCTAGTGTGAAAAAACGAGTCATAATACTGATAACTCTACCTTAAGGATTCCACGGAAGAGTTCGAGAGATAGGAGGATGACGTGACCATGTTAACCCTAATACCCGAAGTTAAGACAGTCATGTACAATATCAACAGGATGCTCAGGTGCTGGTCCTTACAGGGTTAATGAACCTACTCAGGGGTAAACTTAGCAGCAGTGGCACAATATATATGGAGTACATGTTGAATACACAATCCCATTCCACTTTATCCAGCGGGGAAAAAAGGCGGACCCGTTAGAGTTATCAGTTGAGTACCGCACCCTCTTTCTAATAGACATATGAATAGTACTAGACCCTCACGCTTCATTCCCAGTGACTACCATTTAAATGATAATAGTCATTAACATCACAAAGTCCTATGAGTGCTAATGTATCATTTAAAATGATATTGCACTACCATTACTCTAACATGATCGTTATCAGTTTCAACGTTATCATTAATAGTAATATTCACCATAATGATAGCAATTCGTACTTACTGGTAATAGTAGTCAGCAGTGTTGGGACCAATGGCCGCTATGGTCTCATAGCTTGGATACATATAGGACGTCTGTGCACTGAGCCATGAACACAGACAGGTACACACATACACGCATTAAAGTATAGAATACCTATACAAGAATCGATATTATCCAGCACGTGTCCTCAATAGATGATAAATTGGTATACAAGCATCAATGTTTAGAAGAAATGGCCTGAAGATAATGACTAGTATACAATATGTTTTGCTCTGACGGATGTGACGGGGAATTATTCATTGTAACATTATGTGACAGGTTTAAAGGAAACCAAAACCCAAAGAGGAATGTGGATTGAGTGAAAGCAGCAACATTATTAGAACACATCAATGTAAGTTTGAGGAAAATCGGACAATCGATGCAAAAGTTATGACTTTGTAAAGTTTTGGTGTTGGAACCGCTGGATGAGGAGACTACTAGAGGTTATGATGTCATGTGTGGACAACAATATAACGAAAGTATAAAGTGAATTCCACAAAAATTTATTTTTCATGAAAATTACACATCCCATCAACTTGTTACTAACATATGTTAAGGGTAGCAATTATTCCCCCTGCTTTCTGAAAGCGGTTAGTCAAGTGCTCTTTCATTAAGCTAGAAAAGTGAATTTTTGTGGAATTAACTTTATACTTTCTTTATATTGCTGTCCACACATGACATCATAACCTCTAGTAGTCTATTCATCCAGCGGTTCCAACACCAAAACTTTAAAAATTCATAACTTTTGCATCGATTGTCCGATTTTCCTCAAACTTTCACTAATGTGTTCTAATAATGTTGCTGCTTTCACTCAATCCACATTTCTCTTTTGGTTTTGGTTTCCTTTAAGACAGCCATTCCACTAAACTCCATTATCTCCTTTATCTCTTAAAATCCTATCCGTCACAATCTTTAACTATTAACGAGCAAAGTCTAACTGATGCTTGAAAAAAACATAATCCCCGATGAATACGTTAAAATCTAAATCAAATCCATGATTTCATACAAAATCATTTGATGCACACAGAGTTCAGCCATAATAAGAAACGTGAAAATCAACATAGAGGCAATTCTCATTTCATCACAGTATTAGGCCAAATCAAAGCTAGAAATATCGTTCTGTACAATCAAATAACAAACAAACACCCCCCCCCCCAAAAAAAAAAGAGAGAAAATATACAGGAATTTCAGTAATACTGTGGTACACGAGGGAAAAATCACAAAAGATAAAAGTCGACATGAAATAAAAGCTAATCAATCAAAGTGTCAACAGTCGACATGAAATTTGAAAGTTCATCAATCAAAGTGTCTCTATATGATGTCCACTTACTCTCGCAGTGTTTCGGTCCGCTCTGACACCATCCATTCGGTTAGTGTATTGATATCACCCACAGTGGGATCCTCCATTTAGAAATTGGGGTGAGAGGAGGAGATGGAGGGGATAAAATACTTTGTTTCAATTACAATGTACTTCATTATGTAGGGTATTACTTCTCCACATGGCGTGTGACAATGACACTCCCCCACCGCCATTGTGGAATCACTATTGATTTCTGCCCTGCTCTTCCAAGTTCAATTTTTTCTTTCTTCTCTCTTCCTTTCATTCCTTCTTTCTTTTGTTTTTTTTTTCTTTATCCATTTTTTCTCTCTCAGTCTCTATTTTTTCATCTTCTTTCAACATTTACATCCCAAAACAAGGCACATTGTATAATCATTCTTTTAACAAAGAAATATATGATTTTTTTTAGAGAGAGCAAATGTTTCAAGAAACTATATGCTGTATTTATTAAATATGAAATACATGCAGTTGTCTCAGAAAGTGCTGTGATTATTTCCTTTTGTTTTCGTATAGGCTTATACGATAACGTAAATCAATGAATGTCGCAGCGCCGGAAACGGCTTATTTTGGACGTTATTATATTATAATACATTTATTCAACTTTGTTATGAAATGTTCAGAACTTACTAAGGCGATGTTTACATTTGCAAAATCGTGAGATACTTACGTCCATGGTATGCAGTCTAGCGCTCATCCAATATATCATTTCTACCATATACACAGAATCAACGAGCTAAACGGCAAAGGAAACAAGAACAATGACAGGGGAAGAATTATGTAGCATGGGCGAAATTGTCTTCAAATTTATTGGATCAATAATCAACGTGCACTTGCATAAAATAAAATGTCATATTTAGCCATTGTTCAGAGGTTAAGTAATTCAACTTGAATTAATCGTGTCCTTTGATCTGTAGTATACAATTTGATAAAGATTTTGCAAACAAGAAGAGTAAAATGCAAAGTGGCCATAAATTTAATTAGTTTTAAGTATCTAAAGAGTGATATTTGCGTCAACGAAGCAGTTTTCACTCGAAGAATGAATGCATTTTAAGATCAGCGTTTACAAACAATAAACATTAACATACTTTTACCGTTAATCTTTCAGCAAAAGCTTTGGAAGAATGGGAAACTGAATGTATGAGTATGATCATTGTTCCTGTAAATTGTAAAACCAGAAATTCAGTAAAAATCTCGGCGCACATTTCTCAAAATGCGGAGAAAACGCTCAGTGATTTCTGCTGGGGGGGGGGGGGGGATCACATGAAGCGTTTTGTCCGACAAATTTGTCGTTCAGATTTAGTCTAAGCCATTCAGTTGCAAGGATTTTAAGAGTTTGTCAGATGGAAAAAACAACAACAACAACTATCTGACACGAAACTCTTCATGAAATGCCCCCATCAGTGCCCCAGACGTTTGGGTGCCAACTACAATGGGGTACTTACGAAGGCCTCCTCCATTTTTTCCCGCTCCTTACTGTTCTTCACGGCCTTCATGAGCAGAATGGGAGACGGTTCCATCAGGTATTTCCTCTGTATTAATGGGAGTGTTTAATAGGATAAATGGCTGATATCTTTCTAAAATAAAAATAAAATGAAATAAACACACACACTCACATTCACGTTGCGAACTGAAATGCAGATTTAAGTGTGCACACAAGGTCACTTCGAAACTACAATGTGTATTCACATTCATGAAAAAATGTAAATGGACGCCACATGCATAAATTATCTATAAAAAAAAAACCTACTCAGATTTCGGTAATGGCATTGGCTCCGATTGCAACTAGAAAGCAAAACAAAATGGACCTATGATGTATTATATATGTAATTTAGCAAAGATTCTTGAACAAGGCATTATAAAAGGGATACTTTGGAGGCGACAATTATAATCACCTTATCTGACATGCAATGTCATGAGTTGAAGTGAAACTTTCACCGTTTTTGTTGGTTCAATATTACCGATTCATAATCATAGTATCATCAAATTCATCTTGAATTTTGATTGCAGTTTCCGTAGTAAATATAAAAAGAAAATTAGGGAGAGAGACAGCTAAGACAGAAATAGATGGATAGATAGATAGATAAATAGATAGATAGATAGATAGATAGATAAATAGATAGATAGATAGATAGATAGATAGATAGACAGACAGATATAAAGCTAGATAGATAGATTGATAGATTAAGATAGATATAGATAGATAGATAGTTGGATACATAGAGATAGATAGATATATATGTAGATAGATGGATAGATAGATAGATAGCTAAAGATAGATAGATACACAAATATAGATAGACAGATAGATAGATAGATATATATAGATAAATATATAGATAGATGATTAGATAGATAGAGATAGATAGAGATAGTAGATAGATAGATATAGATAGATATACAAATATAGATAGATATATAGATGATTACATAGATGTAGAGATAGATAGAGATAGTAGATAGATAGATATAGATAGATATACAAATATAGATAGATATATAGATGATTACATAGATGTAGAGATAGATAGAGATAGTAGATAGATAGATATAGATAGATATACAAATATAGATAGATATATAGATGATTACATAGATGTAGAGATAGATAGATAGATAGATAGAGGTAGATAGATAGATAGATAGATAGATGAATAGATAGGTAAGAAGAAAGATAGATAGATAGATAGATAGATAGATGAATAGATAGGTAAGAAGATAGATAGATAGATACCCCCCCCCCCAAAAAAAAAAAAAAAAAAAAAAAGCGGGAAAAGTGAGCTCACATCGTCGTCGCCGACTTTCGTCATGATGGCCTGGTAGACGAAGGTGTTGGTGTCATTACTGAACCAGATCTTCTGGCTGAAGACCAGATCGTTGGGTTGCTCGAGATCATCGTAGAAGGATGTCACGTCCTTCACGGTGATACAGTCGGGCGCTAAGGGGCGAACATTATACTGGTATTTATATATTCTATGTATAAATAAACATCCTACATACAGAAATGCAAACACACATACGCACACAGTAGTAGGGCGCTGTAAGGGGCAAACGTATATTTGTATATTTTATGTATGAATAATCATCCTACACACAGATATGAATACAAGCACACACACACAGTCGGGTGTTAACGTATTTACTGTATGTATCAATTCAATTCAATTCAATTCAATTCAATTCAATTCAATTCAATTCAATTCAATTCAATTCAGATTTATTTTTTCCCATCCAGCAAGGAGTGAAGCAAAATATAATAAAGTATATAGCATGCTTAAAACAATCACATTGTTCAATTAATTTCAATCGAGGGAACATACAAAACGAAAAAACGAACAATAAACATCCTACACACAAAAAAGCTAACACGCATACATACAGTTGTCGGGCGCTCACGGGTAAACATTTATTTATGTATTTCATGTATTTATACACATCCTATATAATACATAGAAAAAACACAAACACATTTATATACGGTTAAATCATTATAAAAACTATCCTGTTCACAACACACGCATAATTATATATTGCACAATATACGCAGTTAGATTATAATGTTCATGATTATGTGTGTGTTTTGTGTACGCATATTTTACGACAGTCTTCTGCAAACCCATTCCCAATACATGTACCATAATTCAGTCAGATCACTTGTTTTGATTACTCCCAATCGACGTGTTTTCTTATTCTTTTCTTCAATATGTTAACAGCTTATTGTACATGTATAAATTTCAATTATGTTCGCATGTACACACTGTATGCCTTATTGTATAGAAAAAGAAGAAGAAATGACTGTATTTCATTTGTAACATATTCAATGCAGAAAATTCCGGATAAATTTATTTGAATAGAATTGAATTGAATTGAATTGAATTGAATTGAATTGAATTGAATTTTGAAGAAATATATGTGTGTAAGGAGGTATGCCTACTAGGTGAAGAAGTACCTCCTTGGTAACACCCTGGAGAACATGAAAAAAAAAAACATTTTGAGTATAACCAGACGCAAGAAAATTGTAACCATGCAAGGAGTGCTTACAGCCGGTGCAGCGGGTCGTGTCGAGCTCAAGGTGTTGGCGCACGGGATTGTACTCATTCTGATCGTTCTCAATCCGACCGGCTGCATCGAACATGTAGAGACTGGTAGGGGGGAGAGCGATGTTATGAAGACATTACATCTCATTTGTGAAACACCAGGAATAGGATGGGTGTAGGAAAGGGGGGAGAAGAGAAAGGGGAGAGGGGAAGTGAGGAAGAGGGGGAGATGAGGAGGTGGGAAGGGCTAGGGATGTGGGAGGGAACGGGAGGAGAAAGCAGAGGAGACGGAGGAGGAAGAGGAGGAGAAGGAATAGAAGGGAATGTTTACGGGGAGGAGAAGGGAAAGAAAAGGAGACAGAAAATGGGGGTATATGGGGAGAAAGGGGGAGGAGGAGGGGAAGTAGAAGGTAAAAGATGGGAGGGAGAGGGAATGGAACAGAAGGGGAGGAGACCATGATGGAGACTGGTGGTGGAGCGGGAGGGGACGGAGGAGGCTCAGGAGAGAACCTGGCTCTCTGCCATGCCTGTAGCTATGAAAGCTCACGCGGTAAATGTAGGCCTAATGATGGCCGTGTTGAACAGTCTATCAGGTGAAATTGAACATTTGTTCGGATTTGCATGGAATGGCGTGTCAATTTTTTTTTTTTTTTAGTATGTAACTCTACAAGTTACATTCATAAAGTTTTCAATATGAGCAATCACAACTGATACGTTATCATCAAAGTGTTGACCTTGCTTGGAAAAACATGATAAAGCAAAAGGGTTGTTCTCTACTTGAAATAATGGCACATCTCACTGTACTATTCCATGTCATCTCGATACATTATCTGATGAAAATATCAAATGCTAGCTTTTCGAAGCTATGAATGAACAAAGGAGGAAGGAGACGCCGATTAACCTTAACTGTAAGACTAGTTCAGATTAAGAACATAATGGACAACCATGACAACTGTGACGTGTGTGAACTCTGAAGGATCATACTTGATATAGGTGAGTCCGATGGCAGCATAAGATATAAAGAGAGGGTTGAATGGGACGTCTTCACCTCGAATGTTGAAAAGCCCTGAATGAGAATATATGTTGAATATATAATATATATTATTATTATTGTTATTATAACATATATATTATATATATATATATCTTTTAATTGTATGTAAGTTGTTGAGTTAACTAAGCAATGAAATATAAATTGATTCCTACTCTGTTAAAAAAGTCTTATAAATGTTTTACACCGCTACAACATACAATAGTATGTTAATGACAATGATGCCATCCCACTGATAGTTTTGTCAGTTTTGAAGACTGTAACATTCTATCGTGAAGGCAAACATTGTAAACTATTTGATGGATTTGATTATTTGAATATGCAAACTGCAACATCAATTTCAAACATATGACTAATAACAACCTATGTTTTTTAATAGTTGCTTCAGTTTTGAAATACTTAGCCATAATGAGTCCAATTTTACATGGTCATAAACGCTTTGAATATTTTTCCGTTAAAATGAACATTATCATACATATATGCACATACAAATGCATGTATATAATTGTATCTATCTATTAATTAATTTATTTATTTATTTATCTATCTTTCTATCTATCTATCTATCTATCTATCTATCTATCTATCTATGTGTATGTGGGTCTTTCCGTGTGTTTATTTCAACTACGTTGATCTTGACGTTAAGAATCGAGCAGAACGTACAATCATCTGATACAATATACAATATATTGTCATACATGCGATTTCATCGAGTCCGTTCACAATGAGAAGATCCACGCCCCTGGACGCCATGATCTCCCGGACGTTCCGGAAGTTTTCCGGATTGTCCGGCATTTCCTGAAATATCTTCTGCTGCCACGTATAACCTGTGGAGAAACGGACGGAGGAAGACTATACAATAGTCAGGGATCGACACTATCTCTTTTCTCTGGTGTAGCCAGTTCGGGACACCAAAATCTTTGAATCTGATATTTTGTTTGATGTGCAGTGACCCGAAATAAATGCGAAAGTAATAATCCATTTTTAATCTTAGTTGCCAGATCGGCCAACCAAATGATAAATTTGGTGGCCCGACACCAATCTTTACCTTTGGGAAGAATGATTTAAAATTTTTTGTCAAGACATCACATTTTTTATGCATATGTGTAGGTCTGTTGTATCAGAAAACATCCTACCACGTAAGATTTTTGCAATAAAGCCTAAAATATAAGGAGATATCAGCATTTTCTCATTAAACCATTACTGTAAACAGTTTAGTCTGGAAACATTTTTATTGTAACTATTGTTCACATCTTGTGTATTTAACAATACTTAACATCGATTATACGGATTCAAATTTTAGTGGTTGTTTCTATCCAAAACTCACATTTAAGAACTACTTTAAAGCACTAATGCTGGGTTTTTGTTTCATCTGCAAATGGTAAATTATGCCTTTAAGTGCCCGTAGGTGAGGCGAGATAGCTCTGCAACGTAGACAAGGATTGAATGAGAATCGATTTAGATACATTTTAAACGTTACAAGATCCCAATGTTATATGTTGTTTTTTTTTTTAGTCTCAGGGTATAAGAAAGTGGAGATCCCTTCAATACCGCACTGGTCTCAGCATCAGTGAAATAAATCTATACTTGACAATTAACACATGGTTGCTTTTTGCATGCACCATGTGATGAGTTTGACGGCAAAACGACTTAACTTCCACTTGTGTCTTTTTGAGATATTTGCAATTTAAAGCTGCCAAAGTCAAAGAAAATGATCCGAAAATATAGAATATTCTTAATCATAGTCATAACTTCCAGACTATTATTCTTGATATGTAATAAGTAAGGTATGACTGGAAATGTTTTATTATGCTCTATCTGATGATGGACTTACATTAAATATTAAAAAAGGGCACTTAACACCTTTTTGCAATCAAACTCTTCATGAGGTTTTGATGGAAGTCGGGACGATGCCTACCTGTGTACACAACCTGGTCTTGAACAAAGAGCTTCTCCCCTGGATAGGGGTCCTTCTCGCCTTCTAGGGTTATCCAAGACAGATCGACAAGATTTTTGTCCGGTTCGGTATGCAAGATGTTCATGGAACGCTCCTCTAGAAAGTTTGTCTCTTCCAGTTTATACCAGTCTCCTGGATATCATGAACAAAATGTAACGAATGAATATACAGCCCAAAATAAAAATGATGTTTTTCTTCACTCGAGGACTCAGCTGGCTGTTATCAGATTAACACTGATCATCCATTCCTTATATTTCTGCTTTTTATGATCTCCAGTCATAACACTTTTCACTTATAGAAATGTATGGCTGATCTTTGAATATTCCTCTATTGTTTTCATGTTGCTTTTTTGTTTTATAAAATGTGACTTTCTTCTAGATCCCATTATAATGTTAGCTCGGGGTCAAGTAAGAGTTTGTGTTCATTTTTTTTTTTTTAGTTTGTCTGTCATTCGTATAAGTCATTGATAAGCTATTGAGGAAGATATACAAAGAAACGACGTTGAAGCTTTCATGTAGATCAAAGAAACTGGACCTATCTTCTAGTACCTGAAGCAGGTATCAGTTCTTTACTGCAGTATTGAGTAAGTAACAGTTATATTCACACCTTCCAGCACTGTTTTGCTTAGCCTTTCCACTTCCAAAGTGCCAATAATCGTTATCATACTCTTTTCTTTGCTTGATTATATCAGCGTATAAAATTTCCATGTGTGCGGTATCATGTGAAAGTATCACAATAGATGTGTTAATGTGTGTATGTTGGGGTTGGGAGGAGTAAGAGGGAGGGTAGGAAGAACTTAGCAAAACTTTCCAGGTTTCCATGACGATACCATGGCAACAGCCATTATTGATTCCGACTACCACGACCTTGGGTCGTGCTAACTTACGGTAAGGCATGAGTAGCGGATCGTAGCCAACTCGAGAGCCAATGTCCATCCCAGCGCCCGGCAGCTCGCCGATTTCCAGGTTCTTGTCGTCCCGGATCAACCACTCCCACGGAGTCAGGTAGTTGGAATCTCCTGGAGAGGGAAACAAAATGGCGTAGTGACAGTTTCAGAGAGAGAAATCAAAGATTGAGAGGTTTAAGTGTAAGAATTAACAGTGGAGGCACTGTGGTATCAGTGGATAAGATTCTTGGCTTTGAAACGGAGGTCCCGAGTTCGAATCCCGCCGTGTGCGTTGGTCCTCAGACAAGTCGTTTGTATCCACGATATCCCTGTCGACTCGGGCGTAAAATAATTGGGTACCTGGAAATGCTTGGGTTATATCGATGACAGTGTCCTCTGGAAGAATAGAGATAACACCGAAGAGGCTACTCTAGTCAAAAGACCGTTACTATAAGCACAATGTCTAAGAGTACATATTTCAGGGTTTAACATTTTAAAGTGAAATCGCCAAAGAATAACATGCCACGTGTGAAAAAAAATAAAAATGAAGGCTCTACTAAATTGTATTTCCCTCTAACACTTTACGTTCTGAGATTTCAGCTCTTCATATCAGTATATCATCTCCTTAAATCTCTTGTAGTTTTAGCTCTGATTGTGTAACTTCGACCATTTTGCCTGTGATTAAACCCATTGGATATATTTTTCGCTCAAGAGTCTTTAACTATGTTCATCTAGCACATCTCATGTCAGTATTTTAACCCCTTACTTCTATGATGTTGTTCTTCACTGTTGTTGTATTTGTTTGTTTGTTTGTTTGTTTTACCCCTGACTCCTTCCAGTTGGTATATCACCGCTATGAGGAGACTGCAAATTACAAGCCCTATCTAGTTTTAAACAGTCCCCTCCATTTCCAACAATTTTGATTTCACAGCGCTTTTTGTGCTTCATGAATTTCTCTATTACAATTTTGTACTGATTCTCTGTAATTGTGTATAATGTGTCAATATTTTACTGTTATTGTATATTTGTTGGAAATGAAATAAATGAAATGGATGCAGTCTTCGACTCACCCAGGATCATGATCTCCCAATCACAAATCAACTGCATCCTAGCTAGGTACTCAAACCGTGGCTCCGTCCAGATCGCAGCTCTCAGCTGAGTCACGATAGCATAACCTGTTTTGCAAAAAAAAAAAAAAAAAAAAACAGAACAAAAAAATACAAAACAAATAAATGAATAGATAAAACAAACAAACAAAAAATAGAAATAAACAGAACAAAACAAAACAAAACAAAATGAAACACTACTGGACGTTTTCTAAAAGTGACAACACGACATCGCACTAATAGTCAAATCAGAGGTGAAGACACACAGGAACTGTTATTCAGAGGATACTCTGCGTTATGCATACAACAATTTTTTGCAATTATATATGTATGACTAAATAAATAAATAGATAAATGACTAGATTAATGAATAACAATAATAACAACAACAATGTGATAATAATGATAATAATAACAAAATTAATAGTTGTAATAATGAAAATTATTATTATTATTATTATTGTTATTACTATTACTATTATCATCACCATTGTTATCCTTATTATCATTGATGATATTTTCATTATTATCAAATTATTATTATTATTATTATTATTATTATTATTATTATTATTATCATTATAAAGATGAAAACATTCCGCATTATGACCACACACCAGGATTTATATACCACATACGATTTAATCATAAATTGTGCAATCATTTCTTTGTGATAGATCCAGCAAAGTAAAGTGATATCTTTTGAATCTCTAGCATTTAGTTCTTCCATGAACGTAAAATGATACTGAAATAAAACTGACGTACTGGTGTTGTGTCGTATCATCCTGTTGAGTAGAATTAATAAGTGCTTTGACTGATTTGTTTGTATATTTTATTATATATATTTGAATCGTCTGATTCTGTCGTCAGCCAAAATGGGGGTATTATCCTATGTAGGACACCAGTTGGTCGGCATGAATAGAATTTTAACATAAATTGAAGCAGAGAAGAATCAGACAAGAAACTGGCCATAGAAGCTAAAAACATTACCAACTTGATTGCAGATGACACATGATCACGTGTGGGATATTACAGTGATTACAGTGATTACAGTGATTTTTATTTCTTGAACGGCCCCTTCAGGGGCATGGAAGAAATACAAATGAGTACTTTACAAATGAGTACTTTACAACAAATATAAAAATACATAAGAAGAAAAAAAATATACATACATGTATAAATAAAAGCTCTAACAGCAAGCAAGTAAAGGCAAGAATTGTTTGAAATTAAATGCATGTATACGGACTAATAACTAAACACAAAAACTAAAAAAATGAAGTCTTAGCTACCATGTTTGTACATAAGTTTACAATTAAAAAAATTACTTGAACTTTGACATGATGATTTTACAAAATTTTGAAAGATTCTTTAGTTGCTTGATAGACTTAACATTAAATAACTGATTTAACTTAACGACATTAGGCCTGCGGTAATAGTAACACTTAACATACTTCCTACGCTCGTCAATGAAAAACGGGCATACCAAAACATAATGAAATTCATCACCCTGTATACACAACGAACATTTTTCAAGAGGTAGATCAGATGAATAACGACATTTGGCAACTGGCAGATTATGATTACCACATCGAAATTTCCTACCTCCAAATCTAACAGATATTTTTCTAAACCGGCTTCCTGTTTAAAAATTCTGTAATTGAAACATAAACGATTTCTATTAACTTCCTCATTCCAGTTTTGATAATCTATATCATGTAATCTACGGTCCACTGACGACTTAACCCAATTCAAATTTAAAGAGATACCTTCATTCCACAGGTTTGACATTCTACAATTGTCTAAAATACTTTTAATTTTTAAGATCCATCTGGAATGGAAATCATATTTTTCATGAAGTTTTCGTAACAAGTTGTAAACGGTATAAGAAAGTTTAGATTTTTTACCTTGGCTAATATTTGCCCAAAAATTAACCATACGCATCTCCACCTTACTTGCGAGAGCAAATCTACCAACTTCGCCGTACACCATGCATTTGGCAGCGCCACAATTTAATTTAAGCAAGCTTTTAAGAAATTTCCTATGAAATATCTCGATACAATCTAGCTTCTGAAAACCCCACACTTCACTACCATGCAATAAAATCGGAACTACAAGCTGGTCAAAAAGCTCACACTGAATATCTACAGGTAGGCACAATTTCTTCGCCTTGCTAATTAAAGCAAACATAGCTCTTCTCGCCTGATTAACCTGTTTATTTATTGCTTTATTAAAGGGACCATTATAATTAAAAGTAGTTCCGAGGTATATATAATCATTCACAACATTAAGGGAACTATCACCAGAAGTAAATTTGGGGTAACTGCGCACTTTTCCACGAGAAAATATTACAATCTTTGTTTTACTTGTGTTAACAGACAATTTCCAAAGCTCACAATACTGGTGTACAGTTGATAAAGCAGTCTGCATTTCGTTAGCAGACTCAGCCATAACTATTGTTTCGTCAGCATAAAGTAACACATAAATAATTATCATTGTGACCTGTGTTTCGAAACAACACCAACGCCCACTTGGAGTAGGGAAATATGATCAATATTACTATTTTCCAGAAAACAAAAGACACAACAGAATACAACATTTACCGGATAAAAGTGTATTTGCAGGTAGGTATGTATACGTTGTACCAAATCTAATCTACTCAGTTTTATCCTCTGCAAAGCTGTTTGAAATGGCCAATTGAACATAATATTATAAACACGTATAGACAAGCAAAACAAAATACAAACGTTAACGAAGATGGGAGTGATAGATCATATTGTATACTCACCGCCGGTACCGTTGAATCCCGACATCCAGTAGATACGCCGGTCCGGATCGGCTGGGTACTCGCTCTGTTCCATTTGGATTCATATCATATATAATATTTGTTACAGATACAAAAGTTAACAGTTTGGTTTTTTTTTTTCAAGAAAGCCATAAAAGGAAAATTTAACAACACTTTCACAATGTGTATATATTAGTTTTTAAAATGGCTACCTCAACAGTGTCATTATAATAACACAATCTCGCTCTGTTCCATTTGGATTCATGTTTTACATATACAGTATTTGTTAAAGATACAAAGGTTAACAGTTTTTTAAAGATTGACAGAAAGAGAAAGTTGAACAACATTTTCACAATGTATATATATTACTTTTCAAAATGGTTATCTTAACAGAGTCATTATAATAACACAATCTCGCTCTGTTCCATTTGGATTTGTATTATATATTATATATTATATATATTATATATATATATATATATATATATATATATATATATATATATATGTATATATTTAAGATACAAAGGTTAACAGGTTTTTTTCAAAGACAGACATAAAAGCAAAGTAATACTCAAACAACATTTCCACAATGTGTATATATCAGCTTTCAAAACGGTTACCTTAACAGTGTCATGATGATTACAACATGATCTTTGTAGCCTTTTTAGTGTTAGCACTGCTTACCAAGTGGGCTTTATTAGTATTATTCCCTCAACATTGCCTGGTACCCATTTATACACGTGAGTCGGGATGGACATCATAGGTAAATAACATGTAATGATAATACAGTGTAATGATAATTAGCATTGTCCCTATTATTATGCGCTCAAGAAAAATTGATACTATCATAGAATGTACATTTCACCACTTGGCGGGCCTCGAACCTGAGACCTCCGTTTGAAAGTAAAAAAAAAAAATCTTATCCGTTATACCAAAGTGTTCCGATTAATCTTTGCAGAGCTTACTTTTCTATAAATAGATGTGATCCTCGAAATTGACACATCAAACACACTCAACATCGTTTCATTCAGTACACTAATGTGTCTTTCTTTTTTTACTACCAAGAGAAAATCAAACTTGCCTCCTTGTAATAAACGGGTAAAATAGCTCTGATTTAATGCCATTATATTGGTAGATGTTATGAAACAAATGATACATGCAAATGAAGCTTTTATTGGACTGGAAGTACTTACGCCATGTGAATCGTAGCCCGGTATAATGTATGCCTCGTACTGGTAGTCAGGCAAGCTCATCTGACGTCTGAGCTCCCGCAGACGAGGCGTTGAATCGAACGCTCCTGGAGGTTCGTACTGTTAACAGAAAAAGCAAAAGAAGAATTTTAGTATACATCTGTAAACAAACCAATGACAGAACTGTAATTCTATGTATAATTTCCTCGCTTTCTCTAATTTGCTTTTGCAAATGTGACCTTTGGGGCATATCCCTGTTTCACAAAAAAAAAAATGCAATAAAAAAAAAACACACACATATGGATTTGGTTCCTCAAAGAAATTAATGCTTACATAGTTTTTGTCGATGTAAAAAAAAATGGTAGAAACGAAACAGGTCACATATCAACAGTGCAGTGTGCACACATCACAACCAATTTACTGAAAACAAATGTGTCAGCGTAAAAAAAAAAGTAGTCAATGAGAGAAAATCAGGCTACTACAACGGAAAGACACGATACTTCGCATTTTGTGAGATACACAACACACACACACAAACCCACTCAAACAAACAGACTTATACACACACAAACACACAAATAGAAATAATCTGTATATATATATATATATATATATGTATACATATATATTAAGAGTTTGTTCGCAAAAACCGATAAGTCCATTTTTGAGGATTTTGAAGTACGGTCTCTGTCATAAAGTACAAAATAATACCTTTAAAATGATATATTGGTCACTACACATAAAGGTACATTTTTGGAGTTATGGTCAAAAGAAGCAAAAATTTTCTTATGATTCACTTTATTTTTCTTGACCTTTAATCGCAAATATCTCCATTTGGCAAATATGGACTTATCGGTTTTTGAGAACAAACTCTTCATATATATATATATATATATATATATATATATATATATATTGGGTAGATATCCGTCGGGAGATTTGATGTACTGGCTCCACGAAGAAATGAAGAAAGAAACTGGTACTGGTAATGCATTTTTGGCCAACAAAGCAGAAGTTTATTCCACTCAAAAATTTCCGCGTCCCACGCGTCTTCTTTCAGACTCCTGAAGAAGGCGTGGGACGCCAAAAATTTGAGTCGAATGAACTTATTCTTTATTGGCCAATAATGCAATACCAGTTTGTTTCTTTATATTATGATATATATGATTATATATATATATATATATATATATATATATATATATATATATATATAATATATATATATATGTCTGTGTGTGTGTGTGTGTGTGTGTGCGTGTGTGTGCGTGTGACGGAGGAATGACTCGCAGACGTTGCAGTAATGTTCACTATGGCCTTTTATTCTCCCAAGCTGTCGACTGTGTAACCAGTCTTTTTCAAGGGCTTGATGAGACATAAACATAAAAGCAGAAAAGCAACCAATCTGCATGCATTTGAACAGAATAAGGCAAAATGAATATAAAACGGAATATAGACAGCAACATGACATTCACACCAATTTGCATACATTTAAACAGAATGAGGCAAAAACAAGGCAAAAGAAAATCAAAGAAATCAAACAAATATATAGAAAGCAACGGAAAGGCAATATTATCACACGTCTGCGAGTCATTCCTCCGTCACACATACCTAAAGATAATACAGCACCCACAACGTACGAGGCCAAGCCCGCTTCACCTTAAAACATTATATATATATATATATATATATATATATATATATATATATATATATTATATGAACAATAATTTACCGGTGTAGACAGATCGCATTGTCTTAAGTCGAGAGCAGCTCGTCGATTCCTCCGTGCGGGATGGCTTCGGGCACTCACCACGTCAATCACCGCCCCTGAGTATCAAAATGGGAAGACCGTCACTGCGAGTGACTATTTTGCCACAAAGTAAAGATTTAGGTTCGATATAAACTGTTTGACAAAATGTTGAAAGTGAATATGCTATTGGTAAAAAGAAGAAGAAGTGGTGAACATGTTAGAGGTAAAAATGTAACAGTGAAATGCAGTATTTTGACTGCCATCTTTATCAGGCTGTTCTATATCCTACAAATTTTTACCCATGAATTTTTACGTTAACTAATGTCATATTCCTCTTTGTATCTATACGGCCGATATGATTACCGCTTAAGTTTTTTTGTGTTTTTTTGTTTGTTTGTTTGTTTTTACCTGTGGCATTTTAATCTCTGACAATTTTACCACTCAATGATTTGTCGCTTTCTCTGATTATGGGACCAATAGGCCAATACAGGGGTCTAATCATTGTTTGTGGCAGGAAGGATATAATAATGCATTACGTAGCACATAGACTGCTGAAATGACCTACATGCATTTGTAAGAAAACAAACATAAAAAAGAAGATTCCTGTCAACACGTATCACTGCTTCCTTCATCTACATACCACGTACTTGATATTTGTCGTGCATCTAAGAAACTAAGCTTGTAAAACGAAAAAAAAAATGAGTCACAGTGTACATGTTGTATGTGTGTATCTCTTAAAGCACATTCTTTATCGCTGATATATGTACCGGACCCATCACGCCCAGTTATGATGCATAATGACCGTATGTAATATATGCAATACCCAACATGCAATACCCAACATATCATATTACATGGGGCATATATCCTTCGGACACAATGTTTCAGCATTCCCCGAAAGGAACAAGAATGAAGATTACTGTACAAGGTCTTACCACTAAGGGCGATGAGTATCAAGAATAAGCTCACGCTGTCCATAATTCGAATTCCTCTTGTGGTAGCTTAGTCCTAGAAATATTCCAAATTTGATTCCTTGTGTCATTCTTTTTCACACCTTGCCGCTACGAAAAATTGGCGCTTCGATTAACCATTTCCACAAGTGCGCCCGCGCGTACGATTTATACCCTGCACACGCACGCTCTGAAATTTATATAAGGGACCGATCTCATACCACAATTTGCATATCTCGTTAAACAGATGGACCTGACCCTATATCACAGAACTGTTGACACAACATTTCAATAGATTTCGCATCAGGAAAAAAAAAACAACTTAGGGACCCTAAGTATGATACAGGCAGCAACAACAAGTAATAATAGAGTGCATTTCTGCTAGTGAATCAGCATTCAGAACATGGTTTGAAACAAACCTATAATTCGCAAATGGCTTGTCGGAATGTATATATTTTTTAAAGCTAACGTCCGCTCGACCGCGAAGTAGTACAAACATCGCTATATGCTGATGTGTGTTTATTAACCTGGCATCCCCTTTGCCGTGTTGTCAACCATTTTTGTTTGTTGGTACGCTCTTCGGTTTGTGTGATTTGAGTTAAATATTAACCAGAGTCCGACTAGACAAGATTGCACAGAGGGTATTACGGATTGGTACCTTGCGATGATTCATTGTTCATCGGCAAATATAATTTTCCCCAACTATATAGTCATAATTTAAGGGAATGATTAAGGTATGATAACGTGTATGTGTGTGTGTGTGTGTGTGTGTGTGTGTGTGTGCGCGTGTGTGTGTATGTGTGTGTCACTGCATTTTGTCTTTGTAAAGTGTAAGATTGACATTATTTGGACAATGTTGTGTAAAATGTAGTTTGTCTCTGCATAATGTTTGCTTTTGTTTCTTGGAATGTGAATTTTGTGGTATGAAATTAAATGAAATTCGAATAAAGCATTTAAAAAGTGTGTATGTGTCCACGCTCTGGAGAAAGTCAGCTTAAAACTGACACTACTCTAAGGGCAAGGATGTGAACAATAATATTAGCTTGGTTCAGCGCACCTTGGACGCCTTGAAGACGCCTTACCCTGTTCTGTTGAATTGTATCGTGTAACAAAAGTCTTGAATGTTAACATAATTATCACGACCTCTCAGTTTCGTAATATACATGCAATGCATGAGCCCTATAGAGAAATTAACAGTGAGTTAGTTTATAGAACGTGAAGATATGCATGTATACAGATGTATGTGCTTTTCCACTACATAATGAAAAACAAAGGGTACTTGAATAAATGATTAATAAGTAACTATGTTATTGCAACAAGTTATCGGACTGATAAGCTTCATATTCAGGAACAATGATGTGACGAAGGTCAACAATACGTTTTATGTTTTGTTTTTTATTTCAATGACGAGGTGGTCGTGGTATCGCTAATTATGTGGAACGGTTTGGCAGCTTGTTAGGGTAGAGTGAAAATAACACAGACATGTAGGCTAAACCTACGGGGAAGATAAGCTGGGCAAAACTGAGTTCTGGGATGTTATGAAGTGAAGGATTTCTAGCTGAGTCGTGATCGCATGTGCTATAAAATGGTACGTACCTATTCTCAAACTGTGTTGTATAAGCATTTTGAACGTGTTCTCCGTGTGAAGTTATAAAGTGGTTCTCAATCCATATGGCACTCGAGATGTCGTACAAGTGCCCTGGGATTAGAAAGGTAGTCAAATAGACCCTCCAATTATTTCTACAAAACATGCGCTGTGTACTCAGTAGTGGGACCTATACAGTAGGTCTGCTATAGGTAAGACATTAAACATAAGATCAAATTCTGCCAGGTGTGTATTTGCTTCGACAAAATGTTTCACTAAAGATTAGCCTATTTTGCCTGCCTTATAAAAATGATTCGTATGGTTTGGGTTGATAATAACGTGATAACACCAAGGCCTAAATACAGGAGAGCAGAGCATACACAAAACAGACTACCCTTGTTAAATAAGATTGACATTGCCTAACCTTTACAAGCATCATTGTGTGTATGGACGAAAAGTCACAGGATATGAAAACAATGGGTGTTTGTGGAAGTTAGGCAACTGCTGTGCTGGAAAAAATTGTGTGAGCAAACGTTGTTTTTTATTTGTTCGTTTTCTGACTCCTGAGACACAGGATTAAGAATTCCAATTTCTCATAAAATGATATATTTGTGGTGGCACTCCGGCAACAGTTTCATACCTTACATTGTCATACTTCAAAAATCTTATTTCCAGTTTCATCTCATTTGCATAAGAAAAGACTTTATTCCAACTTGAACAGTAGTCATCAGTATTGATCCCAAACAATTATTTTTGTTTGTAATAACAGCATTTGATGCACTGGATGTCACCACGTTCCCATCTAGAATTCTTACATTCCCCCAAATAATAAAATGATTCGAAGGACAGTCCAAAAGTTGGAAATCTCAATATTTTTGTTGTTATGGAAATTAAGTTAAAACCAAATTGACTTTAATTGGTATAGATAACAACTAAGTTACATCAAAGGGCTGTCAAAGCCGTACCGATGTACCATCATTCCATCATTAACATATCGTATATGATATAAAAAACACAAGAATTTTTCAAGGGTATGAATGATTATTTTGTCAACTATGTATGAATAAATCTTATCTTTCCCTTCTTCAAAAGGACTCCACTTTGCAAGACTTTGCGAAACGACTGGACACCACAAATACCGACGTTCTGCTTCTCACCTTGGAAGAATTAGACAGTTACGTCACAGATGCAGAGGACGAGGATGTTGCCGATGAGAGGATCAGTGGTCTCTGTCAAATGATTCCGAGATTGATGGAAATCATCGCAACGACAGGTGATGAAGATATATTGGTAAATATGATAATAAACCCACCGTGTGTCACTTTTTGAGTTTCAAACTACTAGTATTCCTCACTAATTTTATTGATAGGTCCAACATTTTAAAGAGTGAGATAAAAAATTGAGGGGTAATTAAAGAGGCGTGGTGTCTTTGATGGTTTACAAATTCTTAGCTGATACTCAACATTATTTACATTTTTGCGCCTATTTCTACATTATTTGTTATCATTAGTATGAGAGTTTTGTAATGTAACTTTATTTTATTAAGCAGAATACCAATATGCCGGGTTAAATGAAATCAAATGTCATGTGTAATCAGTCAGCGGGATATATGAAATATGTTTGAAATCGCAAAATTCTGAATTCATTAGATTCAGAATTAAGTGTAAGGCATGGCTCGACACTAACTTTTTTGTTTGGTGGCCCGCCCCAAAATCCTTAATTTCAAATTTTTGGTGGCCCGAGATAAAAATTTGGTGTCCCGAAAAAAGAAACAATAAAAAACATTAAAATTCCTTTTTTTTTAATGAGTCAAATATTTAAGTTTGATGATAGTAAGAATTAGAAGTTGGACATATCTATACTTATAAATAAAATCTAACAAACTTGCAACACTCACTCTCGGGCACTCATTCAGTCCTTTTCAAACATTAAAATTCTTTTTTTTTTTAAATGAGTCAAATATCTAAGTTTTATGATAGTAAGAATTAGAAGTTGGACATATCTACTTATAGATAAAATCTAACAAACTTGCAACACTCACTCTCGGGCACTCATTCAGTCCTTTTCATCCATCCTTTAAACAAATTCAACTGCTAATTTCCGCCGCAAAAAGTTACGAATTTATTGACATACTTTTCAAAAAATTTTGGTGGCCCGAGGCGGGACACCAAATTTGCCCTTTTTTGAAATTTGGTGGCCCGACTTTCATTTTTGGTGGCCTCGGGCCACCAGGCCACCGTTAGTGTCGAGCCCTGTGTAAGGACTCATAGACCGTACGCTCTCGAGTACATAAGAAAAAGCAGGAGCAGATTATAGACTTTTATTAACCTTAATATAAGATTTTTGGTCATACTCCAAAGTTATGAATAGTAGTATTAAGCAATGACGGCACCAAAACTAAAAAAGAAAAAGAAAAAAACTGTTTAATCGATTGTCCGACTTTCTTCAAACTTTCACTGATGTATTCTATTAATATGATTAATACTGCTGCTTTCACTCAATCCATCCATATCTTTATTTTGGACTTTGTTTTCCTTTAAACTCGAGACCAAATTTAATACATCCCACACCCCCATCCCCACCCCCACTCCCTTTTTATCACTTGCTCATGTTTGTGCATTTACCACAGCTAAGATCCCTGGATATGTTCATCCACATCACGTCTGGCAGCTGGGAGCAGACTGAGCAGGCCGTCGAGGCGGGAATCATCCCACTCCTCATACCAGTCCTATCCTCCGACAACGACATCGTCCTGGATGTTGTGAGTTACCATGGCAACGTAATGAAAGATGCGAGATGCCTTATTAGTAAGGCTATATAACCGCAGTATATACCATACATGCCATGTCATACATACATACATAAATGAAAGCTAACCATGAGCCCTCATTACAATGATAAACAACAACAACAACAAACAAACAAACAAACAAACGAACAAAACTGGGCAATGATGAGCACCGTTAATTTGTCCTCTTTTGCCGTTGTTTGCTTTTCTTATACTCTAAAAAAAAACCACATATTTTTACTAGTCATTACTTTTTCATGGAAACATTAATTCTTCCTATGAGAGTTCGTATGACAGAAAGAAAACGTGCCATGAATGATTATGAACGATGAGATCTACAGGAGCAGGTCTTTGTCCTCTTCCGAACCTGTTTGTGAAGTCTAGGTTAAAGAATTATCTCAATATTTTTTTTCTTCCGTGCAGACTCTCGCGATTTTCGGCAACATCACGGACGAGGGAACGCAAGGAAGAGATCTGGTCCTCAACTCAGATATATTAGAACCGCTTGAAAGGTGAGGTAACAGGTGTAAACAAAAACAGTGCGAAATGTAACGACCATTCCCTATTCTTAAATGGGTTCATCACATGGATTCGCGCCAGATTTGGTTTCATTGCTACAAGGTCTATACTATTGTCTACAGTTTTGCCCAAATCTTGCCGACTTTTATCGATGAACAAAAAAGTGAAGCGGATGGTCAGAAATACAAGCAAATACATAATGATCCGCACAAGGTAAGATATGCGACACACCAGAGTAAACAAATGTATAAATGAATAAATGAACATATTAATAAATGGATAGAATATAACATTGAAATAAAATAATTGATGCGTATACTTGTGCCGGTAAGACTAGTGTAGCATATCCATTCTACTAGCCCTCTCATACGAATACAATTCGTCATTCCGAAGGTTCGTAAACGCGAAAATGAAGCGAGGTTCGTCCTTCCGAAGATTTGTTTATACTGAAATTAATGAAAAAGTTCATTATTTCTGAGGTTCGTTAATTAAAAACGAAAAAAAAAAAAACGTAATAAGGTTCAAGTATAATTCCAAAGACTTGTTAGCATTTACCGGGTTTTTTTTTTTTTTCGAATAAACGAACCTAACTTCATACTCGGACTATCGAACGTCATCCAGCCGTATACAACTTGGTAGTTTTCGGGTAAGAATGATAAGAAAACTGAAAAAATAAAAATAAAACAATGATAAAAATAATAATCTTTAATTTTACAGCATCATTGAAGACAGTGAGGATGAGCACCTGTTGCAGCTGGTGGTCCATCTGTTATATAACTTCTGTCGCTTTGACCCATTCCCGGACTTTGAAAAGGTAGGAGTCTTGACCACTTTTCGCTGTGATATACGTAGGACAAAGGTTTTAACATGTTTTGGGTTTATTTGTTTTTTTTCCTCTCGGTCTCTTTCTAATGAACTCATTTGCGTTCTTTGTAATCGTAATCTTGAAATCCGACATTTTGCCCCGAATTTTAATGTGAAAGTCAGAGAGAGCGCGCGGTTTGTATTCCGCGTCGGTTATGACGTTGTTGTTGTTGTTTTTTGTTTTGTTTGTTTGTTTTTTACACTGATATGTTTCAGTTTTCTCTACGAATTGAAAAATAAACTTTTGTCGCATTGTCCTAAAATGTCAAAATGCGCCCGGTATTTAAGACATGAATCTATATGATGTATCATGACAACAGGAAGTATCACTGGTAGTTGAAAAAGAAACTCAATGTGACTTAAATATAACGAAAAACAAATTGAACAATGAGAAGTTAATGAACATCTAGGGAGAAATGTAGTCTTGAAGAGTTAATGAAACACTGATACAAATTGTTCCCTTAATTTTCCCCAATTATTCGAAGTTAGATTGACTATGAAGCAGAGTTTAAGTTTTGAGTGTTGATCGTACAGTTTGCAAACATTTATCCACATGGATTGTTGTCAAGCAAATGCAGTCCATGTGAACTACAATATCTCCTTTCCTTAAAAATTTCCTGAACGTAATTTTCACAGATTGAACCTTTCATAAGCCCACTTTGTCGAGCGGCGTCGAGTGACGAAGAGGATATAATCGTCACCTCGTGTCGCACTCTCGCCCTCATAGCCGAGAAGGGCGGCAAGAGACACATTGAACAGTTCGCTGACGCATCCCTCTTCGCGCGCCTTCTTGACGTTGTGACGTAAGCAATGCGGTCGAGTTCCTTTGATGACGTAAATTTCGTCCCCCTCGTAGTATTTCATTTTCTGTTCATCGCCTTTAATGCAGTGATCGAGCCATGAAAAAAAAAATATATATATTTCCGTGATCTTAATGGTGTAGCACTCCAGCTAACATCTATTACGTTTGAATATTGATCTGATATGTCAATTACGTCAAATTGCTTTTTGTGTTGTTTTAGAATTGGTAGCAAACTTCTATTGATCATTTTCTTGTCTTGTCACTATATTTTCATCCATATTGCGTTTGCTTATTTTCTAAAGTTCCACAATCATGGCAGAAAAAAAAAGGAGAAAAGTTTGATATTTCATTTTTGATTTGATGTTCCATCAATACTAGTATTTCCAAGCAGTGGTATGTCTAATTTTCTTGTTATCCTTGTGTTGGTATGTGTGTGTGTGTGTGTGTGTGTGTGTGTGTGTGTGTGTATTCATATTCAGCTCCGAGGACCTGCCTGAAGCACAAGCTGCATTAGAATTGATATGTCAACTTGCAAACGGCGACGAACAGCAGTCCATGGTGTGTACACAAACCAGCTAACAATTCAGCTCTATAACTTTTTAGAATCCCTTGATCTAAAAGTCATATACTCTTCAGCGGTAGATTTGAACCTCCTAATTGTAACAAATATTAAGTGAATACACAAGCAAGAATAGTATTACCGCTTGTGTCGTGAAAATCATATTGTCTATAAGTCATTTTCTAAAAGTAATCCACATTTCAAAACTATCGTATGTATATATCCTTGAAATGAATACATCATGCACTGTTTATGGATTGCATATTGGCCATATATAATCTCTTTTTTTTTTTGTATTCGTTTGCATCTGGGTTCTTTGATTCTACTCCAGTGATCAATAACTTCTCGTTTAACAACATTGTTTCTCTGAAAATAGACTGAATGTTTGCAATGATATTTTTTTCCAAAACAAGGACACTCATAAAGAACATGACTAAAAGATTCTGTTTCGGAACAAAATGCATACAAAGTATCATTTGCAATGATCGATTTGAAAAGATTATATCTATTACTTTTAGAAATAAGAATACTGTTAGATAATGTTTCTGAGGTTATATCAAACACACTACGACTATTTAACCAATGAAGATTGTGTATAGGCCTATTGTTTCTGTGTATGTATTCATTCAATATTGTTTATGAATTTCGTTTGGTGTGTGTTTTTTAAATGAATGAATAAAGTACTCCTACAGAGGACCCCCCCCCAAAAAAAAAAAAAAAAAAAAAGTCAGTCATTTTCTGTCGAATATTCCGTTCCCTCTCTCTTTTGGGGGCAGGCGGTAATAAAGAGCGGCTTTCTCTCGAGCTGCCCACGTCTTCTGGCTGACAGAGGAAAACGTGACGTCATATCAACCCTGACAGCTAGGACACTTGCTAACCTCACCGCTGGATCTCCGTCACAAATTCAGGTTAATGCTCATGGCGTGGTTCCTGCTGTACACGTACGCTTTTATTCATTTTTTTTTAAAATAACTTTGAATGCGCGCGCGTTTTTTCTATCATCATTCAAGGAATGAAAATGCAACATTTCGGAGTCAAAATAGCAGTGTATCATTATCTCCGACTTCCAAGGACTGGATACACTGACGTTTTTAACATTTGTCGTTTACAGCAAAGCCATACAGTTTGAGTGAGCTTCTGTGTTTGTAACTCTGCGTTCGTTTTGTGTGTGTGTGGGGAAGAGAAAAAGAGAGAAGGCTCGGTGGATAGGTGAGAATATTTATTATTGTAATCTATTTACTATAGATGAAACGACACTGAATTCAAGCCATGTCTTTATTATTTTCTGGTTCCAACTTTAATAAAAGTAGGGTGCCTACGTGATATCAACATATACCGGGTTGTTTTGAAGTGAATGGTTATCACTGTGTGCACAGCTTGTTATAAATTTCTTCTTAGTAAGAAATAATACAGGACAATATGATAATCTAAAAGCATTACTTTTCGGTCAAGAGTAGTGCTGGACTCTTCCTCTTAATACCCATCTACTTGTTAAAGTCATGTTTGCTTGTTCAATTCCTCAGGCTCTCGTTGATTCCAAAGTTGTTCCGCATGTCATCAAATTGCACGGTGTAGCCGGTCCCAAGACGCTATGCGAAACTCTCCGAGTTATCACTAACATCATCGACAGGGGATCGGAAGATCACGTGCGGTAGGTACAGTCGAATACATTACAGTGCACTCCCTTTATAACGAACACGGTTATAACGATATTCCAGTTACAACGAAATAAAAATTCAAGCCGCAAAATAGTATCAGCTCTATTTTAATTGTTTATTTGTTCGGCTATAACGAAATTTCGATGTAAGGGAAGAAAACTGCAGGTACAGAGGACTTCGCTATAACGGGAGTCCACTGTATAAAGAATCAGCCAATATTCCCACAGATGAAGGCACAACACACCCAACATTATTTTGTGTAAAAAAACCCAACTCAAATCATGAAAGAAAGAGTGAAACTGAAATGTCCTATATAGGCCCTAACACCACGTTCTAGCTACTCTTCTAGTCCCTTCCTTTAAAAACATAGGTGAATATACAACGAAATGCAGTGTAATTCAAAGCTTGCTCCATCATGTCCATTCAAACACAATGAATTTATTTAGTAAGCTTTCCATGGAATACCTTTTACACAGCTGAATTTTAATAATTGTCAAACACTTGCTATGGATGGTGGTCCTCTGCATTTTTTTTTAATTTGGAATTATTTCAGCAAGTGTAGATGAAATAGAAATATTGTTATAACTATATTGTTTTTGTACTGAAGACAAAAATGAAGCGGACTGAAGATAGAAATGTATACCGTCTTTATACGGAGTTCCGTGATTACATTTCCCTTCTTTTCCAATCAGCTAGTTGTGTGTTGTGTTAATCTTTTAGTTTGTACTGTTTGCAATATGCAAACTGAAATGTATGAAATCAAAATCAATTCCAGATATCTCGTTGCACAAGGAGGCGTGGCCGGTCTCTGCCAAGTCCTGGATCGGGAATTATTATTGGAGCAGGAGAGTTCTAGAGGGGCGTGTCTGCAGGCGATGGACAGAATACTCAGAATAGGTCAGGAGGACGCCACGAGGTCGGGAACGGGGAACGCCCATGCCCAGATGGTCCAGAAGAGTTCAGGTAAATCAAGGAGGATGGAGCCGGGGAACGCTTTCGAAGAGGGACGCCCCTTGGGAGGTACTAGGGGCTCGCATAGTACCTCCTTGGGAAATATCGAGGTTCTCATGCACGTTTATCATAAAGCCGATATTGCAGTGATAATCGCCATGATCGCATATAGATCATTAAGACTATTATCTTTTTTAAACCACAAAAGCCCCCCCCCCCCCCATTTTCCACTCTTAGATGTGATAGATCAGCTGCTAGTTGTACAAATAAAGCTGTTGTAATTATTATACGCCTGCTGTGGTATTAAACTGGTTTATTATCAAAATAATCAGAACCACCGTATGTATAATTTATATTCATATCGCACACATGAAATGCTATATACAAAGGGGGGTTTTTATTTTCGTAGGAGTAACATTAAGAATTACGTCGCATTGATCGTTAATCGGCGATCACAAAATACACTGTAGCACTTTGCGAGGGAATATCGAAATACTGGCTGCATATCTGTGCACGCCTTTGTATAAAGTGAAAGGTTTATCATAAATGTTACTACTTCGTGAAATCCCCGCCCACAATACGAGTATCTTTACGTTCATTCATTAATTCCATTCTAATAATTTTTTAAGCTCTTTGCCTTAGTGCTTTTTACCGTAGCACTTTTTCATTTCGTTTTTTTTTTTCTAAGAAGTGAAGCGAGGATGTTTTGAAAATCGGAAACATGTTACTGTAATCAAGATTGTCACACTTTCTTTTGCATCTTCTACTCTGTGGATAAATGAATGTGGATTTATGATCAAATATCTTCATCTTTATTTCCAGCGGTGGAAAAGCTGACTGCCTTGAAGGGTGAAGCGAAGGACGAGGAAACCCGATCGAGAATCGAGACTCTTTTAAAAACATATTTCCCATGAGGAAAAATGCAAATGATTGTGGACACCAACAATAATGGTATCAGATGACATGATGAGCAACGCCGAGCAAATATTCTGCACTGTCTATTTGGTCATGGCATAATCCAAGGCGGTCTTGCAATCTCATTACTGTACATTACATTATGAAGAGAGTGGAATACATTTTAACGGAACTTGATGGTATTGCTTATTCCGAAGTGTGTTTGAGCTTTCCAACTGGGATCTTAAATCTATGAGAGACTCTGCTCTGATGTAAGATCATCTTGTCAGGATGTCATTTCAGTTTGTGTTTGTTTTGAGCTGTACAGAAATGAACCAAATTTTCGTTATAGCTGCGAGAGGTCTAAACCTTCCGCGAATAATTACGAGTTATGGCGTTTTCTATGACGCTTTATTTTGATCGCATTTGCAGTTGGATAAACAATTAAAACGATGAGCATATACTTAGATGCAGTGGTCATTGGGTGCTCGTCTTCTTGCTACATGAACTTCGGAAATCTGTTGTTATAAATGCAGTTCGTAAGTAGAGCCTGCCTCGAAAACTCTGACGTACACTGCCAAGCTAATCTGTAAAACACAAGATCAAAGGCCACTCGAAAGTCTTGTAGGACAGTAAAAAAAAAAAAAAAAAGTGCAATATCTAATGTTGATGAAACGAATGACCGGCCAGTACGCGTATATTGCGACAACTTAAAAGAGTTTTGTCGGCAGGAACGGGAGCGGAGAAAATAATTATGTCGACTACGCGAATGTTGACATGTGTAAGACTTCCACGAGGTGTACTGTTTACGCATAGTATTACTTATATGTATATATGGTTTATTCAAGTAAAATGGATCTATAGATGCCGTGGAAGAGAAGAGAAAAAATACAGTAGTCAATCCTGCTGACCAAAGAAATCCAAATATACCCACAAATTTCCTCGTATACCCGCAAACAACACTCAATATAACTGGTAATTGAAAGGCAACGAACTGAAGAAAGATTAAGAACTCGCCAATATTTAATACATGTACGATCATTCGCGCTTTATGCACTGTATTGTGTGCAGTCAATAAATACAGACAGTCATAAATGTAGGTGAAGATTCCCTTTGTTGTCATAATTGTAATTTCTTGCAGGTCTTTTGCAACAGTAATATCATATAGTGTAACTTCACTACATACACGCCGCTTATGAAAAACCTAAACGGATGAAATCTTCGGTATGTAAGTGGTCAAGGGCTAATGGCAGGGAGATGCTTGTGTGCTACCTACTTACATGCATGCCTCTCAAAATGCAAAAATAAATAAATATAGAAAGAAAGAAAGAATAATTTGTATTTGTATTGTGTTGTTTGGGGGACGTGAAGACATATTGTTATTTTGGAAAACTTTCTATTTTCGCGACGTTGAGAGCAAAAACAAAACAAAGCGTTCTGAGCAATTACATGTATTGCATCCGCTCAATAAGGTAGTTCGGAGTTAGCTCATGGGCGCATTGGTACGAATGACCTTTCTCTTTTCTCAGTCGGTTAGGGGCACTTCACTCGTTTTAGAGCGACATAATGCATAAGCTTTACATAACAATTTATGGGATTCACAATCCTGTTCAAACAAAGAATAGAGTTGCGTAGACCAGATGAGCAGAACGATCCGTCAATTTACACTTGGGAAAGCATCCATTTCATCATTTTGCATTGAATGTATTGACAATCTCTTTCTATTGATATTGCCAAATACCACTTTTGCTGTCAGGTGGATGTGCTGGCAAGCAGCATTTACAAGTATCTCATGAATAATCATTACATTACAGATGCTTATCCCAGTGAATTTAAAAACCATTATGCCTGTTGGTCCGAATGACCTTGTTTCTGCTCATGCGCAAAGTGGAACTATGAACTGGCTTATTCACGACACAGAGAGCTACTTGATGCAATGATCATAATGACGGGGGCACCATTTTACTTTGTAGAGGTTGCAAAAGTAATCTAGAGATACTTTGCAACATGAAGCAGGGAGAGAGGAAAACGGCCAACGCAATCGTCAACGTCTTTAACGTCCGCGTCACAAATCTAAAGCTCTCTGTTTATGTTTTTCATGGAGTCTCCTGCAGAATCATCATGAAACTTTTTGTCAGTGATTTACACTGACAACTGTTAAAAGCTACTGAAATCCTTGCGTCTGATTGGCTGATAGCAAATTTGTCGGTGAAAACCTCTGACAAACTCGTTGATGAAACGCCTCCCTGGAAACCTTTTATAACCCCCTCTGCAGAATACACATACGCTACTTCACTTGTCATACCAAGACAGCAAGTACAACCAGTCTTGAACAGGAGGTAACAGGCCAAATCAATGTTATACGATTGTCAAAACTATAATTATTATTTGTCCCAACACAAGAGTGGATCATTCAAAATGGGCATTAACCATCTTTCTCATATTCTTGTTCAAAGTTTACGACATCACAATTTAATAAATGGAACCCCAATATTTCATAGGGTAAGAGGTGGTTGGGTCCAATTTGAACCCCCCCCCCCAAAAAAAAAAAAAAGTGAACAAAAAAGATAAATAATTATAAATATTGTATTTTTTTATGCAATAAAAAAGCATCAACATTAATTCATTCAATCATGATCTTTACAAGGAGAAGAAGAAGATGATTTGTACATGACATTAAACAAGAAATAATTTCCACTAATCTCTGGATGATAGCTTTAGTTTTTCATGTTTACCCATTGTGTAGGGATGCTGGGTGTGGTATGTTGGGGGGGGGGGGTATGTTTGAACAGCGTCTATCACAATAGTTTAATTTCAGTTCCTCAAATTTCAGTTTATTAAAACGGCAGAATCTGCACCCCAGAATACAGGTAAATAAGACAAAGGGCTTTGATCTTACATTTTTAAAAATGTGAATAAGGAGATATGGTTGTTTGGCATATAAAGTACACTTCTTAATGTATCTTTACCCAAGGCTTCAGAAAGAAAAAAACAAAAGACATGAACATTTTCCTTCTTTTTATGTGAATTAGTGTAGGTAGATAATCAATTTGGCAAGCAAACATTGTATTGGAAAGAAAATTACCGATTATATTACCTTAACCTAATGCAACATCTGCATAGCTGATTTCCTGTCAGCGCTAATCAAGCACACTACACATCTAAGAGCATCAGCTGTGGCATTTTTATCTCCTGATGGGGATCAAGTCAGCGGCAGCTAATCAAGGTTAGATATATCAACAGCCTAACTTTGAGTCCCTTAAGTCATCAGTACTTTGGACTGGGGGCACCTGTAACCTTGCTATAAAAAAATTAATTAATGTCGCTGGATTCAGAATTCCCTAACCACTGTGAAAGTATTATCAGATTCACCTAAAACATCATAATATTATACCAATTAATAACATTGTATTCATATTTACACTAAAGTATCAAAGGTACTGCCGGCTGCTATAAGTTCTTACAGGTTTTTTTTTTTCTCATGCTTTTCTGTAATTGTTTGATGGAATCATTAAAAACAAACCTGAGACAGATTCTTAAAGAAAATTATCAAAAATATGCCACTTATTACTCAAACCTTCAAAATTAGGTAAGATTGTAATTCTGTAAGAAACCACCAAAACCCCCAACAAGCATATTTTCATGCACACTGGAAAATCAACCCTTGTGAATGATTTTGTGGGGTTTGATGATGCAAGGTTATGACCAAACTTGCCATTGTTTATTTCATAAGCCCATCTTTACAGCATACCATTTAAATACAAATTCTTGTGGAGTTCTTATGTTACAGTCTGGTCATAAAACACAAAGAACATACAAAAATTGACAGTTCTTTAAAATAGTTACTGTGGTTCCCAAGACAGCGCCACACATTTTCACTCATGACATTCCTGATTTATGCTTACAGGTGACCCCAGTAATGCTCTCTGCAGAGAGTGATATAGTGTCGCTGACTAGAAGTTTGGAAAAGTTCTAAAACTCTTCGTCCAGTGCTCGCATGATGTTCACATATGAGCAATTTTTTCTTAATTGGGGCCACACAAAATAAAGTCACCAATCACATCATTTTTGTGCAAATCATCAAAAAGGATCTACAAAGGGGACAGGGCTTAATAGGAACAAATTTGATTTTCAGTCCATGTTGCTTATGATGCGAGTCCCATATACTGGAAACCGTGTATGTCATATCTTGAACTCGTGGAAGACACAATGATGAATCATTCACAGAAATGTGAATTAAACAAAAAATTTACAAAACATCTTTACTTGTGGATATCAAACCCTTCTGAGCTACCATTGGATTGCAAAAGATTCAGACAGGTAAGGCATTCTTATCACACAGTCCGGATGCTGGATGGAGATTCATGCAAAGCAGTGGTTAGCACATGTATGTATAATTTACAGCCAACAGTCACCATGGTTTAATAAATATGAATACACACTCACTTTAAAGATGATTTATGCATCATAAACACAGATGGTTATGCCCACATTAGTGTTGTCCCAGACATAATGGTTTTTGCTTCATCTGTAATCATCATCAAATTGGCACTACTGAGTTTCACTGCATGTCTTATATATAGAGACTGGATGAAACTCATTAGACTCATTACATCTGGACAACATCAGAAGGAAATATACAGCAGTTTGCCATATGAAGACATTTTGATCTTCTTAAATGTGTGGCCAATTTGAGAACTAGGAATAATTTAGGAATTTAACCAGGGACTCAAATGAAGGAGAATTTTGTTCATTCTACCATATGAAGCAAAGCAATAAAAAATTGAACAGTAAAAACATGATTCAAAGATACAACACCACATCACACAAACATGGTTTCTGTGAACTTAATGGTTTGATAAGTATCTAACTTCAATAAACTTTAGAAAGATCAATATGACCCTTTCTGGTCATAGATTACAGATAAGATTTCTATTAACCATAGTCTTGTTTGTATTGTATGCATGGAGAATGGAACTAAGAGCATATTGGTTTTGTATGTAATTCATCTAAAAAGTAGTTTGGGGCAAGTGCTCTCATCCATAAAATAGGACTGTGGGAGATAATTCAAGCTTGTGCTTTAATCTAATTCTACGCACAAGTCAAAGTACACATGTGGAACAATGGTTTTCCATAGACATTTAAATAAACCAATTTCCTTTACAATATTATGGTATTCTATAAGCCTGAGTAGAACTACTCTCCACATTCAGCTAAAATGCCACGAAGGCTGACCAGACCCTTACCATAATCCTGTGCAAACATGACATATGTGCAAACATGACATGTCCACATCACGGCATGCAAGTTTTGTTGAAATCGCACACGCCCCGCATCTATCGCAAAATATGTATCTCATCAGAATTACTTTAAAAATATCTACACATTGTGGAATCATAGGTGCTTGGATGTAAATTTGCAATGTTTATGCACTCGCTTGGGGCACACGGTTGTGCTGTTCACTCAGTGCAAAAGTTCCACCACTTCTGGCCGCCGCCCCTAAAACCACACCTTGATGCAAGTTGGTTCTCGATACACAGCGCAGCCATCACACCGGCCAACCGTAGAGACTGCTGCTGCCGGGGTTGGCCTCACGAGGGCTCCTGTCCGGCGCCTGTCATAATTCGGCGGGCGGCCGAACCTCCTCCATGTAGTCGAAAGGTCCACTCTGGCTCAGCTGCGAGACGGTGCGATCCGAAGTCTGATCATCGAACTGGGGATGTGGGCAAAGAGAGAGTTGAATGGTCTAGGATCTTGCAGCCTTCAGCATAGTCATTGCAAAGGCTCTTTGAAATTGTCAAGTTGGCCATTTATGTGAGAAGTTACAAAACCAGCTTTTCGACTGTCTGAATCTCTTTTTATCAATATTTTATACATTTCACCTACATTAAGGTAAAGAAACAGAAATATCCCACAGAGACAACTTGGCTCTGTGATTACAGCAAACTTTGAATTTGACATCAAACCATGGCAAAAATGTTACTCATGGCGTGGTACAATTTAGAAACATAACTAGTCCATACTTTCTCAATAAACCTCTTGGAACACTTGGCCTTATGAACAAATGAAGAGTTTCATTGCAAAATGGGCCACGTGCTATCTTTAAGCATCTTAAAGTCAGACCATAATCAGATAGAGCTAAATTAAACCATTCTAGTGATACCTCACTTGTAACAGAACAAGAATATTCTTGTAGTTATGATTAAAAATGTCGGTATTTTCTCATCATTCTCTTTGCTTTTTATTATTTTTTGTAAAATTGCAAATATCTCAACATAACAAGAATGGAGGGTAGCCTCGTTATGCAATAAAACCCTTCAAATTTAACATGACCTTTGAAATGTGTTGAGTGTACTGTAGAGCAAAAAATGTTCCCAGCTTGAAATATTTGGGAATTGGAGCCGACGGCCTTTTTAGCGGGATGAAATTTTTGCTAAATGCCACTGTTATCAAATGCATTATAGTGGAGACAAGAACTTTCATGTGCATTCTAATTTAGCGAATCTTGGCTCTTGCAAAATTCGCAAATTTAAAGTGCATGTGAACATTGTGGGTTTTCAAGTACCGGTACTGTAAAAGTGGATATTATCGCGCGAGTACTTTTTCGTGCACGGACGGGTAAGATGGATTTCATGTGTTTTTAATTCTGCGGAATCAGGACATTAACCACTGGAACATATGGCATGCAAAAATATTTGCATGCTTTTATTTTCGTGCTAGCGTCTGGTTGTGCGAAATGTGCGAAAATTTCCACTTTTACAGTACATGGTGTGGAACAAAGTCCACCTAAAGACTGTACTCACATTCTCTTGGCTGCTGGCAAGAAAGCTGTCGTCTCCTGAGATCTCCTCTGAGATCTCCTCTGTGATGCTGTTTGTTCTCTGGCTGCTCGTCCCTCTCGGCGTCTGGCTCGGACTATCCTGTGAACTGCTGTTAAATCATTGAGGGCGAGAAACATGATATTGGTGTTTGGGCTTTCTAAACATCCATCAAGGGCAAGAAGAAGAAATATTATGCAATACATTGAATCTTTGTGTGTTTATAAAGTAATACACTTTAACACAGCTTGCACGGCAAATTCAGAGGCCATTCATTCAACAACTTGTACCCAGAAGTTCTGACAAATCCTCGGTGTAAAACGTGACAATTATATTGTACATATGTAGATCTTTAACGGTATTTCTTAATGATTTTCTCCATGAATTATATGTTATTTCCTGCATCTACACAGAGGACAGCTTATGCAGCCATTCTGCAATGAATGCAGCCTGAAGTTCAGGCTGATATGTAATTACCTCATTTACAAACCAAACTTAAAGATAAGTAACTATATATCACCTTTTGACGATCAAAAGGGCATTACTACTGTACATTATTCATGGAGTTAACACCTTCTGGTTCTAAACTGACAATTCAGTCTAAACAGTGGGCACAAGTGAATGAATGATCATAAAGTCACTTTGTATGCATGCATAAGGACAAGGGTGACCATGCCGGTCAGTGATGCCGGACAGACGCCCAAAGTTTCTGAGTCTCACCTCTGGAAGTCATCCTCGTAGTCCTGGCTGGCATCGCTCTGCAGCGGTTTGCCCTTGTTTGATGCCTCGCTCTTCTGCGAGAGATCGAAGCCCAGCTTGGAGATCTTGTTGTCGATCTCCTCCAGATCGCCCCAATCTGGGCTGCGGGAGCCTGCAATCAAGAGACCAGATGCTCATTAAAGGACAAGTCCACCTTCATATACATGTGGATTGAGTGAATGCAGCAATATTAAAGGACAAGTTCACCTTCATGGACATGTGGGTTGAGTGAATGCAGCAATATTAGCAGAACACATCATTGAGAGTTTGAGGAAAATCAGACAAACTGTTCAAAAGTTATGAATTTTTGAAGTTTCTGCTCAGTCAAGGCTGAATGAGAAGATTACTTTAGATTGTGATGTCACATGTGTACAACGATATAAAGAAAAAATAAAGAAAATTCAACAAATTTTTTCACTTTTCTCGCATAACAAAAGAACACTAGTCTTCTCATCCAGCAGTGACTGCGCAGATACTTTAAAAATGCATAACTTTTGAACGGATTATCCGATTTTCCCCAAACTTTCACTGATGTGTTCTACTAATATTATTGCATTCACACAATCCACATGTATATGAAGGTGGACTTGTCCTTTAATAGAAAACATCAGTGAGAGTTTGGATAAAATCAGAAGATCCGTTCAAAAGTTACAAATTTTTAAAGTATCTGTGCAGTCACTGCTGGGTGAGAAGACTACTACAGTGTATGATGTCACGAGCGTAGAACGATATAAGGAAAATAGAATTTCACAAAATTTTTATTTTTTGAAAAAAGTGTACATTTCCTTGACTTGTCACTGACGTATGTTAATGGTAAAATTATTCCCCTTGCCTTCTGGAAGAGGGAAGTCAAGTGTCCTATTATTATGCCAGAAAAGTGAAATTATGTTGAATTTTCTTTATATTTTCTTTATATCATTGTACACATGTGACATCACAAGCTATAGTAGTCTTTTTATCCAGCAGTGACTGCGCAGAAACTTCAAAAATTCATAACTTTTGAACGGATTGTCCGATTGTCCTCAAACGTCCACTGATGTCTTCTACTAATACTGCTGCATTCACTCAATCCACATGTATATGAAGGTGCACTTGTCCTTTAACATCACGTTTGTTCAAAGTAATGAATTCCTGTGGCGAGTGGTTTTTATTGCAACTGATTGACAAATTGCACTTCACTGATGTTGATAAATTATCATTTATGTCAATGAAGGGCAGTTTGTCAATCAGTTGCAATCAGATGTTTCGTTATCGGTATCGAAATAAAAAATAGTTAATCTTATACGATGAACACTCACACAAGCAGATGCTTGACAAATGTTCTGAGTCTTTGTTCTTTCTTCTCTCCATTGTTTAACTTGATATAGTATGCTTGATTTGATGCCAATTATGATTTAAATAACATTATATGCTCTCATTGGCATGATCTGGCCTGAGTTTGCCTGCAAAGGCATTCTCCTATTTCTACTATCTATTCCCTGCACAGTAACATTCACATTTGGCATTACATTTTATAGGAGGGTCTATAATGAGATCAATGAAATCATTCAAAATGGTATACATGTATTTATCAAGAGTAGCTTGTTTGGAAGGGCTGGTACTTTATGTGACCATCTCTTTTACCCTACACCTCATTTTCTAAGTAAAACTGAATGATTCCACAAATGACTGCCCCAGAGACTCCAACCCCAAGCCCCTTCTGATCTGGAGATTCTCCCACCTGAAACCCCTAGCAAGCGGGAGACTCCAACTTGACGAGTGCGAAGCGCAAAGTCCCTTAATGCGGCCGGGGTCCAAGACCCTGGAAGCTCTAGGGTTCTAGATGCTCTCTCATGCTATTTCAGGCTTATTTTTCAACATACGATGGTACTAACAATCATATATTTTCGCTTCATAAAACTTCATTTCATACAAAATGAACGGCCATCCAATGATATAGATTGCATAAGGGGACTGATGAGTTTATTCATATCCTCTGCTAATGGAGTTGAGATTGATTGCAAATGAACCACAAGTTGTCAGCTTGTTAGAATGAAAAATGTCAAAATAGTACGACTGTACAAAATGGCGCTGCTGTACAGAGCAATGAAGCCCATAACATAAACTGGCACCAAATTAGCAATTCATAACTGAGACTCTCCAATGAAAATGTATGCTGACCTTTGGCACCTCCAACAGGGCTGATTGGTGGAGCTCCTGTCAGTGATCCCAGGCCACTCCCAACAAGGGGCGGGGCATTGCTGAGTGAACTCAGGGCTCCGGCTTTGGATGGGCTGAGGGGCGGAGACGAGGGTGGGGCTTGCTTTGAACTCCTGCATAGGTTGCATTGAAGAAAATGAAGAGTACAGTGGGTTCCTGTTATAATGAAGTCCTCCAGACAGGCAGTTTTCTTTCATTATATCAAAATTTGGTTATATCCGAACAGTATAGTATATTTAGATATGTACATGATTATTTTGGGAACTGAATCTTTATTTCACTGTAACAAGAGTTTTGTTATAACCATGTTTGTTAAAACGGGAGTGCACTGTATCATGAAAAGTTTTATTATGACCAAAAAGCCTGAGTCCAGAAAACTTGACGTACACTATAATCGCATCATATACAAACAATACTGACTTTGCAAAATGAAATCTTTTTAAAGGACAAGTTCACCTTCACATACATGTGGATTACGTGAATGCAGCAATATTATGAGAACACATTAGTGAAAGTCTGGGGAAAATCGGATAATCCGTTCAAAAGTTATGAATTTTTAAATTATCTGGACAGTAACTGCTGGATGAGAAGACTACTACAGTGTATGATGTCACATGCATACAATGAAGGAAAATATAAAGAGAATTTCACAAAATGTATCTTTTTGAAAAAAGTGCACATTTCCTCAACCTGTCACTGATGTATGTTAAAGAATGTTAAAGATAATATTATTCCCCCTGCCTTCTAAAGGGGCAAGTCAAGCATTCCTTTATTATGCAAGAAAAGTGAAAATATGTTGAATTTTCTTTACGTTTTCTTTATATTGTTGTACACATGTGACATCACAAGCTGTAGCAGTCTTCTCATCCAGGAGTGACTGAGCAGAAACTTCAAAAATTCATAACTTTTGAACTGGTTGTCCAATTTTCCTCAAACTCTCACTGATGTGTTCTACTAATATTGCTGCATTCACTCAATTCACATGTCTATGAAGGTGAACTTGTCCTTTAATGAGAAGGAAGACCAATGGTCACGGCAAATCTTTCTTCTACATGACAAGCTATCAAAAGTCAAGGTAGAGCAATAGCAAGGATGGATGGGAGATATCATTTAAAGGTACTGTTTACCTTTGGGGGCACTGATATAAAATTTTTTTGAGTTTTAACATTTGATGCATATGTGTAAGTCAGTTGTATCCCAAAACATTGCAACATATAAAAATTTTGCAATAAAGCGACAAATATTAGGAGATATCACTGATTTTCTTAATAAACCATAACTGAAGACAGTTTAGTCCAGAAACAATTTTATTACAACTATTGTTCACATTTTGTGTATCAAACAATCCTTAACATTGATTATTATGACTAACATTTTTACATTGGTTGTTTCTATCCCTAACTCACATTTTAGAAATATTTTGAAGCACTAAAGCTCGGGTTTTGTTTCATCTCCATATGGTAACTAATGCCTTTAACAGCAGACACTTCACAAATGCAAAGACACTCGGTCCTGTTGGCTTCAGTACCTTGTTCCAAATGCCTTGTTGCCCGAAGGTAAGGGATCGTCGAAGAATGCGTCGCCGTCGTCACTGAGACTGCCTCCCTTGGATGCTGAAGCCTGCCCTCTATTGGCCAAGGGGGAGAAGATGTCATCATCCGCCTTCTTGACGCTGTCCTCTTTCTTCTTGGTCTCAGTGGCAGGCACCAGGGTTGGCTGGATGAGGTGTCAGATAGAACACAACATGATAAGGACCAGCATGTAGACACGGATTATCTATTCTCTGATGAGGTGATTCAACTAAAAATCAAACCATCAGTCATGGTTGCTACCGCTTCAAACTGCTTTAATACTCAGAGTGCAGAAATTGGGCTTTCAACTTTGCTATGACAACTTCATTTGCTTCATTGCCACAACACGATATGATTTTTAACCTCTTTACACTTCTACTTCATCATTTCTTTACTTACATAGCAGTGATAGTGCACATGAGGTACACAAAACCATAAGTTGGATTTTTTTCTTCTCTTTTAAAGAGCACAGTGAAATACAAACAGGAGATTTCACAGAAAATTACAACTGGGAACTAAAAATAGTTTTTAACATGAAGACAATTAACCACACATAAAGGTAAAGATAGTGCCATCAAATGCATTGATATCAAAAGAAATGATTCATCTAAACCAGAAAGAAGCATAAAAAATGTACATAATTTATAGCATAACAGCATACAACCTTTAATATACTTGAAATAGGTCAAGAAGAATGTGCTTCCGAGGGAAAACTTGAATGAGGGGTCATTTCACAAATTCATAGAATAAGAGAGTAATACCAAAGTAACATGGCAAGGATGTAAAGTTTGAAGTTCCTGGCTTCAGCTGCTTTAATGTGTGATACTTAAAAATTTCTGGTATGATTTTATAGCACTGCAAAAGCATTACAAGTAAAACATCTATACAAGTCCTTCTTACTGGATGTGGATAGAGGAGCTACAAAAGTGCATCTCAGGGGGTGCGTTTGAACGATCTAAAGCGAACCAAAGCGAACTGAACTAAAGCGTACCATACCGAACTGTGCCAGTTTTGGAGCGTTCGAGCGCTCTGTAGGGAAAACGTACCTCATTAGTTATTTTTTTGAAAAGGTCATGCTTGTTTGTAGCAAGAATGTCAACCACCTGGCGCTTGAACTACTTACAGCTTTCCCAAACAAAGAGAATGATGTCTTTGCATTGTGACTTATGCGCATGACACGCATGCTTTACAGCGAACTTTTGGAATGCTTTGGTACGCTTTTGGAGCACATCGGGAAGTGGTCCACTTTTAGCTCGGTACAGTACGGTACAGTACACTTTAGGAGCGGCGTGGGTACGGTACGGTACAGTTCGCTTTAGGAGAGCGCTCGAACGCACCCAGATATTCTGTTTCCCATGTAAACGTAATGTGCAATATGTGTATAAAAGTGAATTTTTGTATTCTTTATAGCATGTGGAATAAACAAATTGAATCATACTGAAGTCTGACCATGATCCTCTGCAAACCTTACCTTTGACGACGGTACGATGTCGTTGATGTCATGTGACACTACGCTGCGACACGTGACAAACAGTCTCCGGTACATGGCCAGGAACTCGTCAAAGTCGATGACTGAAATGTGGACAGCGAAAAACACAAATATCACTCTGGAGAAATGGGTGTCATTTGTCCATGAGGAAACTTCTCTAAGGATTTTTGTACTAAGGATAAATTGTCCTGGAGGGTAGTAGTTTCTATAATCATTTAAATTATTACTGTCCTTAAACAGCATAACTGCATCTTAGCTGCTGAAATCCACACTTGGTGCACTTTATAATGTTGCCATACAGAACTCAAGAAAATCTTCTACAAATTTGTAGAAGACCATTATGAGAACTCTACAAGCACTGCTTATCATGGAAACACAAAATAGTTGTTTTTTTCCAAAGCTCATGTCAGACAGCTTAAAATAGCAACATACTACTAAAGCTGTTATTTTTGTGTAGATATTTTCTCTAATGAGGAGGTCACAGACATTTTTGTGAGATGTCGTTTTCGTGATTTGACACCGAGGCCATCATAAGCACACTAATGCCTGTCTGTTCACTCTGGTTCATTAGTGTACATGTACAATAGTATAAACCTGAGTGCATGAAGTGGGAATATTTTTGCATGTAGTTCATATTGTGGCCCAACAGTGATTTGCAAAATTTGCGAAAATTAAAGCCCCATGCAAATAGCAGCTGTAAAATTATTTGCTGTGTGAATACATACCACTACTGAAATCCCGGTCTCCTGCCCGAAACTCATCATTGACATATCTTTCCAGCATGTTCCTGTCCAACAAACAACAACAAAAAAATGGGTAAAATAAAAATACATAAACAAATACATTCATATGACTTAGTAAATATTTTTTTTAAAATAGCATCAGAAGTATCAATGTACAGTATACTGTACTCTTTCCATACTTAATTTCCACGTTCTGCACTTTCAATCATATGGGAATAAAAAGAAGTTCATGTTTGGAGGGACAGGGTAGAAAGATTTTGTATTTCAATCCCAGTTTAAAACCACAAAGCTTCCTCTTTTGGTAAATTATCATCAATATCTGAAAAAAGCATATTTGAATCTGATAGCAACCATGTCACAACATACAGTCAAACCTGTCTTAGCAATCACCCGTCTATAGTGGCCACCTGCCATTTACAACCACTATAAAAAAAAACCAATTCCCTCCAAGAAAAAGCATGTTAAAAACCTGTCTATGACGGCCACTTTTGGTCTCCCTCAGTTGACTGCTATAGACAGGTTACATATATGTTATATATGAAATTCAGAAAAAAATCATTTTAGCTAATAAAGGTAAAAGCATGTTCCCATAAAAAGATATATTAGAGTTGATATTTGTTCTGTTTTTATATACATTTATTCAGCTGAAATATCAGATTTTTGTCATTTCTGTGTATGAAATAAATAAGAAATTGTGAAAGCATGACATCGTCAACTTGCTGATATGAATATTCATAGGGACTGGTCAAGAAATGTTTTCAGAAAAAATGTGAAGTTTTAAAATGTCCTATCTTCCTTATTTCTTATCCGATTTTTGTCATTTTTGTATCGTTCTGTAGGGAATATTTTTCTCTTTCTTTTGAAGTTTATCTATTTGTGGAGTGGATTTCCTCTCTACGAAAGTTTGGTACATCTTGCACCTTACATCACAAGCTAAAGGTCTGGCTGCTAATGCAGGGCTACCAAAATTCACACATGAAAAACATAGAGGTTAATGATAGAAAAAAAGAATCAGTGAGTTATCTGTTTGTTACATGCATCTCGAAAGGCAAAAAAAAAATCGTTCCTGAATGGGGCTTTAAATTTTCTTCTCATGACAAGCAGACATATAGTCCAAAGTTTTCAGAAAACCTTCTGGTGATCAAAGGAAAAAGACTCAGCAGTAACTGCCTCTATCCTTCATCCCCCTTTCCTTTAATACTCCCTTTATCGTGGTCTTTATTTCAGTGTTTGAAATTCAGTGTCTACATTTAGCACTACATGCTAACCTGTGGAAGGTAGGAAACATGTCCACAAAGAGACTTCGCAGCTCATTCTTGTCGATGGATCCACTCTTATCCTGGGGAAAGCGACGAACAAAACACACATGCACGAGTTATTGTGAAGATGGTGCAGAATGTGTTGTCATTCATATACATGTTATGCAAATATTATTATCTTTTGTGGTACTCTTTGGATGCATGTATGTATACATGGCATGATACAAACAAGGAATTTCAATATTTGTGTAACAAAGAGCTGTTCTTATTGATGAAGTTAATGAGTACAATTCTTGACTCCCTTGTCACTATCGTTCATTAGACATACTGCAGGAATGACTTTGTTGTGAAATCTCTGAATAAAGAAAATGCAGCCTTGCAGTGCAACTTATCTGGCAAACTTTCTCACCTTGTCGTATTTCTCAAATTTATCTCTGGCATCTGTGATCTGAGCAGTGGTTAGGTCCTGTTTGAGTGAAACACACAAGAAAATGTTAGCAAAAATGATTACACAATATATCAGTGAATTAGAAATTGAACTATTTCTGTCATTTCAAGCATACTCAGCACTTATGCATCAAAGCAAACGAACAGTCAGTTTCTGTCAAGCAATAAACTGTAGTTGATGTTGATATTTACATTAACAATGTGCAACAGAAAACATACAGGTACATGTTAAGGGCAATGGTAAGATTTCTAATGAATTACAGATAGGGAGATTCTTTTCTCAGGGGTGTCAATTTTTACTTGCTTGAATATCTGTGAGCGCTTCATATTTATCAGCTGCTACCTCATATAAAAGGAGCTAAATATCTCTGTTTTACCTAAAGTCTCAATTTTTTTTTCAGAGCTACACTGTATCACAGCTATTGGCTGTAGACTTTGTGGAAGAATTGAAGAATGGAATAACTCATGAATGTATAATATGCTACTTTTCTCGCAGCTAAGTTATCGCACTCCGGAGTCAAATCCAACAGCTTTACAACACACATGTTACAGTGCAGGTCACACAAAGTGAAATTTACAGTTAGTCTATAGCATAACTTTTGCATACAGCTGTACGTAGCTAAATAGTTTCTTGAAGTCTATGCTCAAGCTACACAGGGTGTGCAAATGAAATACAACAAATAATCACAAAATTATCGATCAGAACTAGTTAGAACAGGCATATTCAAGACATTCAGAAAACCTATACACTTTTCCTCTTGCCCTCAAAAGGAAGTGGTATTTGGGCAAGAGCCCCATACCTTTGACAGGCAAGAATTCATTCCTTTCAGTTGCCCCTACAGGGGGTGTTACATTAGTTATGTTCAGACGGTGATCCTAACTTTAAGGACAAGCTAACTTCCAAGATAAGCTCTATGGGGCGCCAAGTGTCGAACAGTCAAATTTGTAACGAAATCGACTGTGCAACACTTGGCATCCCACGGAGCTTATCCTCAACGATAGCTTATCCTCGAGGTTCAGGATCACGATCTGAATGTAACTATAGTTTCCCAAGGCAATTGAGTTTGTAGTACTCTGAACTCAACGGACAATCCCGATCGGCACATAAAACCCTACAGCCTTGTACACACTGGCCAAAGTCCCTGGCATAAAAAGAGGTGAGTAGTAGTGAGCTGTGTTTTAACGTTGAGAGAAGGCTTTTGAGTGATCTTCTGCTCGCCTATTGAGTATTGAATCAGTTTTTTTTTTCTTTTGACATACAAACTTATCAAATCGGTATCCTCAACATCAAATTCTTAATGTGCTGCAAAGGATGAGCAATTAATACGCTCAATGTTATCTACAACATTTACCTACTTATCTATGCTAAACTACTCACGAACCAGATTATCTCACTGATCTCAGAGGTTGAACTCTGTCATAAAAGTCCATTTATCAGATGCCATCAAATGCTTAAATTGTCATGAAAATACCAGAAAAGGCCTCCATCTCTTTAATATGTTTCAGGGCTTTCAGTTTCATTTGGTAGGACATGTTAGACCTTAGCATCAAACTTTCAAAAAGCTCGAAGGTTATTGAATCATATGAAATTCCACATCACAACAAACCTATCATTATGATTAACTGTAGGCCACTCTACTGCATCACATGTTAAATGTTACTATGGTCCGGAGAGGTTCAATTCAAAGGTTAAAGGTTAACACCAATTATATCGATACTCTGCACACAGGAGATGGCAGCATCAGCCTTACCGGAGGTGGGAAGACTTCACGTCTTGACGGTTTCTACACAAACAGGTGCATTGTAAAGCACAAGGGGGACAAATACCGTAAGCCCCATAGGATCTCATGCATGCACACATTTTACCTGCCATAATGCAACACATATACAATAATGTACATGCAATTTTTGCATCCACAGTGTAAGCTGCCCATGTGACATTCATCCTGACATGATATACTGCGACTTGATGATCGCTCTGCTTTACATGTAGGCATAGCGTTGCAATGAAACAAGTTGTGAGGCGGAAAGATTTAAGTAACATTACAACACATGCATAAAGTGAGCAATTTTACATACATCTGCTTGCATTACTAAATAAAAATGCAAAACAGATCAAGTCACAAGCAAGGTGGTGCCCTACCAAGCTGCAATCACAAACAAAGACATCAACTAATGCACATTGACTGCAAAAAACAACAAGAAAACAACAATGACAACAACAAACAAGCAGTGGATTTTCACCCAGTACACTGAAATTACATTTACTTCTATTATTTGGAGTGCAAGATATTAAAGAGGGATTGATTTAGTATGGATGACAACTCTTGCTCTGCTTTGTTGGAAGTTGTCTCAAGATTTTATCTCCCTTGGGAATAGGTCTGTTGTAGCACCATTAATATGATTAATGAATATTGCTGGAATGAAGAAGTAGTGTCAACTGTGCAGAAATACATAATTGCTGTGAAACAAAAGATAATAATCATGAAATGATATCCGATGCACATTTGTAAGTGTTGGTGTGAAGATCCTAATACGATTGAAAATATTTGGATGTGATTGATCATCATCACAATTTTTGATGATCACAATTTTTGATGGTATGTGTGTAATTCATGATCATTCTGTGGTTCTTATAATTGATGAAACAGGTGAGCAAGTCTCTGAATTTAACTTATCAGGGATTTTTACTTTCGCTAAAAAAAACCCCAACATACATATATTTGAAAGGGCATCACCATTCAAATGCTGAAGCATGCATAACACACTAAATCGCTAAATCAAGATTCATGATACCTTGTGCCTAAAAATCTTTCAAAAACTCTTACATCTGCTTCAGTTCTAGCTTTGAATTAGAAGGCAGTTTTTCAATTCATTTCAAAAGGATGGAAGACAATGTGCCACATGCCTCACATTAGCTTCGAGAGAAACTCCACTCAGCTTTCATATCAATTTTAACCAATTGATTAAATTAACATAAACAGGAGGGGAAAAGATTTTGCCAAATTACACAAACGTGAGAAAGTGATGGAATCCTACAGTTTTACTCTTTATGTGCCATGTTTGCACGTCCGACTCAGTCGATGGCGTGCCAACTTCGCATATTCTGCTCAAACCCACAAACCCGCTCAAACCGATCAATAAATCGCCTAATGCCGCAGTACTATGAAAGTTTTTCTCACGCTTCCGTTCATCTCACATACAAGATTTTGTATAGCTTGCATGTTATGTAGTGATTGATTATCAAACTGTGTTCCCTGATAGATTTGTGTGTAAATTCAAAGTTTCTGTCGCTGTTTTGTGTGCAAAAGTCATGCCTTTACACTAGTGTAGCTACTGGTCATTTCAAAGAAAATTTGAATCGATTTGTCATACAATCGTCATCAAAGCAAAGCTTGGTGTTTCTCTACATCTTTGCTCACAGCACGTACAACTTAACAGAAATCTACAGAAGTTACATAGATTTGAAAAACAGAATGTTTTCCAAAAAGCATGACTATGTTGGTGTCTCAGAATAATGTGGCACGCAGGGGGTTTCCACCATGGCACATAAAGAGTTAACACATTTTCAAGAAACATCATCACTGGCTGAAATAAGTCACAGCTCTTCTAATGGCTTGCACACAAATATTCTCTGATGAACACCTTCTTTTGAAAGTGATTGAAAAGAAGTTGTATCCTCAACAAAATTTTCATTCTAAGACTGCAATCTCAAAAGAAAAAAAAAGACTTTCTTCTTCTCATAAAGAAGATTCAAGACTATGGATCTAAACCATGATTCTTCTCAGCATTTTTGTTAATAATTTATTCCTTCTTGTTTGGTTCGACTATTTCTCGACTTGAAAATGGAATGGAGCTTCACTGAGCTGCCTGAACTTTATGCATAACATGAGCAGGGAAGCATGCATATTTGCAGATGGGATTATGCAAAGTGACTTGTATCATATTATGCAAATTGAAAATGCATGCAACTAAATGTCTAGTGAAAGAAAAAAAAAAATGGTGTGCCAAAATGCATTATGGGCCAAAGGCGAACATGAAATATTGGTCTACCTTGGGAATCACAAAGTCATCCTGCAATAAAGAAGAGATTATCGATGTTTCAGGATAGATCATTAACCAACATGATGCAAACTTCAGCATTTCACAACATTTCACCTGATCTGTATGAAGGACTGGTGCCTATTAAACCTAATAGATACACTTCTGGCACTCTGAATCATGACAGTTTGGACTTTGGAATACAAAGAGGTCAACACTGCCTTGTCTCTTTCAGTGCTTCTCAATTAATGCTTCTCATGCTTACATCTGCTATAAGCTTCATACAAGCATTATCTAATGAAGTATAGATAATCATGCAAACTTTATAAGTACTTCAACTTGAAATGAATATAAGCCATGGCTCGACACTAACTTTTTTGTTTGGTGGCCTGATGGGGCCACCAAAATCCTAAATTTCAAATTTTTGGTGGCCCGAGAGAAAAATTTGGTGTCCCGAAAAAACAACAATAAAAAACATTAAAAGTCCTTTTTTTTAATGAGTCAAATATTTAAGATTTATGATAGTAAGAATTAGAAGTTGGACATATCTACTCATAAATAAACTTCAACAAACTTGCAACACTCACTCTCAGGCATTCATTCAGTCCTTTTCATCCATCCTTTGAACAAATTTAACTGCTAATTTCCGGCGCAAAAAGTTATGAATTTATTGACATACTTTTCAAAAAATTTTGGTGGCCCGAGGCGGGCCACCAAAATTGCCCTTTTATGAAATTTGGTGGCCCGACTTTCATTTTTGGTGGCCCCAGGCCACCGGGCCACCATTAGTGTCGAGCCCTGTATAAGCTCTTGAAATTATGAAAAGCAAAAACTTACAAGAAAAATGTGTTTCATTCTGGCTCATTTCAGTGAGCTTCACATGCTTAGGATTTTGTGGCTGAGAGTACAGTGTATTTCAAAGCAAACATAATATCACCACCTTATATTTTCTGTGGTGTGATTTTGTTTTTTTAATAGTTCAGCTGGACACAAAATTCACAGAAAATATCCATAATGCAAAAAAGTCCATGCTTATGTTTGTGGGTCTGTTTGCAGTGCAATTGTTGAAAATATATCTGCATTCATGTTATTGGGTGTGAAATCATAGACTTTATAGCAAAGCTACAACTGTATTGTGCAACAATTTAAACTAATACACTGTATATAAAATTTATATTCAGTGCACATACAAGTAAATGCTCCTAGGATGCGGGCCCGTTGCCATGGCACCAAACATCATCCCATTCTGAGTATGCCACATCTCCAGACTACACAACTCACCTCGGCCTCTGACCCCGCCCTCGGTCTGCCCTTGGGCTCGCCGCCATCCTGGCTCCTCCGGAGGACTTCACAGAGCAGCGGCTTCCCCCGTGCCTTGTCCTCCCCCTTGATGTTCAGTTCTGCTGCCAGGGCATCCCTACCCTCATAGGCCTCACCCTAGATTCAGGAATGAGTTACGCTGAAAGTTTAATAGTTCAGTCAAACTGGTTCGCAAGTCTGGGACAGCACCTCTTGACAGGTTTTCTCCTTTTAAGAAATTTCTAGATGTGAGTGATTGTTTCAAGTCTAAACGAACACCTCAAAAAGAACACCACTTCAGGGGTGTTCTCCGTGTAGATTTTGGATGTGAGTGCTTGTACTGAGCCTAGGAAAACATCGTATAAGGGGTTTTCTCCCTAAATTTTTGGGTGTGAACACTTGTTTTGAGTCTGGGATAACACCTCTTAAGGGTTTTTTTCTCCTTAAATTTTCTTGGTGCAGATGCTTTATGGAGATCTTTAGTTTTATCCAAAACCTCCTTTGTTCCCCAGGAAAGCCCTAAGTTGGCAAGACACATGGCTATTAACATCACACATACACATGTTCATATTATGAACGAAGAACTATTTTCCCTATAAACTGGGTTCATAGCTTTTCTATGTGAAGGCTGCGCTGCCACACAGTAACTTCTTAAACCACTTATCATAGTATTGACTGGTCCCCAGTTTAGGTGTGTGTGCGTACTTACATTTAGTCTTTCTGTTTGTTTGTTTATTTATTTGTTTGTTTTGTTTGATTGTTTGAACAATCAATCATTAGAAACTGCTGGGCTTTTTTTCTCTCTCTTAGCTTGATTTCAATCTTGCTGTTAGGTACATTTTCACAAACAGGCCTTACATGAAAATCACATACAATTTGTAACTACATTACGTAGCCAACAGGGGTAGATACTCAAAGTGAAGCTTAGCATAAAGTCATCCTGACAATAACCTTTAATATTCAACATAACATAAAACAAAAGTTTATGGAACACAGCGATGGCAATTTTAATACCAACAACATGAATTCCTTGGGATTCCTTACACAAATCACAGAGCAGAAAGACTGAAACTTTCTGATTTGAGAGTGTTGAATTAATAATCTGAGTAGGAAGTCTATAATATTTCAGATGCATACTTACAATGTTTGTTTCTGGGTTGAAGACAGCCGCAGTAAAATCAAGATTAAAGTATTCCAGGAATTCCTTCACCAAGGCAGCTGTTTGGAAACCTACCATTTGTAGATAAAAGAAAGAATGACAGAATGTATAATATCATTGGCTTAAACCCACATCCCGCACACACATACACTGTACATAGTGTACAGTGTAATTTTCGTTTGTTTCATTTCCATCTGAGAAAATGGCTATACAGCCCATATTCAGCTGCAATAACATATTTTTTATAGCAATTACAGTACATGCACTGAAACACACGCACAAAGCTTCTTTTCTAAATGTGCAAACACCAAAATGTCAAAACTTTGAGACACATTTCATTACTGGTACATATACTAAAGAGAGAGAGAAAAAAAACAAAAACATTGCTTGTTATCCATCACAGTACAGCAGCATCTGTATAAAGTCTTCATATCTCTAGACTGCATATTCAATCCTTTCATCATCCACAAGAGATTGCATTTGAGCAAAATCAGTATCTCTTGCCATCCATCGTATCACAGTAACATCTGTGAAAATTCTGGCTCTCTAATCTGGGCTCTGATATAATCTATCATCCCCACATGATCCACTCACTTGCATAACATCAGCTTGAAATGAACAATACGTAGCTATGTACAATTCTCACTCAATCTTTAACATTCAAAAGCTACAAATACTGTATGATTCAAACAACAGTTAACATGTGATGTTGCAAAGTACAAAATGCTATTCATCCCTGGACATCTGCAAGGCTCTTCAATGCAGCATATTGACAGTGTCGTGCTGCATGTGACATTTTCATCTCAGAGTATTGGACATAAAAGGAAGATTGTGGTTGCTGCTGATACACACAACTATGTATCAATATTCAACATTCTCAGTTGACGGATATCATCTAATTTGTGTATGCGTCCAAATGAGGCATACTATAAAACATGTGAATAATTGCCTCTCTCTTGACAAGACAAAAACTTAGTGGGTTGTCTTTGTCGAAAGACAAAATACTGATACAAAAACTCAGTGTTACAAATAAGTGAATGGTTGTATTTCAAGGAAAATCAAAATGGTGGAAATGAGCATTTTAAATAGCAAAGAGCTCATTTTCTGCAGTTACCCTGGTATGTTGTGTGAAAATTTGAATTGGATTACATTTGTACCTTCTTTTGTAGCCAAGAACTTCTTCAGATTTTCATTCACGAATGGTGAGTTCTTCTTTCCCGCATCCTGCTCCTCAAGTGCTAGGAACACGCTGGCTCTGAGCTCTGCCTGAGATATAAAGAAAAGATTATGTTATCTTTCTAGTCTCAGTAAGCTTTTTGTTGAGTACAAAACAAAAGGAAAAGAGGATTATGGGGATGTGTTGCTTGAAGGTTTGGAGGTTTGAAGGTTGAAGGTAAAATAGGACTATCACACAGAATCATAATGGTACATTGTGGTAATTGCATGCAATTCTCACTTACAGTACCATATCCTAGTATTTCCGAGTTACTTTCCAACAGTACTCACGTCTTTGTACACACACACACACACAAAAAAAAAAAAAAAATCAAAAAAAAAATCTGGATTTGGCTGGAATGAAGACATTTTGTCCTCATTTCCTTTTTCAAAATCAAATGTTTGTTTGCTTGTTTGTTTGTTTTTTTCACGAAGGAGCTAGAAGTAGAACACAATCTATGCAAAGAGAAAGAGTAAATTAAACCAGTCTTTTTTAAGGCAATTCTCGAGTCTTAATAACGCTACAAGTTGGTTGCCTATTTAACGACGTTTATGTTGGATTTTACGAACCAGAGCTTAGACACAAAACATATTGATTTCGCATTGCAGTGTCAATAAGTCAAGCCAGGGCAGGGGTAAATTTATCTACACATGTAAGCTGTAACGTTATGTTATGAATTACAATAATAAAATTTTACATCGCGTAGGGCCTAGTGTCTATTCACGTAACATATTATTGAACGTATGGGACTGGCAACATCTCACACATACATACAAATTGTACATAGAGCACACAGTTGCCGTTGCAACATCACTGCACTGTCGTGTTATAATAGGACAGAATGAAGACTTACTCGTATTTTTCCCAAAACGCCATTATTCTCGAGGGTTTGAGCAACGAGATCTCTCAGTTCTGTGTCTTCATCTGCAGACATTTTGGAGAAAATTTGGTATTGACTCACAGAGAGTTCTTCTTCTCCATACAGAATACCATAAGAAACGAAAGTAGCGGCGAGTTGCAGTCTAGTCTTGGGTTTCAGGTGTGTTTTATTATTATTTATTTTTTTCCTGTTTCATACTAGTAGTAGTAGATTGTAATAAATCAGCTACGGCATGCGGTGGTAGTGTGCATCTGTCCCCGGCTTTCTGCTGTCATGGCAGCCCAAACTATAGCAATAAAACGTTTTTGGCCCCTTTTTTCAGAATGTTTTGACACTAGCAGGAAGTAGTACTGGGTCTGAAAAAATTACACACTTATCTTCGAAATAAACGTAGTCTCAACATCTTTGTATGTTCACCCACACGTCACATACTATTATGCCAGGGAGATCACCTCCCTGTTTATACACAGACATCTTTTATGACTCAGCTTACACGGTTTGTTTTGTTGGTTGTTTTTTTTTTTTTTTTTTGTCCTTTTTTTTGCATTTGAAGGACAGTGTTATTCAGTAATTCACAGTTCCATTTCAAAGCTCTGATGAGTTTCTCTTTCCTTGCATTTATACATAGTACACCATTCGACTCATTTCTGTGTATGCATACATTTCATACTTCCATATATTCATATAATAGGCTTACATTATGTTTTGTGTGTGTGTGTGTTTTGATATTGTCAGTATGTGATGCTTGTAATGAGGAGCATCATAATCTAACTTTAAAGGACAAGTCCACCTTCATATACATAAGGATTGAGAGAATGAAGCAATATTAGCAGAACACATCAGTGAAAGTTTGAGGAAAATTGGACAATCCGTTCAAAAGTTACGAATATTTTAAGTATCTGCGCAGTCACCGCTGGAAGAGAAGACTACTACAGTGTATGATGTCACATGCGTACAACTATATACTTAAGTAAGGAAAATAAAAAGAGAATTTCACAAAACTTTACTTTTTGAATAAAGTGCATAGTTCTTCGACTTACTACTGACGTATGTTAAGGATAATATTATTCCCCCTGCCTTCTGAAAGAGAGAAGTCGAGTGTTCTTTTGTTATGGGAGAAAAATGGAAATATGTTGAATTTTCTTTATTCTTTCTTTATATCGTTGTACTCATGCGACATCACAAGCTATAGTAGTCTTTTCATCCAGCCGTGACTGAGCAGAAACTTCAAAAATTCATAACTTTTGAACGGATTGTCTGATTTTGCTCAAACTCTCACTGATGTGTTCTACTAATAATGCTGCATTCACTCAACCCACATGTCTATATAAAGGTGAACTTGTCCTTTAATTTATAATGCAGAGATACACATCTACTGTTGCAACCAAAAAAAAAGGAAAAAAAAAACCCTTGAGATGAAATGTCTTCCTGTATATGTTTTATCTTTATGCCCACTTTTTTCACCTCTATCCTCCTTTTCATCCCCCCCCCCCCCCCCCCCCCCCCCCGGCACATCCACACGCATGCACCAAAGACAAAGCAAAACAAAACAAAACAAAACAAAAAACATCACATGGCAACACCATCCGATGTCACTTCAACCTGCTCACATACACTCTTGAGTTCTGTACTCTTCTCTTTGTATTTGTTTGTTTTCTTTAATTAGCAGTTGGTAACTCTCCAAGATTTCTCATCTAAGCATCTGTATGTTATATGTTAAGATGTGTCTGTCCATTATTATCTTCTTGTACTTGGTTCCTTCTATGTCTTGTCCAATTCTCAACCTATGTTCATTGAATCATCTTAGTATACGCAATGCTCAATATCACACTCGTTGCACATAGCACAGGTACATATCTCACTTAAGCGGGGTTCCCACTATCACGATTGGCGCCACGATTGAAATCGTGGTCTTAATCGTGCAGCAAGCGTGATGGTCTTATCAGATTGTATCAGATCTTAAGGTCAATCGTGGCAATCGCGTTAATCGTAGGAAAATTTTGGACGGTTCAAAAATTTTCTACGATTAACACGATTAGTTTTTGATCGTGATCATCGCATCACATCGTCTGGGATCGTATCCAAACGCAGCAAATCTCTTCTAATCGTGCTTCTTAATCGTGTTAATCGGGATTGACTTTTTCACTTCACTTCCGCTTATTATTATAATTATTTTTTGCCCATTTGCCCTTATTACTCATAAATTAATTTATTTTGTATTCTGATAGGAGGTAGCCTGCATCTTTAGATTATTATTTCCAAATGGTAAATTGTATGACAGTGTGGGGTTTAATTGTCGTAATTCTTAAGGTACATTATCAAAATCATTTTTTAATGATTTCATAAAATGAAAGTTGTATTACAGATTTTAGATGTTTTCATACATTATGTTAATGATGTTTTCATTAATGAGTTGTTATTATCATTATACAGATACACAAAACAGGATATGGGATAACTTTTGTAACGAAAACAAAAAATGAGCAAAAATAAAATGGCAATTGTATGTCTGCACGTATTGACTAACGTCAGTACAAAGATGAGAATAGTTTAATGAATCGTGCTTAAATGGGTACATATCAAAGGCAAATGGTTAATTTTTAAAAGTATATTACAGATTTTTTTTTTTGGGGGGGGGTGCAGTATCCTGCTGTTTGTGTATTGTACATAGTAATTAAGAGTTGTTGTTTCATCAGCCATCGTTTGACCCCATTACATCTATTTTGACACTTTTCAATGTCTTTTTTTGTATGTTTGGTAGAGCATAATTTTAGACAAATGGTTATTTTCAACTCTCATTATTACTGCAAATGTAAAGGTGACCATTGTCGTGGATGTGAGATCACCCGTATGATTATGACAATGAAGATCACTCTTATTATTTTTCACAGTTAGTAATGTAGCAATATACCCCAGCGAAATAATTTTGCGTAAAACCTCCTTTTTTGTTAAAAAGTGACATCATTTTGATTAGGGAGTCACTTTTCTGTTATGTGTGTGTATCAGTTATGTTAAACATTGTTAAGTAAAACACTAAATCAAGCCGAATAAACAAAACTTTTAATAACCCATGAGATAAAGACATTTTGAAATAAAAAGGCATATGATACATACACTTTGCGAATGTGAAATCGAACACATGTCATAAGCAATACTATCCATTCGGCCAACTTTCTTATATCAAGCGTATATAACACATAATACTATCTTACATAACATTCAAAATGATCCCATCCTCTTTCTTAGCTTCCATTTCATCATATAATTATTTTCTTCATATATTGGAGAGAAAGGTCATTTTGTCTTGCTGGGGTTTTTTTTTTCTGGGGAAGACGGGTAATCATCTGATCTTAGTATTTGGGTTCGTTATTTCATTCTTTTTTGTGAGGGGGGAGGATGAGCATGTCGATTTAATAATCTATTAATTTCTTTACGTTTAATATTAGACGAGGGAATATCTGAGGTTATGACTGGCCTGGGTGCTGCTTTCTCTCTGATAACATAATCGTCATTAGCAATACAGCAAACGTTACGTTGTCATCATCGTCAACCTGTCAGCCTTGCCATCATCAATGGTTGTGGATATAATTAATAGGCCTAATCACTCTGCATAATTTAAGGGAAACAATGAAATCCATCGTCAGCCGGACTATAATATTCCCATTCGGGTCCAATCGCGCCTTAAATGGGGGTCGCTTCTGATCCCGATCGTAAAAGATATCGTATCTTATCTCAGCAGCCCGTATTGGTTCGCGGTATTCGTATTGGAACGTATCAGTACGTTGCTGCACGTACCAGATCGGGGATCCTCATCGTAATGGTCATGTTAGATCGGTACCAATCGTGAACTCAATCAGGACAATCCTGTCGGATCGTATTTGAACGGCAGACCAGATCGTGACAGATCGTATCGCTTGAAATAGACTAATCGTGACCATATCGCATCCAAGCGTACCAACACGTATTGACTCGCATAACCTCGTATCCAAACGTGAAATTTCAGACGAGTTCAACAAATTTTCCACGATCAGTTACGAATGTCCAATCGTGGCGTTCGCAATGGATCGCACGATAGTGGGAACCCCGCTTAATTCAACATCCGCAACACAGACACTGACAAAAGAACACACAGACACACAAATTTGCGTTCAGTAAGTCATTGTACACCATAGAGAGGTCTGCCTTACCAATATTAAGACCGACAGATTCAGAAAAGGCAATACTGTGCACAAACTCACACACAGACAATAACTCAATTTGACAGCACAGAGCTATGTGTATTTTGACATTTTCATTTCACCTGGTCATTCTTATTTTCGAGATTTTAACATCTCTACATGATAAATACACAATGTGCAACATGTAAATGTCACATCTTGGAACCTTGTAGCATTCTATCGATCATGTACAGTATTTACCTCATTTCACCACATAATAAAGTTTATTTTTCCCCCTCTATCTCTCTCTGATAACACAATTTTCTTTTGGCAAGGCTTGCCCTATATGATATACTCTCAGCAAAAAAAAAAAAAAAAAAAAATCTAATCACATGCTATCATTTTTATGTTCTATCCCAAAGGTTTTTGCCTCAAATTCAAATAACTCTGACTTCATTCAGCATTGGGCAGCTTCACAGTTGCATGGTGGTATATTCTTGGTATACCATACAATAGTCTCAGCCATATATCAGATATAACTCAGACTTTCCTATAATTTTGAGAGGAAAATGAAAAAAAGAAAATAAGTCTCTGACTCTGTTGTTTACTTATGCATTATACCAAATCAGGGGCGGCGCAGCCGTGGGGGCCCGGGCCCCCACACTTTTTGTGCACCATACAAAGGAATACATAAGGTGTCATCACTTTGGGCCCCCACACTTTTTTCAACCCGGAAGTATGTAAGAGGCACTAAAATGGGATGGGAGAGAATGAGCTGAGGACCTTTTTTTTTTTTTGCTTGTTAGCTCATGAAACCCAGAAGTGGGCCCCCACACTTTTGAAAACAGTGCGCCGGCCCTGCAAATCACCCATAGAATTCTATGATAGGGAGAATATTGCACAACACTTTAATATCTTAAACTTTGTGATTGACTTAACATTAGGTAATTTCAATATAATATAAGTGATATGTAATCACGAAATAAAAGTGAGTTCCTCATCATATAATCATATTTGTGATTACATGGTCATTGTTTGACCATAGTTCTGAGCATATCATTCACCTTACAGCACATCAAATATGTTGGTCCTTCTTTTGAATAATTTCTACATATTTACATTCATGTTACTCTCCATAACATGGAAATTGATATTTCAAACGCCTTTTTGAGCACAATCCTACTGAGGAAAAAAAAAAAAATCTGAAAATCAAGTTGATATCAGATGAGCCAACAGTTCCCTGGCAAAACAGGGTGTACCCGATTTTCCTTTCAACCCCCCTAAAAACAACAACAAAAACACACACATATTTGCAAACAAAAAAACAAAAACAAAAATAACTTGTCTGGAGTAATTGAAAATTGAAAATTGAAAAGCGCTTGAATGATGAAGAATACGGGAAGAACTAATATAATGTTCACAGCACATCATGACCTTCAGATATTTCTCACCGTCACCTCAAGCTTACCAAAAGACACCCTGGACACCAAAAAGAGGTATGTGAGTTATCTACAATGTCGATTTATTCACTCTTCATTATGTTGAGGTGTTTTGTTTTGTTTTTTGTGAATGAGTGTCTGTCTCTTTCTGTGTGTGTTTGTTAGACTGGAAAGTGACTAGAGAATCTACATATTCTTGTTCCTGTTGTACCACGCATCAGTTAAAGGGTACTGTTTACCATTGGGAGCAGTGATTTAAAAATTTTTGGAGTTATCACATTTGATGCATATGTGTAGGTCAGTTGTATCAAAAAAACATTCTACCATATAAAAATTTTGCAATAAATCCTAAAATATAAGGAGATATCACTATTTTTCTCATTATAGCATAACTGCAGACGGTTTAGTCTAGGAACAATCTTATTATATCTCTTGTTCACATTTTGTATGTTTACCACTTCTTAACATTGATTATACTGATTAGCTTTTTAAACTGATTGTTTCTATTCCTAACTCACATTTTGGAGCTATCTAGAAGCACTAAAGCTGGGTTTTTGTTTCATCTGCAAATGGTAAACAATGCCTTTAAAGATGTATTGCTTGGAAATTTAAGTGCCTGCATGAGGTCTCCAGTGTTTGATTGACTGATTGATTTGAAGATACAGTTGTATATGTTTTATGTGACCGCAAAGAGAGCAATGAATGCTCATAAGAAGCCAAGCAACCAACCAACCAATGGACCAAGGACTTTAAGTTCCCTCTGAAGGACGAAGTAATGAAGACAAAGTGCCTGGCCTAGAGGCTGCTGGACTCAAACCAACATGGCAGCAGTCTCTAACGAGATGTAGGCTGAAGTGCCCTCTAGAATATGACATTACTATGGTGCACTGACCGTAATTACAAACTAACTAACTGTCAAAAGTGCAAAACTAAACATCAAAGTTGCCTGGATACAATTCCTCTGCAGAAAGAGTTCCCAATCTTGCTCCAATGGGAAGACAAAATTAGGATGAATATGCTTGTCATTTGCATAGAGTGCATAGAGTTGAAGTTGCTGCATAATGGTTCCAATTTTGCAGACACACATTACTGTATATGGTGCCCAAGCTGTATTTTTGCAAAAGTTTCATTTTTGTGAAGTTCACAAATCACTGATGGACCGGGAATTTAACAACACACAAAAATGTTGCCATGAGCTAGGGTAATAGTGCACTTTACGATACCATCTGTGTCAATTTGCAAAAACAACATCTTGCGAAAATGTCCCCGATCTCCTCATTCGTGAAAACAACAGCTTTTACAATACCTCAAATTTACTCTAACAATGTGCAATTGACACAAACTTCAAATTTCGATTTCTTGCAACCTTCTGTTACTTTCACGGGAACTAATTCAGTTTTCACCATGAATGACCGCATGTTTCAGTCTCTTAAGATGTCTTTGTGAGTAATCCATCCATTAATAAATTAATTTCACTTAAAATAAGGCTTGTGCGGAAATGACCAAATGCAATGAAAATGAAAATATAAATATATTAAGTATTGAGCGACAGGAGAAAATGCCGGTAACCCACATAAAATCAGATAATTTTTACAAGCCTTACAGCTTAAGATTCTTCTTTTTCCTCGAAGCTTCAGTGCACTGGAATCCACAGAGGAAGCTTTCCATTCTAATTACATATACAGTATTGGAATTGAGATGTTTTCCTCTAGCGTATTGTTGCATTCTTGAGGGTCGGCGCTCTGACAAAGCCCAGCTTGGTCTGGAACGGCTTGTCTTGCCACACCGCTGTGCCATCATCCGAAGTCTTGAGGTCAACCTGTGTATTTTTCACCAGGGGAAGATAAAGCCAGCAGTAAAAGGATGAAATATTGAAGAAAAGGGACAATGCAATGTTGCAGTATGAGGCACCTGAATGACAGCATGAGTAAAATGGAGGAATATGATACACAAAATATAAAAAAAATCATTCACCTTGCTGTATAACCTCAAGAGTAGTTTTGATGTGTCTCTAGTTGGAAAGAGAAACTAACGACCAATGGCACTTACTATTGTATACTTCTCCAAAAGCACTTTGTCACCAACATGGCTTGCTATGATGTACATTTTTTCCCCCATTACCAATTCGAAAGTACACTTATATTTTCAGTGCTTCATTAACTTCCAATTTTTAAACAATTTGCACTATTGGCTCAAAGGACATCACTTGAACATTGACGCAAATGACAAGCATCACCCACAAAAGTCAGTAATCCCTCACCTGAATTTTCTCAAAGATTTTCTTCTTGGGTTTCAGTTCCTCATCTGGTGTGTTCGTCTCGTATCCCTCGAAGAAAACTCGCTCCCCGGGAGCACTGCCCTCTGGAGGACAAAGCGGTTCAATCTGCCTCGGCTCTTCCCTGTATTTGAAAGATACAAGCAAGTAAGAAGAGATAAACCAGATTATCTCCCCCCCCCCCCCTCCCCCCGAGATTGTGAGCTCAATGTTGGAGAAGATAAAGAGAATTTTCACATTACAAAAATTCTTCAAAATCGTGCACAGCGGTGGGCACTACTTCTCATGAATAATTACTGTTGGAGTATTAACAAAACCTCATATCTAACAAAATGTAAAATGTTCAGGAGAGTGAAAAAAAAAACATGGCAGCTTTCAAAAGCACTTTTACAAATGGGATATCCTTTCCTTTGACACAAAAACATGCCATGGTGGCTTCATTTTGGGGGTAAGACAAAGAGGATTCACACAGAACATTACTTAAGTAATTATCTGACATTCAATTTAAAGAGTGATTTTCATCAAAATTTGAAATACATAGTCTTGTCACCTTTACCAACATAATGCACCTTTGCATGACAAAACGATCCTACATCCAGCAATCCCCTTATTCATACTGACTAATGTACTTCTCTGATTGTTTTTTTTCAATGGTTTTTATACAAAGCAACATATCAGGATGGAATTCTCTTTTCAATGTAACAGAGCTAAACTTTTGGCATCAAACCTACCTGCACGCGCACATAAGCATGGCCTGCGACTCCACACCCCTCATCTTCTGGGGCTTGAGGTTACATAACATCACCACCGTGCGATCGACCAGGCTCTCCAGGGGGACCACGCCTGCTAGGCCGCTGACCACCGTCCTTGGGTTCTCCTCCCCGACGTCAATCTGCTCTATGTAGAGAGAATCTGCATCTGGGTGCTAGAAATCATCCAAGGAAATATGATCACAGCTTTCTGTCTACACCGAACATATCACCATCCCTGACATTTGGCATAGTTTTGCTGGTATGTACATGTACTGTGCATGTCTACTTGTTAGTTTTTCACTGTTCTAGGTGATTTGGATTCTTCATAATAGCCAAGATCACACTGGCAAAACTTTGAGAGAAGTTAAACTGTGAGAAACTTCACAAAGTTTGCTCATTTGTTGACACTGGCAACGAAACCTTGACAAGTTCTCGAAGTTTGTGTCACTTGTGCGCATGCACGACAAAGAAAACAGCATTCACTGTCTGATGGTTTTGGAGGCACTGCAGATAAGACATGGACTGGACACATGACAAACTTTCAGCTGTGGACATCGACTGCAGAAACTTCCAGAAGATTTGCAGGGGGTTTTAATAATTTCGTGAGTTTTAGTGGGAAGTCTCGCAAAAAGTTTGTGAGAAGTTTGCATTCAAATTGGCCAAACTTGGAAGATTTAAAACTTCGTGAAGTTTTACCAGTGCGACCGTGGCTATAGTCTGTTCAATATGATTTCCACAAACAAAATGTATCATAGCAGAATAATCAAAAGTGTGACAACATAATATATTTGCTGTCATAGTGACAAATTTGATTTGAGAATCTCTCAGGATACTTGATATGCCACTCCAGATTCAAAATTTACTTTTATTCATAGAATGACATCAGACGGGGGATGACAAAAGTGGCATGAAAATTTTACTAGATATAGGAACAGTCATGGAATTTTAAAACTTGTGTGGTTTCACAAAGCAATGCTGTTGCTAATGTTCACCTGTTGAGGACGGACTGGTTTTGCTACAACATGCATTTCCCACAGACACTTGCCCGAGTATACTCAGGACTCGTCCTCAACGGGTTAACATATGCAAATTAGATCAAGCGATAATGCTGTCATAGGTAGAATATGTAACTGAAATCACTTTTCCAGTCAATGATTTGGCAGTTACACCTACACTCTCAGTTGTAATAATCATTTCGGCTTTACACTGATTCAGAGTAAAGTATATAGACCCTGACAATTTCTTACTGCATCCATTTCAGAAAGAGCAATTCAGCAAAGACTGTCATGATTTCTTGGTGCAGGGACACATAAAAAAGTTATAGAAGGGGGGGGGGGGGAATCTTTACCTTTTCAGCCGAGAGGATCTTGCCGACCCTCAAGTCCAGCCTCGATGGGATGATTTCCTCCTCGGCCTGGCTCGTCGCACCCTTGTTACCCCCCTCTGCGGAAGAGGAACCAAATTGAAGATATCCATCGTTACCAAGGTTAGTCCTCTTTAATCATACAGCCTATTCTGAGAAATTTGAGATACATCCCCTGTACTTTGAATGTCAGAGACACATGTGACTAGGTTCCCACATATCTATGTTAAAGTTGTAGGAAGTAAGGTCAAAGTAAGTTGGGTAAAGAAAAGAGAAATCAGATATTTACTTTAGTAGTAGTAGTAGCAGTAGTAGTAGTAGTTGTAGTAGTAATAATAGTAATAGCAGTAATAGTAATAGTAGCAGTAGTAATAGTAGTAGTAGTAATAGTAGAAGTAGTAGTAGTAGTAGTAGAATTTGGATGCGTCAGAATTTCTAAGAGAGAAAGCAATTTTCTTCCAGCCACTCACTACACCACCCAAAAATAGCTAACAGGGGAAGTAACATGAACCATATGACGTGTGTGATCAGACGGCGTTTTACTCAGCAAACACTTTGCTCAGTCCCGAAAGATGGTTTGGATAAATGCCATATCATCACTTCATACACATCATCTCAAAAATATCATATCACAAATAGGTACTACAAATTTAATTTGAAAGCATAACTGACAGGAGTATTCTCTACCTCTGTTTGTCTGTCTGTCTGTCTCCCCCCCCCCCCCCTCTCTGGTTCTAGGACAATCACCCCAGTCCCTGACCCTAAGCCTGAACCTAATCCTAACCCTAACCCTAATCTTTACGCTAACCTTATCACTAACCAATATTTAGCTGGGGGGGGGGGGGGGGGGATAATGGTCAAGATATGCTCTCGCTCCCAATCAATGCATCTATGTATTGCTCCATTAATCTGTCCACTTATTTATCTAACTGTCTACATAAATTATATCTATTTGGCAGGTGTTTTTTTTTCCAGTGGCATCTACAAAATGCACATGAAGGTTTCAGAACTTACAGGATGACACAGAGTCTGCATTTCCAAGCCCCCACCCCTCATCCTCCCCACTTCTTTTCTTTCTACTGGATCCAAATTACTAAAGAATAGGTAAACAAGAAAAATGAAAATCAAGTATCTTAGAACAGTAGTTGCGAATACAAGTTCTTACTCTTCTTTGGAGGTGGAGGGTAGGCCTGTGCCGTCAGCTTCTTCATCTCGGGCGTGTCAAACTTCTTCCTGATGGGGTCCATGAGTTTGTTGAGCTCTCTGGTCACTGCCACCTTAAGGTCACCGGGATGGACGTCCTGTAAGAGTAGATGACCACAAGGACATTCCAAAAATAATCAGCTTACCAAAGATTTTTTAAAAATTCGTAACATTTGTTCCCTCGTCACTTTTTAAAAAAAATCTTTGTGTATGTTTTATTCATTCTTTTAAATGAGAATAAAAGCACATGCCAAATTTTGTTAATACCATGAATACATCTTCAGTGAAAACAGTTGAGCAGAACACAAAGTCATGCCCACTTGAAAATTTCCAATGTACAAGTTATTGTTTATCAGAAGTGAAACAGATACAGTCAAACCTGTCTATAGCAACCATCGTCTATAGTGGCCACCTGCCGTATGCGACCACTAAATGCAATCCCCCCCCCCCCCCAAGAGAAAAGCCATGTTAACGATCCTGTCTATAGCGGCCACCTGTCTATAACCACATCTTTTTAATCTCCCTTGGATGGTCACTATTGACAGGTTTGACTGTATTATCCTAGTTGTAAATACACACAAACATGAGGAGATATATTTGCCCACACTCTCAAAATGCCAGCATTTTCTAAAAATGTCTGTCTGCCAAGTGTAATCAGTAAAAAATATACTCACCTGATGTACTTCTTTCAAACTTGGAATGCTAGATTACAGACTGTTGAAATTGTAGAGATAACACTGTGTGCGTCTGAATGTGATCTCTTGCTTTAAAACATCAGAATATGTGACAATTTCATGTAGTATTTATATTCATAATCTCTCAATCTAAATCACTTGAAAACAGCAAACTATAAATACAAGCACACAGAAGAATTGAATTCACATTAAACAATGCCATAGGAAAAGAATATGTGACGTCAGCACAGGCAGTGTTAACAAGTCACAACCGCTTCCAACTTACTCCTTTGGCAAAAGCCTCCTCCAGAGCTTCGTAAGTCGAAAAGCTAACATTTCCTCCGTGTTCTTCACTTCTCTCAACGACAAAGTCTGCATAAAAATGATGGATCATAAACAAAATGATGAGGATGAACATTCATATTTTAGTTAAAACATGACATTTACTTTCACATGGACAAGCACAAGATAGTGTTGTTTCTGTCCTTAGAGTACAATATTGACTACCTGCAGTTTTTTTACATTGCAATTGGAAATGTTCACATGTAAACTGATGAGGGCTAAAGAAGTCATTTCATATGATTGGCTTATTAAAGCTAAAGTCAAAGGAATTCATTCATTCTGCCATGTCACCTACCCTACATATGAAAATGCTTTATTACTGCACATGACATAGATATTGACCACATACATGAAGACGCAAGTGAGTAATTTCAATTACTGTTCTTTCTTACTTCTTTCAAATGAAAATCAATAACATACATGTACAGATTTCTTCAATTATCAACAATGATCACAGCACCATAACAAAGTCCTACCTGTCTTGATGTTTGGCAAGAGCACAAATTTAACAAAGGACAGCACTCCGTTGTTCTCGATGTTGCCCGGCTCACAGAACGCCTTCTTGATTTTCCTCTTCAAGGCTGCAGCATCATCAAGAAGATCAATTTTGGAATCCTTGGAAGGAACAACAAGAGGATTTAGGGACAAATGACAGTTAGCTTGTTGTGACTTTGGAAATGATTACGATTGATGGTACCTTGAAAATCCAAACCTACAACATAGCCATGAATTCATGAATAGCACCTGACTCGCAAAATTCGCAAAAATCAAAACCTCAAGAAATATTTGGCAAATACAGAACTCTGCTTTTCAACCCTAAAATGAGGGAAGACAAGGCTTGACAATGTTTTATAGACACGATACTTGGCAGAAGGAATGATACAGACATACATGATGTGAATTTCTTCAATTAAAATCTATCTCAAAATAAATCATCGGTCACAACGAGGTTTTCATGACATTTTGCAAGTGGTTGCAACCAACATCCAATACTATCTGATGAAACATGAGATTTTACAACTCCGCAACTTGCTCATCTTACATCGTATGTCTGGTTCTGATTATGCTTCGACCAGTTTGTTCATCTTAGATTATTCTTTCTATGAGACACAACACAAATACCATGTGGCACTATCCTCAAATGAGGATTGAGCTTCCAGCTGGAATGCCAAACTTGTTAACAGCATTGCAGCATTCTGTGGGCTTAAAAATGGGGGGAAAACCTCATATCTACTTTTTCTACAATAAATGTGTGAAGTAATATTCTTTGCATTATTAATGTAGCAGTGTGTTGTTCACCCCGTTTTACTACTGCCTCCTAGTTTAATCAGCAGCACGGTGGCTGCCATGGCAAATTTTTTGACATTGCAACTGTTTAATGAATTGGCCTTCATCGACATCGACTTGGAAACGTCAGTGTTTTCCATGAAACCTGCATTACTTTTGAACAGCACAAAATACTGACATTCGGGGGGGGGGGGGGGGGGGGGGGGAAAGAGAAGTAATATAGTTGGCATCTTGGTTCCAGTATAAAAACAAATAAACAAACAAACTAGTGTCACACTCAGATTAAGGACTCACCTCCTCAGAAGAGCTCATCTTTGTGCCAGTTAAACCAGGTACTGTAAAGTGATCACATTAGCAATCAGAGTGAAAACTGTGTACCAAACACAATGGCAGCAATATACAACATTCATGTTTCTACATTAGGTTTACACAGCATTCCCCACGGCTATGGCAATCCCCTAATAGTCTGAAATGTAGTGCACTGTCAGATTTTGGCCATTTTTTCTTGTTGAGTTCAAGATTTTGCTTTCTTTCTTTGCAGCATGGTCTTCTTTTTCTGTATTTTAGATGCGGTGCTGCGTCATTCACCCCATAATACTATGGTCCTCGTAGGTTTATCATCAGCACTGTGGCTGCCACTGCAAATTTTTTGACATTGCAACTGAGTATTCATAAACTGGACTTCATAAGCATCGACGTAATTAAGCACTGATTATTCAGTGTTTTAGTAGTAGCCAAGATGAAAAAATCAGGGGCATACATACTCGGATTGGATTTGAATGAACAATCTCCTCACTGCTACTATCAATGCCTGCTCTCATCTGATACACATACACACATTTAAAAAAAAAAATGTGAGCAAACACACACAAACAAACAAACACGCACAAACACACCACACACACCCAAATCTACATTAAATTCTTTCTGCTGGTATTCTAAAATCTAAATTGAAGCTTCACGCATTTGTGCCAAAGATACTATCGGTACAGGATTATGATGAGTGAACGAGATGACACTACTAACACCAGCAACACCAAAATGAAAAGATGAAGGGAATATTTTCTCACCCATTGGATTCATGAGGTGTATTCTCTTGGCATAGCCGAGTTGTGGAAGGTACTGTAAGGGAAGAGTTAGGTTTGCTTTTGTTGACATCAATCGTTGTATACTGGGTACAAGTATTCTCAATCACACAACATAGAAATTCAACACGGACAACTCAGCCTTTCTTTGCCACAAGTCTTGGTTTGTTTGTTTGTTGTTGTTGTTGTTGGTTTTTTTTTTTGGGGGGGGGAGGGTCATTGTAGGATTCTGGGCAGTGTAAGACAACGAAGAAAAAATAAGAGAAAAATACACTTCACTTTTGTTCTGTGACATTTGCATGCAGGGACAGAGTACTGTAAAAGTGGAAATTTGTGCGTATTTTGCGCAACCTAACACTAGCGCAAAAATAAAAACAGACAAATATTTTTGCTTGCCGTGTGTTCCAGTAGTTGATGTCTTTATTCCGTGTAATTAAAAACACACAAACTTCTTGCCCAGCTGAGAGCGAAATATTAGTTGCGCGAAAATACCCAATTTTACAGTAACCGTTCCCACATAGTGTATCATCTCAAAGCACAATCGATATTGTACATATTGTAAACAAAGGTAACAATATAGCTAAAGTACTCTAATGGTCCACAAAATTTTGCAGTCACTGTGGCATGGGTCAAAGGATGCCGAATCTTGGATGACTATCTTCATGACATGGGCATATATATTTTATCATTCTGTGGCATGATTGAAGGAGTTCAAATGCCTTTTACTAATGGTAACAATCCATACAACGACCTTAATAAGTGTTTAATAACAACAGAGTGTTTGTTAAATAGATGTTTTCAGTCAAATTAAAAGTGGGTGGAATGTTATTGATGGAAACTGTAAGCCATCATATTTGCCAAAACAACAAAAATTTTACACAAGTGAAAACAAACAGTTTTTTACTCTCAGTCTCATATTCTTTCTTTTCCTATTTTTTTTTTTGAGGGGGGGGGGGGGTGGGAGGGGAGACTTTGCCATTATTTCAATTAGGCTTTCCATGCCATAAAGTCTCTTCAGTATACATTTAAATGCATGTTCAGACCTTCACTATAATGATGGCAGTTTCGGCACTTCAGTAAATAAGATTAATGCTTACAGTGAGACAGCGTCATATGTATGAGAAAAGAAAGAATACAAGAGACCCGCGGGTCTAGCGCTCACCTGAGTATCGCAAGTTCACCTTTCACGCAGTCACTAATCTAAATTATTCACAGCTCTACCAAAATTTGACCAGGCATTCTGAAGTAGAAGATGAAAATGTACAATAAGGGCCCAAATTTTTAAAGATTCCTTAATTTGGGGAATTGGGGGCCCCCTGGGGCCCTCTGGGTGGGGCATGGTGCCCATTTTGATAAATTGAGATCCTGACCCCCTAAGGATGCTACCTGCCAAGTTTGACGAAAATCTATCATGAGGTTTTCAGGAAGAAGATGACAATGTACGATTCAGGCCCCCATTTGGACCTTCCTAACCAACCCCCCCCCCCCCCACCCCTGCCCCCAAGAGGGGCACCCCTGGATCTCCTATGAACAAACTCGAAACTACAGTCATTAATGTACTCACTCATAGTATTATCTTAGCTGTATAACTTCTGATTCTAGAGAAAATTTTTAACGATTCCTTCATTTGGGGGGGTTTGGGCCCCCCTGGGGGCCCCCTGGGTAGGACATGGTGCCCATTTTAACAAATTGAGATCCTAACCCCTTAGGGATGCTACCTGCCAAGTTTGGTGAAAATGGGTCATGGGGTTCTAAAAAAGAAGATAAAAATGTACAATTTAGGCCCCATTAGGACCCCTCCTCACCTCCCTCCCCTGGGTCCCAAGGGGGGCACCCCTGATTCTGCCATGAACAAACTTGAAACTGCAGTCATCAATGTACTAACTCATAGTATTAACTTAGCTCCATCACTTCTGGTTCTAGAGAAGAAGATTTTTAAAGATTCCTTAATTTTGGGGGATTTGGGCCCCCTGGAGGTCCCCTGGGGGCCCCCTGGGTGGGGCATGGTGCCCATTTTAACAAATTGAGTTCCTAACCCCCTAGGGATGCTACCTGCCAAGTTTGGTGAAAATGGGTCATGGGGTTCTCAAGAAGAAGATGAAAATGTACAATTTAGGCCCCATTAGAACCCCTCCCCACCCCCCTCCCCTGGGTCCCAAGGGGGGCATCCCTGATTCTGCCATGAACAAACTTGAAACTACAGTCATCAATGAACTAACTCATAGTATTAACTTAGCTCTATCACTTCTGGTTCTAGAGAAGAAGATTTTTAAAGATTCCTTAATTTTGGGGGGTTTGGGCCCCCCTGGGGGCCCCCTGGGTGGGTCATGGTGCCCATTTTAACAAATTGAGTTCCTAACCCCCTAGGGATGCTACCTGCCAAGTTTGATGAAAATCGGTCTTGGGGTTTTCAAGAAGAAGATGAAAATGTAAAAAGTTTACGCACGACGCACGACGGACGACGGACGACGGACGACGGACGACGCACGACGGACGCCGGACGAAGGGCGATCGCAATAGCTCACTTGAGCCTTTGGCTCAGGTGAGCTAATAAGTTAGCACTTTGCAGATACAAACTTACAATCTGATCAGATCCCCTTATAATTTAAATTTTTTTGTATGAGAAATTCAAGATTTGAAATAGAATCGTAAAATTTTCACCTTTTCGGCAAAAGTGAATATCTTCCTCTGGTCGACTCCGCCAAACTGGCAGTCGACCTTGAGGTACTCCTCGTCCAGTGCTTGCAGACCAGGGTAGAGCAGACCGCTCAGGAGAGGATGGTCAACCTGCTTGACCACTTCGGCCCCAGCCTTCTTGGCGTCGTGCTCGGTGACCACAGAGGAGAGACGGTAGACGTCGAGAGTGTACTCCCTGTGGGCGGGAATTGCATGTATAGCCCCCTCGTGTGTTACTGTGAGTGCAAAGTATTTGCAGTGTGGGAGTTTTTGTGAATTTTGTGCTCTGCTAACTACACGAAAAATAAAACCACACAGATTATTGGTGGGTGAGATCTAACTGTGAAAAGAAATAATCTCAATCTCATCGGTCAAAGATATTGTCATGTATAAGGTGTGCTGTGGCTGAAGGCAGCCTGACTTTTAATTTCCCTGCTGAAAACAGCATCATATGAGTACTGCATGTCACGTGTCTGATCAGAAAGCGTTTTTCTCATTCAGAACTTTGCTCAGCCCCGAAAGATGGTTTGGATTAATGCCATTTCATCACTTCAAACACGTGGCTTCTCACAGCTCTCTAACCACTTTAGCATTATTGCATTACTGTATTAAAAAGATGTTATTTTGTCCAACAGATATTTTCACAAATGAGGTTATAGACGTTTTGACAAGATATTGCTTTTGCAAATTGACACCAAGGCTATCACAATTGCATGCCACAGATACTAGTACATACCCAATCATGTAGCGATATTTTGTCATATTGTCAAATTCTTGGCCCAACAGTGATTCACAAAATTTGTGAAAATTGAACCCATGCAAAAATAACAGCTTTTACAGTATCATTCCAGTATGAATATCTTAAGATTCACACTAATGGGGAAACAAACACCATTTTTTAAAAGTAGATTTAAAGGGACACTTTGGCAACTACATTTGAAAATGTGCTCCTTGTTTGGTGAAAGCAATGAAACTTGCGTGCATTTCATTGCATCAGAATGTTACACGTGTTCCTTTAATTCTCTGAGTTGTGATACATCCTACATCATCCAGGCCAGTCAACTATTGCTTATTCCTATTTTTTTTTTCGTAAGTGGAGACATTGTCATCTCATTGAAAAATTCCTACGATCACAAAAAAGAAATAAAAGACTTTGTCGACATAATGTTTAACATCTTTCATAGAATATATTACACAGAGAAAGACAAGGAGTTAGAGATAAACAAAAAAAGAGATGGAGCTATACCAATATAAGCATGCAACAGATGTTAACATATCAGCCTATCTGGTACATCTCCTGTTGACAGAAGTCCTGTGAACGGTTAATGGTAATCAGTATCCCATCAAAGAAGCAACGACTGCATGCAGTTACCTTACTGCATTAACCCTTTATTTACTGCATTTCAAAGAGCACTGCAGATAGAGAGATACATCAATCCTGCTAAACTACACGGTGCCTAACATCCACTGATGTTTGAGGGCATCTACTACTCAGGGATCCTAGTCATTACTGTAACCAACTGTCCACTCAAAGAGGTGGCGACTGTAAACTGTTCACTGACTGCATCCCACCCCTGCCATCTCACCTACTCAGCTGGTAATCGGTGCCGCGCACAAACTTGAGCTTGTCGATCGGCACGGAGATAGACTCCAGCATGGCCTTGATGATTCCCTCATAGTACTTCGTACGCAGCGCCAGCAGGTCCCACGGGGCCTTCATGTTGTCGAGGTAACCGTGGAGATCTGCCAGCAAAACGGTGACCTGTCATGCAGCAAGAAAAGAAAAGCATGCATACACATCATAGATCTCCCCTTGCTAAAATGAAAGGCAAGTACCACCATCTCCTTGGTGTCTGTACCATGAAGATTCTGCCACTCTCGTACACAGATAGTGCACCATTTGAGGTACAGTATGCTCATGGAGAAGATATAGGAACACAACACATCCACAACATTTCTGGTAAAATCCCAAGATTTCTAATGGGAAGCATTAGAAGTGTATTGATAGATGAAGAGGAGGGGACACAGCATTTTTCTCAGCGTGATTTCGATAAATTCCACTGTAAATGCATGGGAATGGACCATGTCACTATCTCACAAGACTTCTGGTTTCCAGGAATAAAGCTAGGCCTAGACTTCACATTGTAATTTCATTTCTTTATTATCAACCTTATCAAGACCACCAGCATAAAAATGCCACAGACATACACACATGCAAAGAGGTCAAGTTGCAAGTACTATGCATTTTCCCTACGGTAGAAATTGAGTATATGAATATAAGAACGATCAAAGTCCATGGAAGACCATTTCGAGTAAACTAAAAAAAACTTCATATCTTTTTTGTTTGTCCAATAATATTCTATTCAACTGTGATGGGAAGGCAACATTGTATATACAAATTAGAACATACATTATTATGACAATTAATCCTATACTATAATACTCGAAGTTGTTGTTGTTGTCGCGGCCTTATGTATTTCCTGTTTTATTTCGGCGTTGCTGGTTTCTCTATCTCCTCCCGAGCCGTCGGCTCCGGGCAGTTGCGACCGTTGCCGTCGGCCGCAGGAGAGTATCCTACATCGAATGGCGTGGGTTTCGTCCCCTCTCCGCCTCCGTGTCGACGTCGAGGACGAAAAAGAAAAATTAATTAGCTACATGCATAATGCATTTTTGTGCGTGACGAAAGAGCCGAGCGTTTCAATATTCACGGAACCTGCGCTGGCCTCCTGCTTTCTCGATCTTCCATCTTTTAGCTTGCAGAGACACTGGGGGATACTAAAGATGATGGTGCAGCGAAATCTCTGACATCTTCCGGCGGACGCGCACGCACACACACAATGTACCTCGCACAAAGAGATTAATCTCTTTGACCTCGCAGAACTCTATACACACTCTACACTGTGTGTATATAGTTCTGTGATGTACCTTTGCCTCCGCCTGTTACGTGTACTGAATGTATTGACGATGGTTACACGAATCTGTGTGTGCGTGATATGGACTACAAGGGCATTTACGTACAGTTCGCCATTATTGGCGTCCCCAAATGAAAACAACGAACGTTGGTTATGTAATTGTATTTTGCACAACTGCAGAATACTATATGCAGCTCAGGTACGTCATTTAGTTTGCTCGCCGTTTGCTCTCAAGTCCGGTGTCATTGTACGCCAACTGTTTAGGACGCGGCTAAATATATTTGCCGATCGTACCCCAGATTACACGCGCAGCTGTGTCCATTCGTTTACTGCAGAGCTGCTGTAATCATACATATTCATAAGATGAGCGGACGTAGAGGAAAACCTCGCTTTACCGACCGCCTATTTTTAAAATTGCAAGTGGAAATAGAATGTGTGGTTCTATGGTCTATCAAACCAAGTTTTGGTGACAAAAAAAAAAAGAGGGAGCAAATGAAGACGAATGCAGTGATGTATATATTCTTCTTTCTTCCATAACATGAAAAAAATATTAAAGAAAAAAAAAAACGAGGTCGTGAGAACCTACTCCCACGGGTGCCTATTAAACCTGATGACTATGATCTCCCCCTCCCCAAATAATAACAATGATGATAAAATTAATAATAATAATAATAATAGTAATAATGATAAGGATAATGATAATAATGATATAATAATAACAATAATAGGAGCAATAATTGTAGGCCTAATATTAATTATGATAATGTACAATCTGAAGCAGATGTAGTTCTATATTAATATGATATATCAAGCCAAGTTTTGGTGATTAAAAACAACAAGGAGGGAGCAAAATTATGAAGACGAAAATATCTTATTTTTCTCTCATAACGTGGGGAAAAGAAACATGAAAAAAAAAACACACACATAACAAACCGAGGCCTTGAGACCAGCCGTGGATTCCCGCGGGTGCCCGCGTGGATGCAAGAGCAGGGGGTAATCAAAGTCATAGTGTTAATATCTTCCTGTGGGCAGAACTTTCGGGGAATCTCATTTGCGTTTTTGGTAATTTTTCCCTGAATGTTTTTGTTTTTTGCCCTGCGGAGGTGGAAATGTGTGTGTGCGTGAGGGGGGGGGGGGAGGGGTGAGGGGCAACAAGACAACTGTTGGACTTCAACGGGTGCAAATAACCCCTCGAAACTCAAGTTCTATAATAAAAGCAAGTAGTGGCGGGAATGATCCCTACCAATGGACCGGATCGCCTGGCATATACTACAAAAATGTATTATAAAATTTCTGGGAAGGGTGGTCATTTAGAAGACAGCACAATTAACGAAAGAATGAGAAGACTTTTCTTTTTATTTCTTCAATAAAAATGTGCAAAATCGTATTATGAGAAAAAAAAAATAAAACCCCTCAGACCCATGGATTTCCACGGGTGCTGCTAGTCCTATACTATAATACTCGAAGTTGTTGTTGTTGTCGCGGCCTTATGTATTTCCTGTTTTATTTCGGCGTTGCTGGTTTCTCTATCTCCTCCCGAGCCGTCGGCTCCGGGCAGTTGCGACCGTTGCCGTCGGCCGCAGGAGAGTATCCTACATCGAATGGCGTGGGTTTCGTCCCCTCTCCGCCTCCGTGTCGACGTCGAGGACGAAAAAGAAAAATTAATTAGCTACATGCATAATGCATTTTTGTGCGTGACGAAAGAGCCGAGCGTTTCAATATTCACGGAACCTGCGCTGGCCTCCTGCTTTCTCGATCTTCCATCTTTTAGCTTGCAGAGACACTGGGGGATACTAAAGATGATGGTGCAGCGAAATCTCTGACATCTTCCGGCGGACGCGCACGCACACACACAATGTACCTCGCACAAAGAGATTAATCTCTTTGACCTCGCAGAACTCTATACACACTCTACACTGTGTGTATATAGTTCTGTGATGTACCTTTGCCTCCGCCTGTTACGTGTACTGAATGTATTGACGATGGTTACACGAATCTGTGTGTGCGTGATATGGACTACAAGGGCATTTACGTACAGTTCGCCATTATTGGCGTCCCCAAATGAAAACAACGAACGTTGGTTATGTAATTGTATTTTGCACAACTGCAGAATACTATATGCAGCTCAGGTACGTCATTTAGTTTGCTCGCCGTTTGCTCTCAAGTCCGGTGTCATTGTACGCCAACTGTTTAGGACGCGGCTAAATATATTTGCCGATCGTACCCCAGATTACACGCGCAGCTGTGTCCATTCGTTTACTGCAGAGCTGCTGTAATCATACATATTCATAAGATGAGCGGACGTAGAGGAAAACCTCGCTTTACCGACCGCCTATTTTTAAAATTGCAAGTGGAAATAGAATGTGTGGTTCTATGGTCTATCAAACCAAGTTTTGGTGACAAAAAAAAAAGAGGGAGCAAATGAAGACGAATGCAGTGATGTATATATTCTTCTTTCTTCCATAACATGAAAAAAATATTAAAGAAAAAAAAATACGAGGTCGTGAGAACCTACTCCCACGGGTGCCTATTAAACCTGATGACTATGATCTCCCCCTCCCCAAATAATAACAATGATGATAAAATTAATAATAATAATAATAATAGTAATAATGATAAGGATAATGATAATAATGATATAATAATAACAATAATAGGAGCAATAATTGTAGGCCTAATATTAATTATGATAATGTACAATCTGAAGCAGATGTAGTTCTATATTAATATGATATATCAAGCCAAGTTTTGGTGATTAAAAACAACAAGGAGGGAGCAAAATTATGAAGACGAAAATATCTTATTTTTCTCTCATAACGTGGGGAAAAGAAACATGAAAAAAAAAAAACACACATAACAAACCGAGGCCTTGAGACCAGCCGTGGATTCCCGCGGGTGCCCGCGTGGATGCAAGAGCAGGGGGTAATCAAAGTCATAGTGTTAATATCTTCCCGTTTCAACGGGAACAACCTGTGGGCAGAACTTTCGGGGAATCTCATTTGCGTTTTTGGTAATTTTTCCCTGAATGTTTTTGTTTTTTGCCCTGCGGAGGTGGAAATGTGTGTGTGCGTGAGGGGGGGGGGGGGGAGGGGTGAGGGGCAACAAGACAACTGTTGGACTTCAACGGGTGCAAATAACCCCTCGAAACTCAAGTTCTATAATAAAAGCAAGTAGTGGCGGGAATGATCCCTACCAATGGACCGGATCGCCAGGCATATACTACAAAAATGTATTATAAAATTTCTGGGAAGGGTGGTCATTTAGAAGACAGCACAATTAACGAAAGAATGAGAAGACTTTTCTTTTTATTTCTTCAATAAAAATGTGCAAAATCGTATTATGAGAAAAAAAAAATAAAACCCCTCAGACCCGTGGATTTCCACGGGTGCTGCTAGTATTAACATTAATTGTGGAGAGGCCATTTTGTGTGATGGACTTGGGTCGTTCTTTGATTCATATGGACTTGGGTCGTTCTTTGATTCATATACATGATATTCTGCTATAGAGATGAGAGAAGGACGAAAGAGGGCGCTATAATAGGAATGTAAGAATGACCCAAGTCCTTCATTCTTACATTGATATAAGATTTAACTCATTTATTTCAGGCACTTCCGGGGGTAATTAGGATTTATCATTTATACACAAGATGAGTCCATGCATAAGCTACAATTTCCCATGTCAAACTGAATTTGGCCAAAAATTGGACTTGGGTCGTTCTAATATTCATATACTCAATTATTAACAGTGAATATACATGTAAACACACTACTTGACTACAGCTGGATAAATTGTAACATATAATTCAATCAGATTATGTGTTCACACTGGTCTCAAAGTTTAGGAGGAGAAAGCCACTCATTACTGAAGTTTTCCCTTTCCCTGCCTGACAAATTTGGCATGTTTGGGTACCTAATCAATAAGAGGAAAATGATATGTTGAGTGATCAATAAGACATCCGCACATATGCACTGTATGAAGAGTAAGAGCTGGTAGCTTGTTCAGGTGTAGGATGATTATCCCACCATGACCTGTAAACCAATCAAGTATGAATGCTTCTTTGCAATGTGCGGGGAGAGGGGGATAAATAAATATGCTATTTAAGCTGTACCTCCACTGTCTGCAACGCGACAAGTGAGAATCTCAAGATTAAAACCTCATCTCGTTTAAAGATAACAGGTTTCCCAAACCACGGCTGTTTTTACCTGGCAGCCCGCTTTCAGGAAGTCGGCGATTTTGCTCATGGGAACGAAGTAGGCGACATGAGGCTTGCCTGTCGTAGCAGTACCCCAGTAGATCGAGATATCCTTGCCTTCTTTCACCAGCTGCTCCAGTTTGTCGCGGCCAAGCGTCTCCTGCACACACCAAGAATGGAAGAATGAGAGAGTATGCAAGTGTGTATTGTGTGCATTTGTGTGTGTGCTTGCTTGCATGAAGACACAATATTTCAGATAGTCTTAGAACAGCTGTATGCTTTAAGAAAAAAAAAAGTCTTGTCTGGATGTAATCTGTATACAAATCCGTTATCAGGTGTTTCTTGTACAACACAATGTGCAACACCTGTAAAACTATCCATTTCCAGTTTTTCTTGTGTTAGTGATTTCTGAAAGTTTGCAGACATACATGTAGCTTCCTTCACTGGAAATCTAGCAGGCTGAACAAAATGGATGGCGACGACTGATATTTTTTTGTTTTTATTTAGGCTCTGAACAGTAAGACATATACTACAGAACGCATAGCAGGAAAACAAACATTACACTATGAACGCATGGGGTATCGTGAATATTACTGCATATTATATCAATATAATGCATGGTAATTTGCAGTAAATTTGAGGCAAACTCATCTGCCTGTTTCTCCTGTTTACAGGTGTACGAAGAATAACTCTTCCATGCATGCCATTCATCTTGGTTCCATCTCATCTAGTCCTGCGACAATTGCTCCCATGAAATATCTTCACACTAAGTGGAACATTAATTCTACCTACAAAATAAACCTAACCCTAGTCCGAATCCTAATCCTCACATCAAACTAAACTTAAAACCCTATCACAACCCTTACCCTAACCCTAAGTTCTTGGAGAAACTACATAAGACTGGGGCAATTGTCGCAGCAGCAAATGTCGTATCACCATTCATCTCACCTGTAGATTCCTCGTGATGAGTTCCAACCTCTCTTCAGGAGATGCCATCGTTCTTAAGTTCTTCTTCTCTCTCTTTTATCTGACTCTGAGCTGAGCTGTAACCTGTTTATTATACAGAAATGAGGAGAAAAGTTAGAGATGGGCAAGTTAGACAAGTTGTAAAGAGAAGTTAGAGATTGGTAAAGGACACATATGACGGGGTCAATTCTAGACCGACATTTTGGTCATCGACCTGCATCCCATTTAAAGCATGGTGGCGTGGGGAGACCATGCAATTGGAAAGCTGGCTAGTTTCTGATATGTAGAGATCGCTGTAACAAATTGTGCATTGTGGAGTGTTTTGTTTTGTTTTGTTTTGTTTTGTTTTGTCTTGTTTTTGTTTTTTTTTCACTGATCTACCCTATGTATGTACACACATAGCCAAAGAATCTTAACTGGAGTTAAATGCTTAAATGCATACATTCACTGACAGGCGATTCTATTTTGGCAGGCCTATGCTATTTGCAGTTATCAAATGTACAACAGTTTTCCAATGATTTTGTGTTGGTGCTTAGAATACAATTAAATGCTTGAATATGATATTGCAAGCAAGAAACCATGGGACTAGCTGCAAGGAATCCTGTCGATTCAGAACAACTGGAACCCAGGCAACGAGGAATTGAGTGCCTTGCATATGGATATCGAGCATAGTTGCTGCTGCCACAGGACTCAAATAAGGGATCTCAAATTTGCAAAAACCATGGTTATCTTAAGTACTTAGCCATTTGCACCACTGAGCTTTACCTCAAATTAAAACAAAGAGTGTTTGAGTGTAGCTTGGTTCATTTTAAGGTCAGGGAAACTTCATTAAGAAAAGAAATTGAACAAGTTTTCAATGAGCTATTGAAGAGAATATTTCTACCCAGAGAAACTTTCTGAACATAGAATCCACCCCATATTCTTCCACCATCTTCACAAGCACAGCGCAAATTCAACTTACTAAAAATCACATTAGTGCTGTATACAAGTAGAAGAATCTAAACACTTCAGTTGCACTTTATCTAAAAATGTTCTGAGGCAGAATCGTAATCCTAAACTTGTTTGAGGCATTTTGGGGCGATAATTAACTATACACAGCCCTGTCGCTGTACACAAGTGTCACGGCCATGCTGATGCACAGGGACGCTGTGCTTTGCATGGCGTCTGATCAGGCTAGGCGATAATATGCAACCATGTTTTCAAACATGTTTAGAAACACAGATTTGAAACGCAATTCACAGGGCGATTTGAAATGCGTTTGAGACCATGATCGTCTTTCTGTGAGTAGATAAACGCAATACTGTTTTGCATGCTGTTTCTCCAAGCTGTTAAGGTCAACTTCCAGTATACGGTACCTACACGCCATCATGTCATTACAAGTGTACAAAAAGCTGACCTACAGTGTAGAGTACTTCACGGATCAAATGGTGCAAAGCAGTTCTGTAGTTTGACCGAAAGATCGGTCTGTATCTGTCCGTCAGGGAAAGTTCCGCGGAGACTGCGTCTGGCTTCACCGATCCCCTCCGTATACGGAGGAGAGCGTTAATGGCAAAAAATAAAAGACTCCTCCGGACAGACGGATCTTTCTGTCTACTCCGTAGTCAACACCCAAATCTCCATTTCATTATTTCTACTAACACTTGTTAGATGTTCAGATAAACGGGCCACCCTAGCAGAGAATTGCGTGTTTCAAACCAAACTAGTATGCATAAATTTATGCAGCACAGCAAGCTACCGCAGGTTCTACAATACTACTAGTACTACCCACGTAAACGTAGCTCCAATATTTTACTTGACCGAAACTTTATACAAGATCGGTCTGTATCTGGTCGTCGGGGATATGTTCCGCAGAGACTGCGTCTAGCTTCACAGATCTCCTCGTCTCTGGAGCTGGAGGAAAGTGATAACGTCTAAAGGATAAAAGACTCCTCCAGACGGACGGATCTTTCTGTCTAAATTTACTCCAATACCAGCTATACAGTATCACGCTCTTTTCTTTCCTTTGATATTTCTTTTCTCTAGTGTCTACAATAGTATTAGTACAAATTTGTATTAAGTAGTAGTACAACATGACAACAGATTCGCATACTCTGCAGAGTAATTTTTCTCATATAGTACATTGTAGCAGTCAATACTGCAATAAAGAAGTCAAGGTTTTCAAGTTTGACATAGACTAGACTCTACAGTGCAGTGAAAGAAAGACTTAAGTGGGCCGTGGGATGGGAGGGCAGCCATTACACGTTACAAGCATGATTGTATTGTCCTTCCAGCGAGTCGTGAGAGGCCCGTCCGACCAGACAGGTGAATACTTACAAGATTTCTTGGCGATAAATGCACCCTCCAAAGTTTCAGAGAACAGAAGAAAATCTGCGGATACAGCCTGACTATCTGGGTGTCCCCGATTAGGATTGCTTCCCAGTTCAAATGCGCGCAATCTGTGTTATTGTACTACTAAGCTGAGCAATACTTCTGCAACCACAGTGTACACGTACATTTACATGTGATTGCATCAGACCGCGTCGCGTCCCGATGTGCATGTGCTTCGTGTGTGATTCCAAAATGCTGTTTGCCGAAACGAGCTTCATACCATGCCCACGGGGCCGTCCCTCGCCGCCAGCGCCCAGCCTTCGCGGCGTGACCACGCATCTGCATTAACGCCACCTACGTCAGGTTCGGCATCATCTTGCATGAGTTGTGATACTCCCATCAATTTTCACAAAATAGGGTATTGTGTACTATTTGAAAGTGTCATCATAAAAGATTTTTTTTTTAAATAATATAACATGGAATGTCAAACATTCCAACATTCTGAGATAGTCGAAAATGCTTTGTTATGTAGGCATAATTAAGTGAAGCTCCAACCCAGAGCCTAGGGTAAACTTTTGCTACAAAGGATGTATATTTCATATTTTATTTTCGACTCGTGTTAGAGGATTGCAACCCACGTTATTACTAAGAGGTCATAATGGCTCAGAAATGACTCCTGTGCAGAGGGGAATGGTATCAAGTTCACAGACAAATGACGACTCCTTCACAAGACAAACAATGGAAAATCAAAGGAGGTTTCATCACAAACAAACCTATAAGATGTTTTCTAGTAAAACGCACAAATAAGCAAAAGCACAGTAATCAATGAAATAAAAGAAAAGTTGGCCTGTAAACTAAACACCATATTCGATGCGTCCAAATACTGAGAATGATGGTATGAATTCTTATACAAACTTTTATGAAATCAATGCCCTCCTTACTCTATAGAGGGTCACAACAATTCATGATGTTACTATTTATAGTGTAATACGATATTACGAAGAAAATGTAAAGAGAATTTCACTAATATGCTTTTTCCTGAGAGCTATAAAATAGATATCTTGACTTACCTCCTTCAGAAGACGGAGAGACTATAAGTTGACGACAACTCAATTATGTCAGTTAAAAGATATTAACATTTTTACTTTTCATTTTCAAACAATGAAATTTCCTGCAATCGTCTTTCGTGCTTTCTTCAGATCATTGTACATTATCATGACAACAGTGGCGGATCCAGTCGGGGAAGCACCGGGTACGCGCCTAATTTTTGTTGAAACAAAAGAAATAAAAAAAATAAGGGGGCGAGAGTCCCCCTTTAATTTTGTACTCCCCCCCCCTTTTTTTATGGAAATCCTGGATCCGTGGGACAAAACATTATTGCTGTATAGCCTATCAAAATTCCATATAAGAGCGAAGAAGGTGCAAAAAAAACTTGAAAAAGAACAATATTACATCTATTGAACGGCTGATGGTATACCATTGTTCAAATTTCATTGATTACTGTGTTCTATACTTTTGCGCATTCAATGAATCCACATAGTATTCAAAGATCTACCGTCACTGTCTTGCTTGCAAGATATAGTGCTATAAGTTACACTCATAAATCCATATTATATGCAAATAAGATCAAGCTATCATATCATAATCATCCGGCCCCTAACAACAGATACTTCACTCTTCCAATAAGTGTGTAAAAAAATATAATCCCGCCTATTGTATAATATACTTCAAAGTCATTTTTGGCAAGTAGATACAATTACCGCGTAATTACATCGCAAAGGATACAACTAATTTTTTTTTTTTCATTTCAGAAAAAAATATACAAAGTATCAAAATAATCTATATCTGTACCGGTTCACGTGAGACTTTTAAAGAGATGGTATCTTCATTGTCACTATTTTCATATCTATCATTTCTATCTTCATAATATTCACAAGACTGAACACGGAGTCCAGCTCGTTGGATCTTGTCAGTGCACGTGCTGCAAAATAGAACAAATAGGGCATGCCCTATTTGTTCTATTTTTGTGTTTATGCTGTGTGACTGAAAACTGGACAAAAGAGGCCTCTCCGAGATTACATAATTGAGAGTGACGCTCTTCGTTCGATGATTTTTGCCTCCAGAAACAAAAGTGTATATAAAGGCATTTACTTGCAGTCAAATTAATGCTTTGTGAAAAATAAAACATGATAAAACAATAAATGTGAAAAATATCACTTGATTTTCCCCATGCAAGATTAAGCACTGGATTGTGCTTCCTCACGTGGGTATACTAGAATGTTTGTGTATTCCTATACACCAAAAGCTGCAGTTTAAAAATAGCAATCGCGCACTATCTGACTATAGACATAATGCGCTTATCGGAAACGTAGGTAGCGCTGACGTTTTATGTTTTTGATCATTTCATCGTTTTCGTATAATCCGCAATATTTGAACATAAACGATGAGTATTACCAAGGTGGTTGGTCTCGCTCCTACATCCTTCATTATGATTATTTTTTTATCACGCTTGCCTCAAAGGCGCAAAACTCGTGGAGCATTGCTTTCAAGACTGATGATAACGCGCTCCACCAAAGTATAATCCGTGAATCGCTTCATATGCCTAAATGCTTTCGATATACGGCATCAGAGCTCTGTCTACAGGTATAAATGAGAAAAACAAGAGAAAATTTCGGACATTGTTCTGTTTCATTGCGCCTTGTCAAATTCCTATAGCTGCAGCTCGCCGGCATGGCTGTCTACAGCGGCATGATTATGGCATTCTACGTGGTTCTCGTCTGTATTGGGGTGCCAGGAAATACAATCATTCTAGTCGGCTACGGCCTGCGAAAGAGGAAAATCGGCACTGACATCGTGATCATGGGGATGGCGTCCATCGACCTCTTGTGCAGCCTTCTCCATGTCATGAAGATGAATGTGGGAAGCTTTGCCAACGACAACTTCTGCCGGTGGTTGACGTTTTTGTCGATGGCCCCCATTTTCGTTCAGCTTCTCCTTACCACCACGGTGGCCATCGATAGATATATGGCGATCTGCTGGCCGCTGAACCGGCGCCTCACTCCTCGCAGGGCTCTCGTCGCCGTATTTCTCTGCTACTTTGTTTCGACCATGATACCTATCCCCGGCGTCGCGATGGCTTACTACGACAAACGCTCAAAGGTTTGTAGGAGGACCGATAAGTCCATCCAGTGGGTAAGATATTTCCATGCAGTTGTTTTTCCAAGTTTTTTCTACCCGTCCCTGCTTATGACTGTCCTCCTCTACATTCGAATCGCACACGTGCTGTACAAGAGAGTAAAGATTCATGCCACACTCGTCGGACTTCCGAAGAAGCCGACAGCGTCAGCGACGGGAACGACGAGCGCGACGGTCTCCGGGCAGCTCCGACTGATGCAGGAGAACTCGACCGCAGTGACGGGTGCTACTACATCGCACGTCCAACATATCGAGATGGCGCCGGCGGCCAGTGGCACGACGCACAACCAAGGATCATCTCGAATGGCCCTCCCTGCTACCCAGGGCGACGAGATGAAAGAGAGAGGGCCAAGCTTCAACACACCAGGTATCAAGGGATCCGGAGAGCACCCCTCGAGTGCTGCCCCTTCCTCTGCTGCGACAACGGCGGACTCGGCCATAGCAGTGCCGCCAGGCGGACAGCGGGCAAAGGATGGTGCCGATGCCGATCAGCAGCTGCAAGAGCAGAAGACAACTCGTATGCTGGTCGTTGTCACGTTGGTATTCTTTATCAGCTGGATACCTGCCATAGTCCAGTCCCACGTTCCTCGAAGTACATGGTATCGAATCGCTTTGTCGTCAGACATCATACACACCCTCTACACTCTCAGCTACCGGCTCCACGAGATCAACTCGGCAACCAATTTCTTTCTCTACTGGGCCTTGAATTCGCGCTTCCGTCGCGATTGTAAGATTCTCTATCGTAACATCCGGAAACTTTTCGGCATCTGACGGACGAGTCTCCGTAATGCATTTTGTCTTGGCTTGGTTTAATTCTTTGGGTGTTACACCGTACACGAATGGATGTCACACAATTATTCATGAGGCAAATGAATATGGATGCCGACGCACTTTGTAAGAATGTGAATACATATCTTTCCCTATAAGTTGATCAGTAGTATCATGATTATGATATTTCACTTGTGATTGTACTCATTTCATAGCTTGTTTCTTGTGCGGATAATGAGTGTTGATGTTGGTATTTTTAATATCATTTTTATCAAAATTTTACGTTACATATGAATTCATTATAGGGCCTATATCTTTTTGTAGTTTACATGAGTGTAGGAGATCAGGCGCATCCGTGCTGATTGGAATATAGATATCACAAGTCTTGCGAGCAGTAATGTAAAGTTTATATTCACAAGTATCTGAGGTATATGTAATTGCAATTCAGATGCAACTGTTTTTTCTGTGAGTAGCCTGTATATAGTTTTATTAAAGGAGACCTCCGGATGATTTTCAGATTTTTACACTTGAACAACTATAAATTAGTTATACTGAGGACAGAGTTTCAGAATTTGTGATAATTGGGACGAAGAATAAGAATATTTTCAAAATTTAGAACAAATTGCAATGAGCAAGGATGATGACATGGCAGAGTCACCGTAAGAATGCATGATTTGGGGCTCAAGGAAGCAGAACAAAAGAAGAAGGCATGCATAGATTATACACAGGTGAACTTGCAAGCAAGCGGTATTGTAATGGAATTACACTGCTACATTTCTGAAATATGTGAACCTCCTATGTCATCATCCTTGTTCAGTGTAATTTCTTTTAAGTTTTTCAAAGTATTGTTTCTCTGATCAAGAACCACAATAAATTCCACAAATCTATACATGGAGTTGTCGATTTATGTGCTACATGATGTGAAATTATGAAAATCGTCTGGAATGTCCCTTTAAGGATAATTCACCCCCAGATATACATGTGGATTCAGTGATTGAGTGAATACATCAGTGACATTTGAAGGAAATCGGGCAAATGGTTGAAAAACAAATTATGAATTTTAAAGTTTGAGAGAGAGAGAGAGAGAGAGAGATACATGTATTGTATTCTGCTAGCGCTAGCATAACATGTGTAATACACATCACTATTTTTCCTGAAAACTTATCACTACCAGGTGGCAGCTGCACGTTTGTTTCTGTTCTGTGCCTTTCACATGAATCGAAAGCATTCCATGACCTCGACTGTCAGTCTCTCTGCAGGTAGTATAGCCACCAGAATATGGTCATTAACACACTACTCAAAGGTATCTCTGACAATTGGAGGAATAAAGAGACTATTATATGAATATTGATGTTAGTATAAATGAATAATAAACAAATAAGCAAATATATAAATACATATATATATATATATATATATATATATATATATATCAAATGCATAAGGAAAATATGTTATAGTGTTACAAATATATATATTTTTATCATATGATCACGTCACCATATATCATTTCAACGTGACTGACGTCACCATCTTTCAAGAATGTGACAAGTTTGGTGAGAGTTTGTCAATATCATTGACGCTGCAATTAATTCTGATATGCGTGGGCATCACAATGCCTCACGCTAAATTGTTGATGAGATTTGTTGTTGTCCCGTGTTTTCGTTTATGTTTTGTTTTGTTTTCTTTTCTTTTCTTTTCTTTCGATCACCACAATATTGCGAGGAATAAAGTCTGGAGCTTTAATCGGCCTAAATAATTAATCCCCGAAAGTGAGGATTAATGCCTTTCAATGAAATATAAAATAAAAGATACCATCAGGCTTACCCGTATACAATGAAATACATGCACATGAAGCGTATGTAACGTCGTTTTGTTTGGGGAAAAACACACAGCAGTCATGAAAGGCATGAAATAAATGCTATATCGCCGCTATTGATGCAAGAACACGATATTCAGAGAGACGGGGACGAAGTCCTTATCATGTTCTACAGATGCATATGATATACTTGTATCTTGGCCATGTCTTTTTGTTTTTTATCATTCAGTGTGTATTTGCCGTAGATATATTCATCGACCGATCTTTAACGATAGTTTTCGTATTTTGCCTCTTTAGATATCACTCTATATCACACACATTATGATTTTAAACTTTGAGTGTAAGGACTTTCCCAGATAATCTCTTTCCCTCTCCCTCTCCCTAACCGTCTGGCAATTCATGCCAGATAATCGTATTATGTCACCTCCTTTGAGCTGTGCAAATTATTGCTGATAGTTGAATACAGTTTGGAAATTCGCGAAATCTAAACATAACAGCTCACTATGATTGCTTTTACACGCTTCATTTTGATTTGCTCAACATTTATCTTGTATAACATGCCGTTGCCCATGTCGGAAAGAAGCGTTGTTCAATGTTATTAAAGAATAAATGAGATATTTCGGTTGGTATTTTTGTTCCGTTTTATTCTGTTTAACGCCTTCTTACAGAATTTCATTCGGTTTCAAAATAATGAATGTATCGGTTGAGATAGAAAGTATAAAACGTAATGAGAGATTAAAGGTATCGTATAGTTTTGGTTGAGACTTAACTACATGTTTCTGTCATTTTTCAGTGACAGGATGAAAAACCTGTAATAATAATTGTATGAAAAAAAATGTGATTTAAAGAGGAATACAACGTTTATTTGATGTAAATCGGTTTTAAAAATGGCTGAGATATCCAAAAGAGTGATACTAATAAAAGGTGGGATGCACCTTTAATTATGATTGCTTTGTTTTACTTTGTTTTTGGATGTTTCAGCCATTCAAAAACCGATTTCCATCAAATTAGACTTTGAAGTCCTCTTAGGATTGTATGTTCTATATGCTATTTCATAAGTGTGTTTTTTTTTGTATCTCACAAAAAGTTAAAAGCCTAATCCTCATCTCCACCAATACAATACATGTACCATCCCTTTAAGATTATAACAGCAAGTAGGATGAGAACATATCAAACAAGGAACAAAATAAACAATTTCCTAAACCGACTGGATGTAAAATGAAATGCACTTGAAAGCGTTTGTGTCAACCAACACGAATCAATGAATGCACTTTTCCAGCAAAGCAATTATCAATTAAAGCACTTTTACGTTGACATAAAATTCCTTATAGAAATCGATAAGCGCGGCTTTAAGAAGATTGTTACAATCATATAAGTCGTGTATAGGATTGTATTTCCATTCGCGGTTTTTTCTTTATGCACTATTGCATTGATTCTTTTGTGTATAAATGTGTCAGTGTAATTCTATTTGTGTTGAAATAAATTAAATGAAGAGAAATAGAATAAAGTCTCTTACATCTGTCCCTTCGGACCTTTGGAAGAGAAGACGAGAAGACGACTTGTCGAAACTCCGCCAGGTAATGAGTTTCGGCAAGTCGCCTCGACACTTCGGCGAGTTTCGGAAATTCTCTTTCCAGCGCCGTGTTGTAGACGAGTCGCCTTACAATGTAAAAGGCGAGTTCAGTGAAGTGACCTCCTCGAATTTTTGTCATATAGAGAAGTAGATTTCGGAGAAATGACATTTCGCTTTCTCATTGCAAACAAGGTGCCTAAAGACAAGTTAAACAGAATTATCTACTCCCAAACTTACTGTGAATGCAGTGTATTATAGTAGAATTAGGAAAATTAGCACATCAATGAACTTATGGAGAAAATCAAACAAGCCGTTTAAAGTCCACATGAATTTATAAACTTTCGACAAAATACTTGTGACGTCATCGCCGGATAGGAGTGTTCCAATGATTTTGAAGGAGAATTCGACAAAATCTAACCTTGTAGAGAAAGTACGTACTCCGTCAACTTGTTGCTGATATTTTATGTCAACGGCATTATATATCATATTCGTCTGTGTTGTGAAGACGTTATGTAAAGTTAGTGTTCTTTCATTTTTACGCCATAGAAAAAAGTATGTGGAAGTCTCTCTATTTTCTTTATATCATTAACTGAATGTGGCATATTAATTGTCATAGAGCCTTCTTATCCAACAATGACGGCACCCTGATTAAACCCAAATCTGGTTTTAAAAAAAAACACACAATTTTTGAACGGATTATCCGATTTTCCTCAAACTTCAAATAACTACTACCCTGGAAACAAAAATCCGCTTGAATACATTTGCGCCTTTTAGCCGTAAATAAAACGAATATCCTTATAGTTTGGAGAGATAATCTTCTTGTCTTAACTTTTAGCCTCACATCTATAAATAATTCTCCACAACACACTCGTCAAAACACATAACACAACAAAAACAACATTTTAAAATACGCAAAAGATTCAATGTCCTTCGTGTTTACAGCAAAATAAACCAACTTGTTTCAGTTTAGTACAGACTTAAGTTGTAAGGGAGTTTTCAGCTAAAACTTCGCTTAGAGATCCTACAAGGTGAACTATGATTTCATGATTCAATAACTGCACATCTCTATAAGCCGAAACAAATATATACCAGGACACCTATTTCATAAAAGATGTTAGGATAGCAACTCTTGCTGCATGGAATGCCTCATGGCAACTTCCTACAGCAACAACCAATCAGGAAGCTGGAATCTTGTCGTGACCTGCATGATAAGTGCCATTCCAGCAAGAGTTGTTACCATATAAATTTTTGAATAAATGGAGCCCAGTTGCGTGTCCAGCCTCAAGCTGAAGTGTATTTCATGGAGGGATTTACCCGTGTCATCTCACCTCACTAGATCTTTCCAGGTGTTATAGGCCGTAATAAATTAATATGATTGACTTTATTAGTATGTTTGAAACTTTGAATCCTAGCTGATCGGACAAAGAGATGGGATGTAATTTCCATGAAATGAAGACCATTCTGCAGAAAAGTTCGACCCTACAGAACGCCCTCTTGCGTTCTGCGAAGCTAGCCCCAAGCAGACAACTTCGATACAGCTGTACACATGTACAGCACAGGTCGCATCCCTCTCAGTTCCGGGACAAATGACGCGTGGGAGGGTAATACAAAATCGTTGGAAATACTGTGTCTACGTCTGGATAGCATGAGTGAGCGCAATTTATTGTCCCCGCATGAATGAAGAGGATTTACGTCTTTTCATTCAACCCCTTGGCACTCCAGTGGGTGGACGGATTTGGACTATTACAAGGCAGTGCAGCGTAGAGGAGAGTAACCAGCATAGGGTGTAAGGTATTTTATTACAAACCAGTGCTTTCTATTCTAGTTTGATAACTGATCAACAAGTTCTTCAAGTCTTCTACACTTCTGAAGGTAGGTGTTTAACTGGAGACCATAGTGTGATGAATATCACTTTCACAATGCTTTGAATAATTATTATTTTCTGCTGGTGCGACTTTCACACAGCTAGTGACAATATACTCTCGTATGTCGTTTGTAAATTCGGGAATTAACCTGCTGTAATTGTATAGGCCAAAGAGATTCTGTACGTAAGAATGTCTTCTTTGTTGGGGTATGCTCAATCCGGTCTGGCACCCACTCTCTCATGCGTGTAGATCACTAGATGGAACGTCGAATATTATTTTGACCATGCATGATGCATGGAGGTGCCTCCCACCTCCCTGATTTGACCGAAAGATCGGTCTGTTTCTTGTCGTCGGGGATATGTTTTGCGGAGACTAAGAATAATATGTACGTCTGGCGTCACGGAATCCCCTCCTATACGTCTACGAAGGAGAGCAATAACGTAAAATAAATAAATAAATGAAAGACTCCTATGGACAGACGGATATTTCTGTCTAGTCGAGTGTAATGGGAGCAGCTGATGGGAATATCGCAGTGGGAATATGTAGAAGCGCATACACATCCGATTTTTGTCGCCGATTTCTTCTGTTTGTGGATGTGGTGTGGTTGTTGTTAGAGTGCGATTCCTTCTGCCTTTCGTTCTTTGAAGCATCACGCATCGGTTGATTTTGGATATATATGTAGAGGTGTGTCGTAATATGGCTTGTCATCCGTACTTGAAATTATTTCAAGACAGAGCTCTCAGTGGCCTGATACATATCCCATTCACCTGTATTCACCTGCCTTGTCGGGCCTCTGGAAAGACAATAGTCTTGTATTGCCCTACCATGCACTTTTAGCAAGCTTTCATCACTGTAGGGCCTATGCCAAACTTGAATACCTTGACTTCTTTATTGCAATATTGACTGCCAGTATTTGAGAAAACTACTCTGTAGAATTAATAGGCACCCTATGTGAATCTGTCGCACTTCTTTGACGGGAATGCGTCAACTTCTAACTTGAATATATTAGTTATAGTTGCTTCCCCAGCCGTCTTTGGTAGCATATATTCCTGTGAGATACTACCTTGTGAGTGGAGTGACCAGTGAAGAGTTTGTTTGCAAAAACCGATAAGTCCATATTTGTCAAATGGAGATATTTGCGATTAAAGGTCAAGAAAAATAAAGAGAATAATAAGAAAATTTTTGCTTCTTTTGACCATAACTTCAAAAACGTACCTTTATATTATGTAGTGACCAACATAGGCGCCGGAAGTGGGGGGGCAGGGGGGGCGGCCGCCCCCCCAATCCAAAAAGTGGGGGGGCAAAACGCATTTTTGCCCCCCCAAAAAGCCCCCCCCCCAAAAAAAAAATGATAATAATAAAAATAAATGAATAAACAAAGAAAATAAAATAAATATGTATATATATAAATAAAAGGGGAATAATATGGCTACAAACGGCAGCTTTTGGACTGTAAAATGTCAAAATTTCCAAGCTCGCTCGCTTCGCTCGCTCGCATCCAGCAGTTGAGCCCGGTGCGATTACCCCTTAATTTCTAAAGCGAAAAATATAGCTACGACGGCAGTTGTTGGACTCTAGAATGTCAAAATTTTCAAGCTCGCTCGCTTCGCTCGCTCGCATTGAATCGTTATGCCATTCTCCTAATGTTGCTGAAAGTAATTGCCAGTAGTTGCGCCCGATGCCCCCACCCCTTAATTTCCAAAGCGAAAGATAAATATAGCTACAAACGGGAGTTTGGGGACTGTAAAATGTCAAAATTTTCAAGCTCACTCGCTTCGCTCGCTCGCATTGAATCCTTATGCCACTCTCCTAATGTTGCTGCCAGTAATTGCCAGCAGTTGCGCCCGATGCCTCCCTTAATTTCCAAAGCGAAAGATATAGCTACAAACGGGAGTTTTTGGACTGTAACATGTCAAAATTTTCAAGCTCGCTCGCTTCGCTCACTCGCATTGAATCGTTATGCCATTCTCCTAATGTTGCTGCCAGTAATTGCCAGCAGTTGCGCCCGATGCGCCGCCCCATTAATTTCCAAAGTGAAAGATGTAGCTACAAACCCCAGTTTTGGGACTGTAGAATGTCAAAATTTTCAAGCTTGCTCGCTTCGTTCGCTCTCATTGAATCGTTATGCAATTCTCCTAATGTTGCTGCCAATAATTGCCAGCAGTTGCGCCCGATGGGCCCCCATTTATTTCCAAAGCGAAATAAATTATAGCTACAATTAAAACTCCAGTTTTGGAACTGTAGAATATCAAAATTTTCAAGCTCGCTCGCTTCGCTCGCTCGCATTTTATTGTTATGCCATTCACCTTATGTTGCTGACAGTATATAATTTGTCGATCGTTTCACACCGTCATTCCATAATCCATGTAAGGAAAACTTACAATGTTCCTCAATGACTGCGTTGTTGAATGTATCACATTCAGTAATGTATTGTAGTCCCATTATTGCTTACGCACACACGCACAAGCATATACAGACCGTCAAAATTACTTTATGGTTCCCCCATGTTTCGACCCACCGTACGCCACTTTACATATATATATATATATATATATATATATATATATATATATATATATATTTATATATATATATAATAGATGTGTGTTCGTGTGTGTGTGTGTGTGTGTGTATGTGTATATTGTGTAACATATGCATGGTCTAATCTTGAGCCCCCTCCAATGTTTGCCCCCCCAATCCAAAACTGCTTCCGGCGCGCCTGGTGACCAATATATCATTTAAAAGGTATTATTTTGTACTTTATGACAGAGACCGCACTTCGAAATCTTCAAAATGGATTTATCGGTTTTTACAAACAAACTCTTCAGTTGTTCCCTGATAATCTATATTCAGTCGTACATGTTGTTTCCGTATCTTGAGGTTGTGGCCTCGAAGATATAAACTCTCTCATCTTTTGTCTCGAAAAGTTTGGAACGGTTGGTGTCGGTGTAAAGCCATTCATGATTCATGATTTTGAAGACTTTGATCATACCATTACCAGGGAGGTGGCTCGATTCCTTCAATGAATGAATTAGTCAAGGTCATGTTTCTGGGATTACTATATAGAGTGTTGAAGTTAGGAGGCATATGATATATTATGTTATGCGTGTCCTAGATGCCGCTCATATTAACAGACAATAATGTATTATATAAAGCAGGAGTACTTGTGATAAGCAATAATGATAACTACGCACGCACGCTATACCATTACATTTTGGCCCTACTAGCTGTAGTGATCGTTACTGCAGAACTATTTTCATTACAATCATGCAATTCCCCCCCCCCCCTTCCTCCCCCGCCTCCTCTCTAGTTCTATACACTGTATTTCGCCCTCTTTGGGTCTCCGTGATTCACTTATGTTTTGTATAATATACAATGCCCGTGGCATGTACATGGAACCGATGTTCTTGGAGAAGGACCGCAAGGTTATACAGCCATCATCGGATCGCCTGTGGCTCCCTTCACCGTCACTCACTTAACCCATCGAGAACGAGTCCCGAGTATACTCGGGCAAGTGTCTGTGGGAAATGTGTGTTGTATAGCAAATCAATGGGTTAATGCAGGCCAAAAAGACTATAAGAATACAATCTCTCTGGACTAGGTCCGATGAATGGGATAGACGTGTGCTACTGTCTGTGGGCGCGGCCGCGCAGAGAGGAATACTCAGAAACGCGATGTTTATCGCCAGCAGGCAAGCAGAACCAATTACGTTTACAAAGTGAGAGAAGCACGTGGTGCACAGAAGGTACTGCGTCTGGAATTTATCAGCATGCGTTTGAGGTGCAATGTAGAATGTCAACGGTAAACGGTTGTTAGAATTGAGGTCAAATCAACGCCCCCGTTGTCAGTTCAACTCAACTGTAGTGAAAAATTTATGTGCACTTCGTATACAGCAGCAATTTAACCGGAAGTATAGGCGGAATACGAAGGATTTTCAGAGGGGAACCCGGATGCGAAATGCATGGTACCTTGCTGACTCAGTGTTTGCGCGGCATGTATGCTTTCCTATGTCAATAAGGTTGTCCTTATGTTTATTGCGCATTTCCAGGAAATAGGAAGTGCACAATTTATTTCATAAGGATAACATATTATGCCCCGTTCCGAAGGGGGCCTGATCAGACATTTTATTCTTTCCATGCCTCGGCATTCGCGTAATGTATAGGTCTATACACGTAATATGTTTTCTTTCTTTGAAATTTTATTATGAATGTGATGAGTCGAAATTCCATTGAGCAGTCGGCTCATGATTTCACGCCAATAAGGTGCGAAATTCAGCAGTGTTAGTAGCCGGGATAAACACTCCTCTACAGTTTATTCCGCCGCTGCCCTTTCCATTATATATGACAATGCGTTGTTGTTGGTTTGTTTGTTTTTTCTTTTGGGGGGCAGTAATACTACATAAAATCAGTCTGCAGTCCTATTAAGATCTGCCTTTTTTAGTGGATTTTTCTCTCTCTCTCTCTCTCTCTCTATGATATATATATATATATATATATATATATATATATGTATATATATATTATATATATGTATATATATATTATATATATGTATATATATATTATGTATATATATATATATATAATATCTTTCTTTGTTTCTTTGTCTGTCTCTGTTTGTCTGTCTGTCTGTCTGTCTGTCTGCCTCTCTCTCTCATTCTATCTCCTTCGTGTATTGGTAATCACGCAGCCATAACACATGAGATAATAAACTTATCGTGCTGAAATTGTGTCAAGGGATTATATTGAGTTACAAAAAACATAAACTTATGTATAATTTATGAAGACATGGTCCTGTTTACCTTTGTGGACAGTGTTCACGATATCACATTTGATGCCTATGTTTAGGTCTGTTGTATCACAAAACACCCTACCATATGAAAATTTCGCAATAAAACCTAGAATATAAGGAGATAATAATCAGTATTTTCTCAAATAACCATAACTGTAGATGGTTTGTCTGGAAACATTTTTATTATAACTGTATGTTCACATTTTGTGTATTTAACAATACCTAACATCGATTATATGGATTTAAATTCTTATAGTGGTTGTTTCTATACCTAACTCATATTTTAGAACTATTTTTAATCACTATAATGCTGGGTTTTGTTTCATCTGCAAATGGTAATACTGGGCGAGCCTGTACCATGGAGCTACTACGAAATGAGTCGAAATGTGCTGTACGTGCTCTGATTGAGGACATAACATTCCATTGATTTCGCTGCCTCTTTTCTGTCGGTGGGAGAGACCGCGGCAGATGCTGTCATTGAGAAGGAATGTTTGTTATACTTTGCTCATCCTTAATTCTTTCAGACGGGGTCATGCTCTATTAAGTTCCGTTATTATACACGGCTGCTGCACACAATATCAATCACATTCGAAGAATCTAGTGGTAGAGCCTACAGAGAAGAGACGCTGTGGAATCAACAAACGACGACGTTAAAGTCTCAAGCAAGCGGATAAATAAAAAAAAATGAGACCAGGTTCAGACGGTATATGCTACAGAATTCAGTGTAATTTTGAGCTGATTAAAGACCATTTCGATTTTAGCACTGTTTTTTCTGGTAATTTCTCATTGCGGGCTTCAGATGATGCCTTATCGAAAGATAACTTTATGCACTGACATAGCAACGCACCTGGCTCATGAATAAACCATTCCTTGGAAGCTCCCCCATGTTAAGTATAAGTTATAAGTTATCTATATTCGAGAGGCAAATATTGTGAAGGGCAGTGTTAACTGATTTGAAAACGAGCTTGCGTTCAGATCTCAAAATTCTAACCCCAGCGCATAGTTATAAAGGGTATGTTGCGGAATATTCTGTTCGCGGAATAATGACGAATTTTACTCAAACTTTTAAGATCCCTCTCGATAAAATGATGCAAAGTTTTTTCCTGTAATAATACTTTTCATGTGAGACAGCTAGGGATTTACTTCGATCGTCATCCATATGTAGACCCAACGACAGCTTATTGGATCACGCTGTCTCATACCGAATTGTGTGCAAATCACACATATGCACACATACGCACACACACAAAACACATAGGCACACTCAATTGAAAATTGCGTAAATATTCTTATTTATACAAAATGAAGCGAGGCTGGGTCTCCATCCTTATCACTGAGTGGAATTTAGTTATCATCTAATAGTCCATTAAATCATTTGCTATTAAAGCGTTATTGCCACGTACCACCCATGAGATAAAGCATGTCTTCGGCTGTATGAGTTCATTCAACTGCGCACGCTTACTACTGATTAGTGACGCAACACGGCTTTTCGTTTTAATTAATAAGCGTGGGCTCGCTAGTCTACGAGAATATTCCTCGTGAAATTCTAAGCACTTTTAGTCGACTGGGCTACTCGAATTTAGGCTCGTGAAGGGGACCCGCCAATTAACTTATATTATGTATTTGAAAGACTTCCATATGTACCCCCCACTAAATATTATACACCTACATTGTACATTGTTGTATGAGCTTCCTCTGAAGTCCGCATTTCCCTAGGACACCGAGATCAATGTTACCCTATCTCTAACCCTAACCCTAACCCTAGTCCTAAACTGAATAAACTCTAATCCTAATCCCAAAGCCACCTAAACTTATTCATGTTACTTATACATCATGTACATGACACATAGCGGGGGGGGGGGGGGGTACATATGGAAGTCTTGCCTATTATATGTATTGATTAATTTTATGAATTGAGGAATGATTTATGTAGAACCGAAATCAATTTTTTACATAATAGATTTGGCGTACATATTCTATGGTATTTTCTTTTTCAGTGATAAATACTGAGTGAATCCAATTAACAGCAACAACACTGTGGACAAGCACCTTCTGAACAGGTGTATTACAAATGAAAATCACTTTTTATAAGGGCTTTTCTTTCATATCCTACTTTCCTGATGATTATTTAAGTGTTTTGAGTATAGAAATAGGAAATAGGTCATGTCGAAAGCACTATTGTGTTAGGTTTTAGCATAATACTAAGGCCTATTGAAGAGCTTGCTTCCACAAAGGCGCAATTAAATCCATCATTTTTTCAATGGATTTAGCGCCTTGTGGAAGCGAGCTCTTCATTTACATACATATAAACATGTATAATGTTGAGTATATATATGCATATATATGCCTATATACATTATATTATATATAATTATAGTTATCATAAGTATCATGTTTATAATCATCATGATAATAATTACCGTCGTTTTATTTCGTGTCATTATTACACTATGCTGTATATCTATAACTTGTATAATCACAATTCATGCTGTAATACAATCATTACCATGTACATCCAATGCTACTCAAATTTTCCGTGAAAGAGACTAGAGAAACGGCATTATAATAAGGGGAAAATCACTTTCACTGAGATCTTCAAGCGTGTCTGAACGACAGACTATGTCTTTGGACTAACAATGTCCGAGACAACGCGTCACAGTAGACTGACCGTTGACAATGGTATCATCTGCCATGGTACTTTCTATGCACAGCGATTCTGCGTAACAATATCCAAGTATTGAAGAAGCACACCCTCCCACATAAAACACATTCGGAGCCCATATTTGAGTACACGCATTGTGAGACATTCGTATTCGGAGTTCTCGACAAGACTAGTGATGTGATTTTGCTCAGCGTCAGAGTGATTACCAAATTTCGACTCCTACCTCAGGTAAGCTTTATACGAAGAATACACCGTATGGTCGTCTTCACAGCGTTCTGTGCTCTTGTAAGCTTTGATTGAAGTGAGTAGGGAGCTGGAGGTGACTTCTGACGTGAGCAAACTCGGTCTTCCATGCATGATTTGATGACGAATAATTATGTTACATAATGCTCCATGTTGGCGTGTGTGTGTCATGAGTCTTTTCGGATACTGCTTCCTACACATAGTCTCTTTTGAAACTGTTCTTTTCTTGTTTGTGTATAAATTTCTTAATTCTTCCTTGTATCTCCAGAAAGCGGTTGACCTACATGTAGGATGGACAACACGACGGATAGCTGTTCCAGTCATGTCGGCTCGATTGGCGAACAGATAGAAGGTGAGCATATAAGGTTGATAGATGATCAGATAGATTGTATAGATGATCGGTACCTCATCATTCAAACGTGGGCATTTTTTTTCCATAGACATGATAGATATATGATATATGGGTACTCCGTAGAGTAGTACTTCATGGGTTATATTCTTATACTGTCCGAGAGATTGGTCTGTATCTTGTAGCGGATAATAATGTTCCGTGAAACTAAGTCTGGGTGCACGGCATCCCTTCCTATACAGAGGAGAGAAGTAACAGTTAAAAAGAAAAATTAAAAATCTCATCCAGACGAACGGCTTTTTCTGTCTAATTCTTATGTCGATATAACACATATATTTTATCTCTCCGCTTTCAAGTGATGCTCACTGATTATCAGGTACTGAAATAAGGAAATATATATCTATGTCTTCTAAAATGACAGTATTGGAGTCTGGAGGGATACCCTCTGTCGATCTAAAGAGAAATCCCTATGGTTCTCCAATGGTACTTGTATTGGATTAAACATAAATAACTGTATATTTACGACACAAGATAGTAAACTACAATCTTGGATGAGTTGACCTCCTAAGCATCCCCTGTGGAGTTTTAACTGGAGGTTGCGTAGAGGGTGGACTTTCAGAAAAAGGATGAGAAGGAAGGGGCCTCAAACAGGGTATGTTTAAACTTTAGGGGGTCCTTTTGGGAAATAGTATAGATGGAGCCAAGTTGTTCCATGCTTTTACAGTGCATGGAAAAACATGAAAACTTATACAGACATCAGCCGTTTAATTTGATCTATCACAAACTGCTTGGTATGTCCCCTTCTTTCTCTTGTGAACTTGTTTCTGAGTATGTTATTGTACTGTATATCCAGATGGCCATGGAAAATCTTATTCAGGCATAATTATATAACTTGGAGAAACTCATACAGACAATGATGATAATTCCACGGGACGGGATGATTACTATTACTATTTGATTGATGGATTGATAGATAGAAATTGCCAGCTAGCTGGCTAGGTATATATATATATATATATACACTGTAGACAGATAGATAATTGTTATATAGATTGATTGATAACTTGGTTTATTGAAAAGCATGCAAAATATTAGGCTAAAGGATATATTACTTATACGTTATACATATTACGTTATTTTGAAATGATAATCTTAGTTATCAATGTATAGGAGCGTGTAACACAATGATAATGCAGACACATAAACGCATGCACATTACACACACAGCTATACCCATACTCCCTGCTCACGCGCCCATTTATACAAACACAGGTTATAATTTCCCTATTATGAGAATGGAACATTATAAACAAACTAGGGATCGACATGATCATAATCAATCTTCATTAAAAACAAAAACAAACAATCGACGATAGGAAAAAAAAACCGTCGACATTTTATTAACAAGATTGGAGACGCGCAAGATTACATGGAGACATTTGACCATGTATAATGTAGTATACTGAACATTTCCCTGCATGTATAAAGGGCCCAATTATTGATTAGTAGGACTAGTAGCATTGGTTAAGCTCACTTTCATATGAACGAACAATGTAGAAGCAATTATACAGAGTGCCAGAAATACATGGGGTAAAACGGGCCTCGACACTTTAGGCTGTCGCTTGAGCAATTTTCATGACTGCATGCCCTCCTTTCTTTCAGTGTTGTGTGAGGGCCTTGAAGCGTACCTCAGAAGTAATCAGCCCGTAGAGTACCCCTTATCATTAAAGGGAACTCATTACATAATCGAACCTCATAGTATGCAAAGGCCTTTTGAGCTTCTTCATCACCCGCTGCTGTCGGATGAGCAGACGAAATGGCGTCGACAGGGCGTCGAGTATGCCGCGGCAAATCTTTTCACTTGTCATGTACTATAGCCTATACCGATGACTTATTCGCAGACCGCATTACAAAGCAATAAGTTTTGCTTCACCTCCCGGAATTCGCTCCCACCTACTCGCGCACTTTGCGTTGGCCACATTTAAGGCAAAAAGAAAAAAGAAAAAAAAAACGAGAAGAAAAAAAGAGGTAATCATGATAATGGCAATAATACAAATAACAAAAACCTAGGTTACCACCAAACAAAGAAGAAACATGAAAAGGGATATGAATAATAGGAATCATTGTTTGGAGATGGCGTAGAGGGAGATGGGGAGGGGAACAAACAGAAACATAAACTGGCAGTCGTATACCATCAGCTAGACAGGTGAATGGATTAAAGAAGCTATAGGCAAGACAGATTAAGAAAGAGTGTGTGTATGCCTGTGTGTGGGTGTGTTATATATCATGATTGTGCGTGTGTAAATAGTATTCATGTATACTTGTGTGTGTGTGTGTGTGGCCCATAAAGATATACGTATAGATAGCGGAGATAATGTCTCATCATAACTTTACTACGCATTATTTTGTCATGGCATATTCAATATCCCATCTACCAACTATCACAACACTTCAGCAGTCTGTTGAATGTTCATACTTTTCATATACTGATTCGCATATTTCACAACAGATTACACGCGAAATTGTGCACAATCATTTAAATACCGTCGTTCCGTGCACCGTTTTACTCTTTAATCCTATACTTATATTGGTCGTACAGTTTCGCCGAAAACCAGCTTGATGTATATAGGTATTTACAATTGGGGTTTTTTGGTTGTTGCTGTGTAATGTCATCTATTGTGGGTGTGTCACAAATCAGAGTTTCGAAACACGTCACGGTTTCTATGGTGATATCGCTATGTTGCAGTAGACATACGAGTGCAATCTGCGATATGCATACTTAATCATTCATTGTTACGCAACAGGAGGATCGAGGGAATCGGATAGAGCAATTTGATCCATGATAGTTATCAAAGTGAGGGTCGCGAGCCGGATGAAAGGATATCCTCACTGATGTATCATTATCAAGATTTGCGTGGAAATGGGCCTATAAAAAAGGAGTAAAGTGCACCAAAAACCTTCGCGATATAATATGCGGCAATAAATGATAACATATCCAAAGCAAGGGCAGTATGGTTAACGAAAATTATGGGCGTGTGAGAAATTACAGTAACACTATAAATAGTCTACCAGCTTTTTTTGTTCTTCTATAGATTAGTGAATATAGTATACGCATTTTCCTTTTCCTACAATGACTGAAAACTGTGACGTGGATACTTTTCAGCCTTCTTGTTAACAATTTACCCTGTCGAAAAGCATGTCACAGTAGCTGTCAGTGTCATGGATAAACCGGGGACTCTTATATAGAGAATCACAATGATTGTAAATTCTTGTGGTTGCAATCAATTACTTGGTATGCAGCGGGTTAGGCAGCGGACTTGCAGGATACGATATGTCTGTTGAAACTTTTTAAGTTGTTGATGTTTCACATGCAATTATTGCAATTAGCAATAATTGGAATCATCTTTATAAAACGCTCCCAAAATGAAATTGGTGTACGCTTTCCACCTCGATTTGAAATGCGACGAAAAAAGTGTACTTACATTAAATTTTCTTTCGAGCATGACTTTTTCGCCAAACAGATACACTGCATATTATTTCTTTTTCAGTGTTTCATTTTTTTTTTTCACTGTCCTATACTAGTCCTACACATTACTGGACCTGTTAGCTGTAACATGCAGGTAGTCGTATTCATATTTATTTATTCATTTAATTTTTTTTTCGTTTTTTTTAAGATATAGGCCTAATTTGCAAGAACATTAAAAAGATAAACTTGAAGAACGACAATTTAAGATGACAATGGACATGACAATATATCCCCCTTACCTGAAGTATATGTGTAATATATAATATGTATTATACAATGTGTAATTTCTTATGTTGATGTAATATGTTATGATGTATAATAAATGATAATATGTAAAATTTAATGTAAAATGTTGAATATATAAAATATTTAATGTATTATTTGCATTAATATAACGAGACATGATAGAACATTATGATTGTGCACTAATGATCAATTTTAATGATCAGTATGTACACTCTGCTCGATGTTTGACTTTAATATGTCTTTGATGTATTTCTCCTATCTCTGTCGACCATGCCATACAGCCTTCCGCAGCATCTACTGGGGGATCCCGCTTCTATCTTTCCTCACCGTGTTCGCCGGGCTCAACCTGTGCATGTTCATCCATTCGTGGGTGATGATCCGGAGGCACGTGCCTTACAGCGCCCGCCGAATCTTCCTCGTCCGCTTCTTCGCACTGTTTCCGGTGAGAGTTTGAACCAAACACGTCCTGGGGGAAAAATTCTTGTTTTGCTGATAATCGTTATTTTCTTGTCGACATCAAATTAGCAACGCTAATGCGTCTCTTTTTGCATGTCTGATATCGAAGGAAATGGCAGCTGAACTGAATAGATGCAGATATTGACAATTTGAAAGAGAAATAGGAATTGCCGATCTTCTGTAACATGTTGCCAATATTAAATCAGTCATAAATATTCAGGAGCTCGAGAGGTCTTTTAAAATTCTGCAAACAAAACTAGGAATTGTATTCAAACAACAAGCAATGGCTCAAATGTATGTTCTATTGATCTCTAGTTCATATGCATGTAGTACTCTAATAATGACAGTGGATATTGTAATACAAAGCACAGCACCAAACCACAGACATAATAATATTATAAGGTTTCTGAAACCTGATCAGTTTAATCATCACAGTATTTCTATCAGGAAACGAAACACAAGTCCATGATCCCATGTTTTCCGTGGCTTAATACCGTATATCTTTATTTTGATTTGTATTATTTGCTGCTGCTTTTACTGTTACGTGTGCAGTCAGTTTTTTATGCTTAATGCATGTCTTCTTCTTCTTCTTTTATCTTTTTTTGAAGAATGTTCAAAAGCTGATAATGAGCTAATTTCATAACTGATCCTTAAGAATGTAAACATTTGTGTCAGAAAATTCTTTCCTTTTGGTATTGATATGGTGACGCCATCACGGCTTGATTTCACAAAATAATGATGATGTTGACCACTGACATTTATTGTGTACAAGTCTGCAGTGCTGTGCCTTTTCTTTTTTACTTTTTCGTTTGGCACATACAAAAATTCCCTTAAGTGAAACAATTGTGATAAGTTTACGTTTTAGAGATATGCCATCAGTCATTATATAATCGACATTATTGATATCGTTATCATTGTGATACGCCTGTCTTGTTAGCACGTGTACCCCATTGTATGTTCTCTATATAAAGCTGTGTACAATGGAAATGCATATTTGGATTTGATAAAGTCTTGCAATGAATACCAATGCCATGACGTGCGGAGAGAAATCTTACACACTTGTCTGTTTCCCCGTAAATATTCCATGGGTTTTCCCCGTGGTGTCACCACGTGCCCTCTTTATGACCTTTAAGCGCAGCATATCCTGTATCTGGTCTCGAATATCCGAAAATGACATGATTTCGCTTTTCGTTGATGTATATTGACAGTATTTGTTTCTTCCGCAGATTTACTCGTTCACATCGATAGCTGGTCTGTACATTCCCAGAGCCGCCCTCATTACGAACTGGGTTTCTAGCTTGTGAGTATAGGCTATATTGGTGCTTAACATTTATAGTTACAGCTCATATATCCGCATCGCCATCCCAGTAACCATTTTTCTTTCTTTAACTGATGAGTTTCTAGATTGCGAGTATATGATACCCTGTCATAAATACGGTTACAGTTCGTTATTCCGAAGGTTCGTTATTCCGAAGATTCGTTAATCCGAAAATGAAACAAAGCTCGTTATTCCAAAGGTTCGTTACGGACCCTATTTCATTGTCGGATCACCTTCGGAATAACGTACCCTATTTCATTTTCCGATTAACGAACCTTCAGAATAGCGAACCCTATTTCATTTTCGGATTAACGAACCTTCAGAATAACGAACCTTCGGAATAACGAACCTTCGGAATAACGAACAGCACCCATGAATACCCATGACATAAATCATTTTACACTGTAACCGGTCCAATTCACCATAGGGTCGTTTGTGTGTGTGTGTGTGTGAGTGTGTGTGTGTGTGTGTGTTTGTGTGTGCGTGCTTGTTTAGATGCATTTTGGATTTGTGGGTTGATTCATAAGTCATAGTTTTGTATATCATATGTGAATATATATATATATGTATATATATATATATATATATATATATATATATATATATATATTTACATTATGAATTATATGGGCACACTCTTTCATGTACACTGTCTACACACCTATCAATCCCTGATCAAACCCGACCATCAATAACGCCAATCAATTGAAGAAGAAAAAAACTAAACAAAACTGTATATCGCTTGGGAATATGTTCTTATATCAATTGGCTGAGCATTTCTCCCTCTCTCATCCCCTCCTAGATACATGTCCACCACTCTCTATGCCTTCGTTCTGCTCATCGTCGACTACTTCGGAGGGATTGAGAAGATGGAAGCGTACATGACTGGTCGGGAGGTGTCGCTACGTGCCCCGCCCTTCACCTGCTGCTGCCCCTGCCTACCATCCGTCAAATTCTCCATGTAAGACACCTGGCAGGTGGACCTGTTGATGTAATGGTCTTCCGTGGCATCAATAAAACCAACAAGTTAGAATTGCATCTATTGCAGTAACATTGCCAGCGTAACATAACGTGACGTAACATAACGCAACATAGCGTGACATTGGCCGCCTAGCATAAATTATGTTAAAGTACTTGTATACTTGGTTCTACAGAAAACCTATGGGGTTACAATGGGGCTTTTTTTTTTGTATGCAAAGTACATCATATTTTCTACCACGAATAAAAAGAAATCATTAGTTTTTTGCGAATTTTGTCATTTTTTTTAAAGCAAGCGAAGAAAGTAGATTGATATATGTCCGGAAACACTAAAGGTTTTATATTCAATATCAACTGGAATCATATTCATTATTCAGACTGTTTGTAGCTGCCTGTCAAATCGTATTTTCTTTTTTGTGTGTGTGATGTGAAATTTCTTTGTACCTGAATGTTGATTTAAGTAAATACAATTTCTTTGTGAAAAAAAAGAAACATTGGCAGCGTAGCACAAGGAGAAGAAGGAAAGAGGAGAAAACAGATGATAACAAAAATTGAACAAAAAAAAGAGGGACAAGTGAAAAAAAAATGAGGAGGAAGAAGAAAGAAATGAAAAGGAGGAGAAGAAGAAGAAGAAGAAGAAGAAGATGATGATGATGGTGATAATGGTGATCAAAGAGAAGGGAGAAAAGGAGATTCTTAAGTTATAGAAATAGAAGTGCAGGAATAGTTTTGTCTAATTCCATTTCTTTTTTTCAATTAGCAGTGGATGTGTTTGGAGGGGAATTCCCTACCAAAATGTATCTATTATTCAGCTTATGCATGGTGCAAAATGATAACCGAAGCACTGGGTGAAAGTTTTGAAGAAAACCACATAATTCGTTCAAAAGTTGTAAAGTTCGTATTGATTTCGTGAGCTCTAAGTCATTCGTGATGCCACAGAAGTAGAATGATATAAAAAATCAACAAGAAAATGAATTCCATTTACATTTTTCCTTCTCGGCCATCGAAAAGAGTATTTCGCGTAGCTCTTCCAAAATGGCATGATGAATAATATTTACCTGTTATACAATATCTCATTAACAGCTGACAGGAATAAATACTTTTTTTTTTCATTTTAAATGGATATATTTGTGGGATTCCTTTATACATCATTTTTCCCGTTTTGTTGATACAAAAACAACATTACAAATTGGCATTATCCTGATAGTCATGACAATGTCTTTCCATCGTCTAGTCAAGAGAGAATTTCAGCTCTAAAAACCGACAAAACGACAACAGCAACTGTGATTTAAATGTTGTAGTATTAGTACTTTAATTGATATTCAGATTTTTAATTCATTCGTTAAGATCCCAAATCAAGACATTGCTTTTAATTCAGATCTATTATAATCTCTTCTCGTGTGATCCGTCTCAGGAAACTTTTTCACACTTTCCGGGGGCTAGTCTTGCAGACAGCGTACATCCGTCCCACCATTGTCTTTATCGGCGCCGTTTTGTGGGCGGATGGAATCTACAACCCGTCCTCGGTAAGTTTGGTGTCACCATGGTTACGCAACTATCGTTATCATTATAATTTTCTCTCTCTCTCTCTCTTTTTTTTTTTTTTTTTTTTTTGGAGGAGGGGGGAGGTTGTGGTTGTAAGAAGGGCATGATGTCAGTTTGAATCCGTAGTCCCTGTGGTTGCCGAAACAAGAGCCTCTGTGATTGGTGAGCTCTTCGCGCCTAAAGAACAAAACTGACCAACTGGCAGACGACGATCCTGCCTTCTGAACATAACAGTGGATAGAGGAAACCCACAACACCCTAAGTTGACGCAAATATCATGGATGATATATCAGACAGATTAACATTTGGAAGTGATTCAAAATCGAACTATCACAACTAAGAAAGTCGTGAGATTTAGACAAAGCAAATAGTGATAGTAATGGCAACCTCGTGTGTTTTAGCTACGGTCAGATTGTGGCGCTAGTTTACAACTCTACAACGTGTGTTTCTCTTATTTGAGTTAACAGGAAACAAACGGCGTAAAATGAAACATAGAGAAACGGAGTAAACCAGAGACTAATATACCGTTCAGTAGGTTGACGGGGTACTTTCCGCACGAGTCGCCTCCGTATTAAAGGCTCATGCGTCACTGTAATGACACGACCTTGATTGTTCGATTTTACGTTTCTTGTAAAGATATTACCTATGTCGTGGTTGTTCATAACTATTACCTACCAGCAAAATTTTGTCAAAACGCGACTGGCGTTATATTCAATTGCTTTTTCGCGGTAACGTGACCTCCGCGTATGTTTGTATGTTAGGACGTGCGGGGCAAAGATTGTTTCCCATGCTAATTTGTAGAGCATCATGCGCTGAGTGTACACAGCAGCCTTCAACTCTATTACAGAAGCATAGCTCCTGTGTATCGTGAATACTGGCATGGCGCAGTAAGCTAATAAAGCACAATGGATTACATGTCAACATGTGATCGTAATGTAGAGATGTCATGGTCATCGTGGGACCCTTATAATCTATGATCGTCTGCCAAATATCAAAGCCAAGGTCTTGAAGTGTGTTCACTGCAGCCTCAAAGGGTCAAGTAGATATAGGAGACTATAAGTCCAAGTTCGAGTGCAGTGAAGTAAACAAAACAGTGTTACTTTTAGTGCAGTTTTCACCCGGTTCGATTTGACTGTTATTAAAAAGGAGACTTCCGGATGGTTTTCCGACTTTTGCATTTAAACATCTATAAATTGGTTATGCTGGGTACAGAGTTTCAGAATTTATCGTGATTGGGTCAAGGAATAAAGATATCTTGAAAATGTAAAACAAATCAGAATGAACGAGGATGACGACACACCGGCTTCATACAAAAATTCACGATTGGGCGTCCATGGAAGCAGAAGACTACAGTAGAAAGAATGCATAGAATAATCATGTTCTACACAGATGAACTTATTAAGCAAGTGGTATTCTAATGGCATTGCATTGCTATATTACTGGAATATATTAGCCTCCTTGTCTGTCATTACCCTTGGTCAGTGTAATTTATTTTGGGGTTTTCAGACTATTGGTTTGTCTGCTCAAGGACCACAATATACATTGTATTAAGCAAATTTATACATGACACTATCAATTTATATACTACATATAATGCGAAATTATATGAATAGTCTGGAATGTCTCTTTGATGAATATGAGAGACAAAGAGAATGGGATGGAGAGTTCCTGTCAATAAGATGAAAAATAGAAAGTTAGGGAATTGTGCAGATTACTCAAGTAAAATATTTGATACAAAAGAGATAAAAGCCACACAAGCAAATGGGCGCAGGCGGTGCTCTCCCTTCGCGATAAAAAAGTTTCTCCCATTGGTTTGTGTACAGATAATATGTATCATGTTAATTATAAAGCAGCTACAAGCTGTTTCCCCGTAGGATTAATCGTTGCTAGGTTACTTCCAGACTGTTGGATGCAAAGGATTATAGATTAGTTTAATGATTTCATTCCAAAGGAAAGTATAATATTTCCGTGAAGATTTATGTGCGGGTAATTTGAAACCTATAATAGTAAAGTGACGAGATCATTAATTCCTCTTTCCTGGTTGCTTCTGGTATCACTGTTACTTGAAGAAAAAGAAAAAAACTTTGCAACTGACCAGACATATCGCATCACTTCCTCATTCGTCTTTCCGGTAGACTAGCTCTGGTTATTCTTATGTACATGAAGCTGTGCTTCGTTTTTCTCTTTTTTGTGTGTTCCGTGGCTGACTTGGCTGATTTTTTTCTTCTGATGTCATGTATTTATTCATCTATTTTTGTATCATGTTACGCTTCGAGAAATTCTGAATAGATTTTATCACGTGAAAAAAAAAATACAACTACAAAATGCAAAGCTTCTTAATTAGGTCCGAATCTGACGGAACCTGACATTGTGGTCGTGTGCCTTAACTACAAGCTGTATATTATTTTGTTCAAGCCAAGTTGGACACGGTCTGGAATTTCACATAATTATTATCGGTGAGGTCTCACATACGCCTATAGCAGAACTGTCCTCAGTACAGAAAAAAAAGTACGACCATGTCATTTTATAATTATCTAATAAGCTATAATCATGAATATGACTTGTGCTATCGTTTTGATTGTCGTCTCTGTTGTTAGTCTAGTGGGATTTGGGGAAAATATGACTGTTAGAGGCATTTTTTAGTAAAAGTTGGGAACCGGTCTATTTTGTATAATTCAAGTACGCTGAATCCAAAAATTCCGGTTCCCAAGCGGAATTTTGAGTCTAAGAGCATCTAATTTGCATAAACAAAATGGCCGCCAATTCATTGCTTTTTAAGGTGTTTCGATGATCTAATTTTCATAGCATCTCCCTAGACATGCAGAAATAGTAGTAATTTCAGAAATTAAGGTGCAAAGACAATATCTAGGTCATCATTTGTTCATAACTTTCACTTTTATATGCAAATTAAGAAGTGAAATATGCAAATTAGGCGTTGCCGCTGATACAGTAATGCATTACCGCATATATATGCACATGTATAATACCCACGTGTTCACTTCTGTTTTTAATCATTTTAACAAGTTAGTTACCGGGCAAACAAAAAGTACTTTGTGTCGCCGGAGTCGAATCAAAATAAATCAATTCAAAAGAATTCAATCAATTCAAGAATTGAATTACACTTATGCAAATATCTATTCATATTGGTACACAAGAGGATACATAACTGGCAGGATTCTAGATTCTACAACGCATTGCTGCAATATATGGATCTGAATCATAATTCTGAAGATAGTTGTCATTGTATCAAGACCGGTTCACGATTCCTAGTGCGCTAAAGAGATACAAGAACCAACCTTATGTATTAAAACAAAACATGCATCTCATTTACATAATAAATTATGCAAATATTTTTCCATTTTCTCGACATATTTTCCCCTAAAACGAAGTTCTGCTATTAAAATGTACCTTGGCGTAGTGAAAAATACAGATATGCTATCGGTCAAACAAAGTGTTCATGGTGTCATCTGAGTCCGAGGAAAATCGAGTGTTGGAATCAACCAATTCAGAATAAAAAAATGAATAACAATGTTTGTAATAACGTATGCAAATTGGTACGCAAGAGGCTTTACTACGACAGGCTTCGAGATTCTACAACACATTGCCGCGATATATGAATCTGAATCATTATAGTTATGATATAATTTTGTATACATACATATATTTTGTGATAAAGGAGATACAAGAAAAAAACACAGTTATTAGAAATACCCCAATAATCTAATTTGCATATAGATTATACAAATTTTCTATGGATATATTCCCTAAAACAAAGTCTTGCTATAAAAATGTACCTTGGCGTACTAAAATACAGCTAAGATATCGGGCAAACACGTTGCACATAATGATGTCGTCAGAGTCCGAAGTAAATCAAGTACTGGAATCAATCAATAAAGGAGAACTGAATGATACTAAAATGAAATATGTTTGCAAATTGATATTCAAGAGGCCGTAGACCAGGCAGGTTTCGAGATTCTACAACGCACTGCCGCAATTGGTATATGAATATGTTTCATAACAGTTATAACAATATCAAGACCTGTTAATGATTCCTGGTGTGATTAAGAGATGCAAAAATTAACTGCAACTAGTAAACAACACACATCTATTATCTCATTTGCATAATAAATTATGCAAATATTCACCCATTTTCTATATGCATATTCACCACCAAAACAAGGTCTTGCCATCAAAGTTATCGAACAATCACATCACTATACATTACTCTATGGATTAGTGCAAGGTCGCTTTTTCCACCCTGTACTTTGTCGTTTTCATTGGATAGATTGGTTTATAATTATTTTCAATCTGTTGAATTTGAAATCAAGTGGCAACTTTCATAAATCTCGTCATAATTTATGGGTTTTTTTAATCTATCTCTTCACCCACTCTGCAGGCTCAAGCAAAAAAAAAAAAAAATGTAACAAAAATCCTGGTATCTCGGACAGTGTCGGAAACAGAAACGTAGAATGAACTTTGTAATTCTAGTAATCAACACCTTTATAATTTGGCTGAAAAGAAACATAATCTGAGTCAAAAAGTCTATTTCTCAATCGAGCTAAATTGATCTGCATTCATGCAAGGTTTGCATCATCACATTGTTGCTAACATGCACACACTGCTGTACATCGTAGGCCTAATTTGTGACATTTGCATCGAAATGTTCTGCAATGCTTTCGCATGCACATGAAATCACCTCAAGGCAAATTTGCAGGATTGGAGCTAGATAATAAAATCAGTTGTACAGGCTGTAGATCAGATCAAAACGTTCCCATCCAATGTCTACTGGTGAAGAAAGATCAGGTCTGGCACAGTGAGCAGGATTTTCTTCCTTTTTTTATTTTTTTTTAAAAGATACTGGAGTATTGTCGTTGGACTGCTTTTCGAGCATCCAGTATACTTTTGTCGGTAAAATGGCCGAACATATTTTGTGCCAAACGAGCTTGTGTGATGCATCTTTTGAATCGAATATAAGTTTATTCTTATAAAGACGACTGATAACAACCATGTTCTTGGAACCCTTTAGTTTTTTTCTCGTACAAGCAGCATCCTTGATGATTGTGAGTCATTGTGAGTGCTACTGTCAGTATCAGTCTGGCAGAAAAAGCACAACTCCAGTATCTATATGGAAGAAGGCCTCCTTAAGGTAGCTATCGGATAGATGTTATCTCTCAAGGGATCAAAAGTAACTTCATGTTCGCAAGGTAATGGAAAACCCAGGTCCTCCATAAAAAGATCCATATCCTAATTCTTAGGCAGAAATTCAAGTGACAATGTGGATATTCAAAAACTATACTTGATAAACCATATAATGAGAGGCAAAATGGCGTCCATTTACGTCTGATATGAAGTGGAATCATCTGTATGTAACATGGTTTCTAATGAGTATTCATTATTCCTTATTTCTTACAATCTACTGGCCCATAAAGCTATAGAGGCCTGTTTGCTAAGAATGTCATTTCTATGATCTGATATCAGAAGTCAGACAGACAAGGGAGCGTGGCGTCGTCCAGTTAAGAATAAATTGAAATGCATCATACTTGGTGGTTATCACTGGCGGCATGTTATCCAAGTATACTGAAAACAAAAACAAAAAGGAACAGGAAGGTGTAAACCCCTTATTTCGCAGATTGCACTGGCTGATGCAATTTCAGAGTTCGAACTGTCTTGGAAGTTGACTAAGTTACATTCTTATAACAGATGTAGAAGGATATAATATAGGTGGATGTGTGCCACACGTCTTTTTTTTCCATTTCTTCTCCCTCACTGCTATTCTAACATCGTTATTAAAGTTTATCATGATAAGGCGCGGTCAGAATGGTAAAAGATCGCAAAGTTTAAGATCGCGACGTCTTCATGATCTTTTGTTGTCCGGTCACACTGGCAAGAGATCGAGAAGTTTGGAGAGGACAGCATTATAAAATGAAATATCCCTAGTTGTAGTGGGAAGTTTCGCGGAAAGTTTGCAGTCACACGCACTTGAAAAACTTCAAGATCTTAAAGACTGCGATCTGAAACTTTTCGATATTTTGCCAATTTGGCCGCGCCTTTTGAGATCTTGGAGATCGCGATCTTAAACTTCTTGATCTTTTGCCAGTGTGTGATCGCGGCTATTCTACAAACTTAACTTTCCAATGGATCCTTCTCCAGTGTTATATATCTAACGGACTTGCAACATAATTTTGTTTATTCATTGGGGCATCAGTAATGTTTGTTGTGACATTAAAGGTATTTTTCGTCGACTTGAAAAAACAAACCAAAAAAAAAAACACCACTTCATAAGACAAAATAGAATAAAACCACCAATCCATTTCAACCTATAGACGAATGTTTGCTATATATAATCATATGTTATCTTTATTATCATATATATATATGAATACCATGTTCTGGTTAACTGGGAAATAGAATTTCCGTGCTAATGCTATAGATTTGCATATTGGAACAATACAATAATGGATGTTGCATATGAACAAAATGGCATTGTTCGATGACATTCCCCCCCCCCCCCATAAAACGTTGAGTCATGATCCGTGTAGAGAGAGTTTTCATCAACTCGTTTTGCGATTATCAATGTACTAAAAACATATTGCATGATATTAACAATTTTATGGCAATATTGCAGCTATTTTGTATGTATTGTGCAAATTAGATTTTAAAGTTCATTCGCTTGAAAAAGACCCGTTTTTTGTTTTGTTTTGTTTTTGTTGTTTTTTTGTTGTTGTTTTTTTGTTGTCTTTTTTTAGCCCTAACGCAATCATTATTGGTTAAGAATCGGGTTTCTTACTTGAATTCTTTAAAAAAATCCAAAAGGACCATTTTAAAGGATTTGAAAAATAAAATCTTACCAGGGTATATAGACTATTGAATGAACTGCATGCGCATAAAACTCATGAAGCCTGCATATAATTTGCCTACCGATACAATACATGTATTTGCATTTATTTTGATACCACTGAGAAGGGATTCAGATTTCATCTAACCCTCCAAACCTTCAAGTGTATATATCTAATATTCGTAACATCCCTCTCAAGAAAAAAAAATATAAAAAATCTTCCAGTGTTAATATATATTTATCTGCATATTTCAGTACTAATTTGCATAATTATGAAAGAAATATATTATTTAACACCTGAGAAACGTTTATCCCTCAAGTTGCTAATTCCATTCTATGTACATAGATTTCAAATCACTTTTTTCCAGCTCGTTTACAAAAAAAATAATCTAGAAAATGCGTGTCTGGAATTCACAATTTCTGTGGCTGGGCAGCCATTTTGTTTATGCAAATTAGAAGGTCAAGATCGGTGAATTTTGCTTGGGAACCGGAGTTTTCCTAACCCTCAAAACCTTAAAGTTTACATCTTTAGTGTTAAACTTGCCTCTCAAGAAAAACATTGTAACAATTACTCTTCCAGTGTTAATATATATTTATCTGCATATGTCAGTACTAATTTGCATAATTATGAATAGAATATACTATTTACCATCTGAGAAACGTTTATCCCTCAAATTGCTACTTCTATTATATGTACAAAATATCAAATCACTTTTTTCCAGCTCGTTTGCAAAGAATTTCTAGAAAATCCGTGTCCGAAACTGAATAACTGACAATTTCTGTGGTTGGGCAGCCATTTTGTTTATCCAAATTAGATGGTCAAGATCGGTGAATTTCGCTTGGAAACCGGAGTTTTCCTGACCCTCAAAACCTTAAAGTCTACATACTTAGTATTTAATTTGTCTCTCAAGAAATAAAAAATGTCAAAATTACTCTTCCAGTGTTAATGTATATAATGTTATCTGCATATTTCAGTCCTAATTTGCATAATCATGAATAGAATATACTTTTTGCCACCTGAGAAACGTTTATCCCTTATAAATTGGTAATTCTATTCTCTGTACAAACATTTCAAATCACTTTTTCCAGCTTGTTTGCAAAGAATTGCTAGAAAATGCGTATCTGAAACTGATAATTTCTGTAGCTTGGCAGCCATTTTGTTTATGCAAATTAGATGGTCAAGATCGGTGAATTTCGCTTGGGAACCGGATTTTTCGGATTCAGCATACTCAAATTAGGTAAAAGAGACCGGTTTCCAACTTTTACTCAAAAATGCCTCTAACACCATTTTAGAGAGCCCTTTTTCAGAAATCCCACTAGACTATGTTATTACTGTGTCACTATCGTCATTATTAGCACTGATACAGTTGTATTAAAAAACAAATCATCATTATTAAGACATTATTTCATCAATTGTTGCTATTTTGCTGACTCCATGCCGTAATTTCCGATCAGATCGCGCCGGACTCCGCCTTCATCTACCTGACGGCTATCGGCCTCCTGTCCTCACTTCTCGCCGTGTTCGGCCTCTCGATCATCTACAACGCCACCGCCGAGCCGCTGCAGTACTTCATGGTCGGCGCCAAGTTCAACGCCATGAAGTTCACGCTCATCCTCACCAACGCGCAGAACCTCGTGATGGGCATCTTCGTCAAGACCGGCGTCATCCCCTGCGTCGGCCCCTTCAACACTGCCTCGAGAGGACAGGGTGAGTCCAATGTTTGTTTTTGTTTGTTTGTTTGTTTGTGTGTTTGTGTGTTTGTCTTCCATCTGAGAAGATGGCTGGATAGCCCATATTTAGCTACACTAAGCTGGGGGTGTTTCATAAAGCTGTTCTTAAAAGTTACGAACGACTGGTGATCAATTCTTGTGCTGAACTATGGAAATTCTGATAAGTATAGCACATCAGAACTGATCACTAGTCGTTCTTAAGTCATTCGTAACTTTAAAAACAGCTTTATGAGACACCCCCAGGTCTTTCATGGGGTCCAGTTGGATGTTAGAGGGGACCGCTTCACGGGGTTAAACATCCTGCTCTTTGCAATGAGTGAATGAAACGGGATCTTTTACGTGCATGAGTTACGACTCTCTCACACATGGCACCTCCATTTTAATATGTCCTAACCGAAGGATAGAATGTTTTGCCTCTACTAGAGCGGATGGCATGATTACACAACATTGCTCCGTCCAGACTCGGGTATCAAACCCGGGTCGCTTGGGTCGGATGCAGACGCGATACCGACTGAGCCAACTCATTGCCATGTGATCATATTACGGTCGCCAGAACCCTGATTGGAATAGCACACCAAGTATTTTGATAATGTTACTCTAAGGGATGGAATAGTTTTGGTTTAGATGCATGAATATTCAGGTTTTAACATTTTGTGAGATAAATAGAAATCACTTTTATGCGTGTTGCCGACATCGCGTCAACTACAAGTAGTACTTTCTCGCAAAATAAGGGTAAAGAATAGATAATTAGATAGATAGACTGATGTGTAGATATGTAGAAAGATATAATCATAGATAGGTAGATATTTAGATAGCTAGCTAGATAACTAGATAGATAGGTAGATTGATATGTAAATACGTAGAAATATACAAATAGATACGTAGAAAGATAGATGGATAGATTGATATGTAGATAAGTAGGGTATCAATGTGGATATATAGATAGGATATAATATAGATTGATGTGATTTCCCTACCTGTCTCTATCTCAATTTAGTCCTCTACAACATGCTGGTGATCTGTGAAATGTTCCTCCTCACCGTCATGCTGAAATTCTACTACTGCTGGTGGATGAGCAAGAACGAGTACGGCCGCGACTCCCTGAGCAAGACCGTCGGCACCCACCCGCTCTCCGACCCGGAGAAGAACAACGGCGCCGCCGGCGAGAACCAGTCCCAGGACGTCGAGAAGTTCAGGGTGACGGATGCCGAGAAGGCGTCCGAGAACGGGGCTTACGTCAACGAGATCGCCATCGACTACGAGAAGAACATGAAGGACGAGGACACTCCCTTGTAAACCAAGTAGAAAAGCAAAAAAAGAAAAAAGAAAAAAAAAGAAAAAGTGCCCACTGCTTTCTTTTTCTCACCTGTGCGTACAATGAAGTTGTGTGTTTTTTTTTTATCTAAAAAGTGCAGCACAGCCTTAATATTTTATTGTTGTTTTGTGTAACCCGATGAAGGCAACTTACTGCAAATTGTTCAATCTACCTTACCATCGTTCACCGAAGTGTCTTTCAACAACATTAACAACAACAACAACAACAAAACAAAACAGCACCAAAAACAACAACAAAGAAAACAACAACAATGACAACTATCAACAACATAAGAATCAACAACCACTAAACCACACATGCAACCATTTTGTCTGGGATGTCCAGATTAAGCCTAGACATTGTTTTTTGTGTGTACTTCAGAGGTTTATGATATATACATACAATATTTATAGTCATGGAATAACTGATAACGGCTGATTATGAAAAACAAGAACTTAAAAACCTTGCGGTTTACCTGTGAATTTGTACATAGATATACCTGTGCTCTGTACATACTTTGTCTGTTCACCAAAGGCCTTTCACTGCATCGCAATGTTTGTCACGTCCATTTACGAGATCTGTTATTATTATTTATTATTATTATTATTATTATTATTATTATTATTATTATTATTATCATTATTTTAATTTTTATTATTGTTATTTTTATCTTTATTTCTATTATTATTATTATCATTATTATTATGTACACGTGGGACTGAAGTACAGCTCCCAAAGTTCCAGAAAAGAAACACTAAATTGTTAGTACCTCTAATTATTTTGTAAACATAAGTAAATGCGTATTGAGAGGTGTACAAGTCGTTGACGGAACATTGTTACTTGTTTGATAACTATTGTATTCTAGTCCCTGCCTGATGATTATATCAAAATCAAAACATATTATTTTTTTCATAATTTGTTTCATCGCCTTCAGTGCTATTCAACTCTCAATGTTTGTGGGGTGAAACACCTCAAGAGAGATTAACATGTTTATGTAAAAGTTATGTCACGTTATTCTAAATGAGGTTGAATGAATATGCAAGGCTGGTGCTTGTAGGAATTTTAGAGCTACATACAGGTAAGATACCTTGTATATAAAGCCATGAACAGCACAACGTATAGACAACGTATAATTTATAGTTTTATAATCAATGTGCACAAATTTGACACTTTTTATCATTGATCGTACGGGTTAGCATGGATCTTCATTTAGGATGTTTAGCTGATTTCATTCACTCTGTAAACGTGTGATTATCTTGAATGGTCTCTGTAAAAGTGAAAACAAGAAACTAGACTGAATTATGTACACTTCGAGGTTGAAAAATTTTAGATACTTAGAGTCTTACCATGCAATCTTGCCATGCAGGTAGGCCCACCGTGTGATGCAGGGCGAGCTATTTTTACATGTATATCCATTGCCTCTTTCCTTTACCCATCTGAACGTATATGGGTAGCAGACACATAATCGGTCTTCTGATTCTGTTTTGTAATGTTTAAAAAAATCATCACTATCAGGCATTTTGAAAAAGTATCATCGATGAGAATCATGAGAGATAAGAACCGTTGTGATGATAATCGTTATCATTATACCATCAAATGAACAAGAATTTTCGATTTAAATTGTGAAGGAAGTCAGGTGACAGTTTTGACTTTGACGTCACGCTGATGTCGAAAGCTACTGATGAATAATCCAGTGATTGGACTTGATGGCTAGATAGTTAAGTAAAATATTTTGAGTTTAGAAAATAAATGCCTTAATTGCCGGATGGATTCAACGGGAGAAAATGGCATGCAGTCCAAAGAATATGAAGTATTTATGCTTTTGAAAATCCTTAATGATACTGCACTGCAGCGCAACTAATACATGTGTAGTATATCTGGCTAGCAGCTAATAAATCGTATTTCAAATTATAACTCTACTCACGTTTTCATAAATTGTGCGTAAACTATATAAATATACAAAGCGTATAATGAAATCATTATGTACTTACGTTCTAACCCTTTACGCGAGTAATAAAACACTGGTATATTTATTGCATGACCCTCTGGAAAATTACACAAGAAGAACTCTTCATGAGAAATTGAGGAATCTTAACAATCACAAATTGTGCATGTAATTTTGCTATATGTACCAAATGATATGGGGTGATTATATACCAAATATTCTGTATTGACTATGAGCCAACTAATACAACTGTTTGTGTCCACGAAAGATTTTTCCTGTCGATTGATTCTTTGAGGAGTGTGTGTGTGCATGAGAACCGTGTCTCTATATTATGTACAATTGTGGTTGATCAAGTGATAACGAAAGAGAAAATAAGTTGAACTGCGACACATTCACTCTCTTTTATTTCATCTCTTCAAAATTAGTACAACGTTTCTGTGTCCTACGGTGCAGTCGTTGTGTCTACGATCAAAGGGAAATACATCTCCATGCTCAAGTGATGTGAATACGTTGCGGGTAACCTCAGGCAAGCGCAGAAGTGAAAGCTTTCAGTCGGACAGAGAAGAACATTAGTACAGTTAGTGGTCTAAATTTGAAATGTTTTTGATCATAATCACAGTAATACTCACAAGTAGTTAGGACGATGTAACTTTGATAATTCTCTGTGTATTTATTTGTCAATAATTTGGTGACTAATGTCGTTCTTTCAGTTACAAAGTCATCATCGCTAAATCATAACTACTCATGTAATCAAATCATGTCAAAAACATTAAATGTGATAATGATTTGTGTGCAAACACGGGAATTATACGTAGGCAGAAACTGTACGGGAGGAGATGTGATTTGTCACGAGATACGGTTTATTTCGAAAGTAATTTTCATGCTTCTGTGTGTGTGTGTGTGTGTGTGTGTGTGTGTGTGTGTGCGTGCGTGAGTAGATCTCATGCATCTCAGTTACAAATCAAAAAGATTTGTGTAGTTTTGGTGGAAAAAAAGAAAAAAGATTATTTGTAAAGTTCTTCTAATGAATTTAGGCCTACTTTTTATCGCTCTTTTAATGTACATAGTATGAATTACAGGAGTTCCCATCCAAGGGATACCAATTCTAATTAATCTGTCAATAAATCATGATAGCTTTTGAACGGATTGTCGGGTTTTCTTCAAATTTTCACTGAATAAGCCTCTACTCTAAAAAACACCCCCCCCAAAAAAAAAAACAAACAAACAAACAACAACAACAACAACAACAAACAAACAAACAAACAAAGCAAAGTAAAACAAAACAAAACAAAACAAAACAAAACAAAACAAAAACACTTTACCCACATAAATGTTAAGAAATAGTTCCCCTTTGGCCATCGTGTAGAATTGTCCGGCCGCAACGAGCGGCCCTTCGATCACAAAACGGTTTCTTTCGCGAAGTCTTTGAAGTGTTCATTAAAATGTAATTTTTTCCACACATTGGGCAGGCATCTCTAACCATCATACAGAGAGGAAGAGGAAACACACATGCACACAAGTAACTATGACGTTGAACAAGTTGCGTAGAGTTTATTTCGTCGTTTTCACCGCGTCCATCTTAACTGCGACACATTCAGTTATAGCATATCGAGTCGATGGCACTAAGATCCTTAGTTGTATGACCCATCTGCCTTGCCTATTGCGGATATAAACCTTCTCAAAAACCTTCTCAATGAGTGCTCATCCGATGTAAATCAATCAAGGACACATTCGCGAACGTGGCATGATACTCGTTTGTTTTTAAAACAGGTTACTCTAAGTTATAGCCAGCTACGCAAGCTCGCATTAAAATGTGTTCTCGATCTAAATCCCTTCATTTTTTTTTATCTTAGCTTGCCCAGCATGCCCAGAGCAATTCGAGTAAATCTTGCTGTTTTTATCATTCCTTTACAGGAGCGAACTTTGTGTTCATGTACAGTTCTTTTATGGAGTCGGGTCAACGAATCTTTAGGTAATACTGCAGGATGCTATACCAATATACAAAGCACTGTCACGTAGACTTGATGCTACCGTGATTATTATGGTATACCCGTATTTAATGGGATGTGAAGTAGCCGCAAAATCATGTCATTAGAATAAGATGAGGTTAACAACAACTATAATTAATGCATACAGCTGCTTCATAATGTAAGGAAAAAGAAAACCGAAGGTGAAAAGCCTTTTTGTTGGAAGCAATGTGACCTCGTACGTATAGTGGAAGGGTATAGATGCGCTTAGTGTGTTTTGCTCCTTGTGTGTGCGACGCATTCATGTACATTACTCATTTAGTAATAATGACTGGCGATTTGGTTTTTTGAACAGTCAGTTTCGTTTCTGCAAAATGCGCCACGTGATAGCAATTTGTGCAGTACACTTGAATATGTGATGCTCCAGTGTGCATTGACCAAAGAGGCTATACGGAGATCATGGAGATATCGTAGTCACTGTCTATTCGTATAATACCTCTTTGGCACTGGTCCATACCTCTCGCCATCTTGCGAACACGCGCACGCACATGCTCATGATTTTGCTGCGACAATCAACTACGACATGCAGAGAAGGACCAACTACTGTATAATGAGGAGGATGGGAGTAGCTTGGTCCTCTTTACGTTTTCTGCAAAGGTCCAATATGAGCTAAAATTGTCACCGGCCGATGACCGTCCTTATATGGCTATTTCATTAACACTGCGAATATTTGGAATGTCGAATCATCAGTATCTGTCCACCACCATCATGCTGTCCGAAACCAGACGTTTTGCGTATGCAGCGTGTGGTGACCAATACTAGTAACTTACACGACACACTAAAGCACATTGTCCAAGGAATTTTTTTTAACATGCTAAGTTGCAATCAATAATGAGGTAACACGAAAGATCCAAAGGAATATCAAGTGTGCCACTTTCGAGTGTACATGGTAACGTGTCCATTGCCTGCATGACTATCTAGTCAGCACTGCACGGGTCCTATTCCAAGGTTTCTCCATGTCAATCGTTAGCCAGAGAGTTAGCCACAGGTTGGAATGCCTATCCGTAGCACCATTAGCATTTTGATCGGATATTGGCTAAAAACAGTGCTCAGGGAGGTCGTACAATTCAACTCTGACCTCATCTATACTGACTTCATCAACTGACTTTGACGCATTATGAACTACATGCTAGCTGGGTGAGACTCCACAGCTATGTGAGTGTTCCATGCATGGTCCTCCGAGTGCAAACTTGTTGTCCTCTCTTCGCTCTAGCAGCACTCACAGAAGTATGCAACAGGACGGGGAGATGATGCAATTCACCAGTCTCACATTCATCAAATGATTCCTATGAGTACGTGATCTCATACCACCGTCTCGCTCTTGAACGAACCGGTCTTCGAGACGTTCGACAGCGAGCCGTTGGCGCTGGTTTTCTCTTGCAGGTCCTGGATACGCTCGTGGGTGACGCTCATCGGCTCCTTCTCGTCGACACCGTCGAGGTCAAGGTCGTCAACCGACGCCGACATGTACTTCATGCCGTACTCGTGACTGATTATCCAGTGCCAGTAGTAGAGTTTGAAGACGAGGGTGAGCAGGAACATCTCATAGACCACCAGCATGTTGTACAACACTATGGTCACAGAGGTGAATGAGGGAAGATGGAAAAGAAAGATGAGGATGAGGAGAAGGAGGGGGAGGAGGAAGGGGAAGAGGAGTAGGAGGAGGAGGAAGGGGAAGAGGAGGGGGAATAGAAGAAGAAGTAGGAGGCGGAGGAGGAGGGGAGGAGGAGGAGGAGGAGGAGTAGGAGGAGGAAGAGGCGAAAGAGGAAGAGGAGAAAGAGGAGGAGGAGAAGGAGAGAGAGAGAGAGGAGGAGGAGGAGGATGGAGAGGAGAAAAAGAAATGTTAGAACTGTAAATTCTTAAATCTTTCTATGGTTTCTACCATATCTACTAACACTCGCGGGTTTAGTCAAAACTGTAGATAAGTGTGAGTGGCTTCTTAGGCGAATGGAATGTTGAAACAAGATGCATGGCACAGTAATTTTAGTAGGCGAACTTAAGTATTGATTTATGTTGCTTTAACTTAGTTCGTTCAAAACCGATTAAAATAAATTTAATGCATACGGGATCCCGAGTTAATGTCAGTGTGTAGGTCTCTTAAAGAGATTAGTAATTAATCTCTTTGGGTCTCCTCTTTGTAGAAGGCTGCAAAGCCACTTAACATTATGTTTACTCTTAATATTATGCAAACTAGATGAACATCAAAGAATCTCCTGTTGCACTACATCTCTTTTTATAACGATTTTATCATAACAAAGGAAATAAGGAGAGAAGACAATACGTTATAACAATTTGCCGATTGATTTTCTCTGTTTCCTTGTGTATGTAATGTGTGCATCTATGTGCATGTAACACAATACAGTATGCCCCCCCCCCCCCCATACAACCGGATTTTCGCATTAATAACTTCCAATATGATTAAATTGTTTGAATGTTATTTCAGGGTCTTGAAGTATAACATCTAAGCTATATTTTGCAGAAAACCCCATTCAATTTGGTTAAGTGGTCACAGAGGAATGTGGAATGTTGTAAAGCATGCCATAGGTCTGATTCTTCCAAGTTTAGCACTTCGATGCTCTTGGACATGTTGGAACTTCATATTAATGTGTGAACACAATGGACAGAAGTTGGAGGGGAGGGATTCCTGACATGCTCTACAAAACTCCTCATTTCTCTTTAACCACTGAAGCAAGTTGGATGGGGTTTTCAGTAAGATGTGGGCAATGATTACCTACCCTATAATTGTATTTGGATTGATTCACTATTTTTGAATAATAATAATGATAATAATGATAATGATAATTAATAATAATAATAATAATAATAATAATAATATATAATAATAATAATAATAATAATAATAATAATAATAATAATAATAATAATAATAATGATCATCATCATCATCACCATCATAGTGGCTACTTGTATAGCGCACAGGTCCACCTTTCAGTGCTCATGGTGCTGAAAGTTAAAGTTGTCATTGCGGAAGGTCATAATGTATTTTTTTAGGGGGTGGGGCATACGTTATAAACTTACATTCACCCCTGGAGGCCGAGTCTAAGATGCCGACGCATGGAATCACATTCTTCTTCACAAGAATGGCGATGATCAGGTTCTGGCCGTTGGTCATGATGAGAACGCACTTCATGGCCGTGAATTTTGCCGACACCATGAAGTTCTTCAGCGGCACAGCCGTGGCGTTGTAGATGACCGAGAGTCCGTAGACGGCGATGAGGGAGGACACGAGACTGATGACGTTAAGGTAGACGAAGGCGGAGTCGGCCTCGATCTGTGAAGATGTGGGGGTGGGGGGAGAGAAGGAGGGGATATGATTGAGGGTGAAGCCGCGATATACTCCCAAATAGATTTTATAGATACGATGCTACTTAGAGAGATGACTATGATAATAATTTGTAAACGCTACTGAAAAACCTCAATATATAAATTATAATAGCAATGAATACGATAGAGACATACAATTAAGCATTGTATGCCTAATGCATTACAAATCTTGTCATATATCTCAGGGCAGCATCTTCGTAGTTGAAACGCAACTGACATATTTCAAGATGTCTTGCCATTAGCCATCTTACCATTACTAGCTCTCTATTTTTACACATGAATCTTACAACGGTGATGGAATCGAAATTCAGAGTGAGTATACGCCATATCGCCGTATTCCCAGCTAACAGGTCGACCAGCCTCATAGCAAACTGGGAGCTTCACTTTTTTTTTGTGGTAGTTTCTATGGCAGTGTCAGGGCCCAGCAGCAAATTGCAAGATGGTTTCAGATTTTTTTCCATTTTATAACAATAAATGATTTCCTTGTTTTTAGTTTCCACGACTGAACAGTCAATCTATACTTCCAAGAAATTACAGAGTGTTAACATTAATGCAGTTGTCAACTGACGCTGTGAACGAAGGATAACCTGACTATAGTGTTAGTGTTGATGTCGGGAAAATGCTTGCATTTGTGGTGTCGTTATTGTCGTTACTGTCACTCAATGCAAGGAATAATCAGTATGAACAGCGTATACCACAATCCTTTGAGAAACAATTGTTGGCGTAGATTTCCCTTCATCTATCGTGTCTGTAGGCATCATTACACCACTTCCATGCACTACAAACACTGTTACTATATACACTTTAAAACGCATCCCACGAGACCGACACCCACGAGTCATACAGCCCATGAGTTCGACTCTAGGCAAATAAAGCCCACGAGTTCGACAGATACAACGCGGGGCTTAATGTGTCGGTCGCATGGGCCTTGTTAGCTTGGTGTCGAACTCATGGGATGTATATAATTATGACCAGTGAGCTGTATTACTCATGGGCTGTATGACTCGTGAGCTGTATTACTCATGGGCTGTATGACTCGTGAGCTGTATGACTCGTGGGCTGTATGACTCGTGGGTGTCGGTCTCGCGACGTACAACCTTTAAATCATGTTTTTGGTTTTTTTTTGTCTACATCAATCTGAGCAAGCGTAATTTCCTTACCACGGATGGCTTGTAAATTCCATCTGCCCAGAGGACGGCCCCTATAAACACGCACACTGGTCTGATGAATGCAGTCTGAAGAACCAACCGTCTAAACCGATGAAAGTTTGTCCTGATGAAGAACGGCAAAAAGGGAAAATGAAGTGTGCATAGTTTAAAATCAGTGATTGTGGCATATCTTGATCATAAAAGTGCTTTCGCCGTTAAACGGACATGCAACAAAACCAGTACGGCTGGCTTTTGTTAAGCTCTTTGCTCTATTCTTTATCTTTCGCCTCCTCCTCCTTTCTATTATATTCATCCATCTTTCTCTCCTCTGTTGCTCATCCCCTTACTATCTTTCTCGATCGCTCTCGATCTCTCTCCCTCCTCATTCCATTTCCCTTCCCTGTCACTCTTGATCTTTCACCTTTAATCTTTCCGTCTTGTGTTAGACCTCGGGCGTCACTCGTTTGTTTTATTTTGTTTTACATCTTTGTTCCCTCTCATCACCAACATAATTAATTTGTAACAATTCATTTCTTTTAATGAGTAGAGGATATGACACGATGAGACCTAGCTATGACGTCACTCGTTGACAACATCGTTGTTCCCTCTTATCACCAAAATAATGAAAATGTTACAACTTATTATGCCTTTATTGAGTGGAGGATATCAAGGAACGATGACAAAAACAAACAAACAAACAAACAAACAAACAAGCAAACAAACAAAAGACAATACTATACTCTAGATACAGGATGTCTGCCCCCACCCCCCCCCCCCCCCGAAGGAAAATCTAGAATTCACAAATAATTCTTCAAGCGGTGGGTGCGCTGTGGCATAGTGGATAAGACTCCCGACTTCCGATCGGAGGACCCGAGTTCGAATTCCCGCCCAGTGCTTACGTCCTTGGACAAGATGTTTTTACCCACTATGTCCTTCTCAACCCAAGTGTATAAATGGGTACCTGGCAACACTAGGGTAATAATAATGACAGGGCCCTCTGGTAGAGCAGTGGCAACACTGAAGAGGCTACCCTGGGTAAATAAGACATTATTATTATTATTAGTAGTAGTAGTAGTAGTAGTAGTAGTAGTAGTAGTAGTATTAGTATTAGTATTAGTATTAGTATTAGCATTAGTATTATTATTATTATTATTATTATTATTATTATTATTATTATTTCTTTTTTTTTTCTTTTTTTTTTCTTTCCTTGAACAAGTTGGTGGATATCAACTTACATGGAGAAGTTAATCTTTGGCAGACAGGGGCAGCAACAGGTGAGAGGCGGGGCGGAGAGGGACACCTTGATCCCATCGATGTGGAGCTCCATAGGCTCCACTCCGCCGAAATAATCCACGATGAGGAGCACGAATGTGTAGAGAGTGGAAGACAGGTACCTGGTAGAGGTTTAAAAGGGGGCACTACTTAAGCATCTCTTTCAATAGGCAGCTTTAAAAGTATAATTTACCATTGGGAGCAGGGATTTAAAAAATGTCCGAGTTATCACATTTGTTGTATATGTGTATGTCAGTTGTGTCACAAAACATCTTACCATATAAAGATTTTGCAATAAAGCCTAAAATGTAAAGAGTTATCCCTAAGTTTCTCATTAAACCATAACTGTAGACGGTTTAGTCGAGAAACAAGTTCATTATAACTATTGTTCTCATTTTGTATACTTAACAATACTTAACGTCGATTATACTGATTAAAAATTTCACATTGGTGGTCTTTATCCCCAACTCACATTTTAAAACTATTTTGAAGCACTAAAGCTGTTTTTTTTATCTACAAACATGGTAAATAATGCCTAAAGATCCGCGATGAAAATGCCATATCCGACGAGTTTATCCGCCAAAAAATCGTTCTTCGATCTGCGGTATAGGCGCGTCATAGATAGCATTAGCGCAGCAGATTTAAAACTGCCCCGAAACAAGACTAAATAAACTGGTCAAAACGAAGAGTGGAATAAAATTGAGAGTGGAAACGTTTGACCAGCGAATTGATTACTACATTAATTCCATGTTACTCTGCTTATTATCACAAAATGAATAATTACAATTTCCCTGTGCTCGGAAATTGTTGCAGTGCCATCTATGGGGGCATTCCGTATCCGACTAACGGTTGATCGTTGTGGTTATAGTCTTTGTTCTTCATATCTGTTATTGTAAATATCTGTAAATAAACTGTATTATGATGTAAATAACACAGTCTGCAAGAATCTTCAGCTTATTGAAGGAGGCAGACTTAACAAGAAGAAAGAGAAGAAAAAGAGGAAGAAGAAAAAGAAGAAAAAGAAGAAGAAGAAGAAGATGCTTCTTGAGTCTGGCCGGAGATGTGTTACTGGCGTATTAATTTTTGCATTAATTTTACATTAATTGTTTAGCATCAGGTCATGAATTATAAGAACTATAAAAGTCTGCATCATATTTTGGAAAGCACTACATGAAGAAATATTATGTCGACACTAATCGACATGCTGTATAGTCTGGTGTGTCGGAGTGCAGGCGACTTGAAGCCGGAACTCATGAGCAAGCATCTGACTTTACAACATCTTCGACTGGTACTTACAAGCTCGCACCCCAGTTCGCTATTAGCGATGCCTTGGGCACGTAGAAACCAGCCAAGGATGTGCCAGCATAGATCTGTGTTAAAAAAGAACAAGAACAAGAACATGCTTCTTTTCGATTGAATTTGTTCGGTTTAAAATAACAAATTCTCATGTCAATGTCGTCATATACCGCAAGGACAGTTTATCGTGAATTCAGTTCATTTTCATTTCATTTCATTTATTTCCCGTCCTGATAAAAAGCATTTACAAAGAATGCAAGATGGTTTATATTTATAGAACATTGGAACAAAGCAGGAAAAATGTACAACTTACATAACAATTTCGCAATAGACAAACACAACATAAAAACAGTTATTTCAGTTTGTTGGGGATCAACAGAGACCGTTGGTCTTGGTCTTTCTATGGCTGATCCAAAGTATAGCAGCTAAAATAGTTACATATTTTATATGTTCTGGAATTTTATAAATTCCGTAGTATACTTAGCTTTCCTGCAAATTGAGAATACTAGGCCTATAGGTAGCTTGCTCTGTCACATTTGTTTTATCTTTCAAATTGAAACATTGCATGCGAATTCGCGTCACAAGCACATTCCCTTATCTTTCTTTTTTTTTTTTGGTGATCTAGATAAATGATATGTGCGAGGCATAGTTTTATCAGTTCTTTGGAAAGATTAATGCACAGAAAACATATTCACCACGAAGAGGTGCAAAGTCGAAACTCCGTTCAAGTTTGATTAAGAAATGCTAACGTGAATTCTATAGGACACCCGATATTCAAAGGTATATCCAGGACGAACACTGCTGTTTTTATGAGCGCAGATTATAGCACATTAGACAAAATAAGAATCTATAGTTGAAATTCAAACTCAAAGTTGTTTTGCTGAGCTTCGGCCTATTCACAAAACCGGCATGACGTTAAAACTGCAATTAAAGGGGATGGCTAGTAACTGATCAGTGGGAATCAGTGGGAATGCTGGGGGTGATTGTTCCAATTCTTGTGGGATTCATTATATATATATTGTTGTGTGAAAATTATTTGCTTCAGAACGGTCTCATATTCAAGTAATGTGCAGATTAATGCCCCGTCACTGACCAGGCACGCTAACCTTGAAACATTAAACTGCACATTACTTGAATATGAGACCGTTCTGAAGCAAATTATTTTCACACAACAATAGATATATAATGTACTCTTAAATGAATCCCACAAGGATTGGAACAATCATCACCCAGCATTCCCACTGATTCCCACTGATCAGTTACTAGCCATCCCCTTTAAAGGGAAGCATCACATCAATGGAAATTGGTACTTATGGTTTACATTCAAAGGGTTTTCCATTCATTTTTCTCTGGTTGTGACCCATCCACCTTCTGCTTTGCAGAATAAGTAAACAATGAATGAATGAATGAATGAAGGAAGGAAGGAAGGAATGAATGAATGAATGAATGAATGAACCTAAACATGCATAAACGCATAAAATCACTGAATGGATGATCAAATATGAAGATATAATTGCAAACAAAACTTGTTACATACAAATGCACTCTGCACATACATCCTTACATCAATATAGATAAACATATAGGTGAATGAATGAATGAGCGAATGTAGAAATTAAATGAATGGCTATAGATAAAGAAACAGATAACAACTATCCCTTCCGTTATATAGGTATATCCATGGATATCTATCTTCCATTCTTTTCATCCATAATCTTATGTGTGGGACAAGTGAGCAGATTGTGGAGCTATGTCACCACCTGTGTCCCGCATGGAGAGGAGGAAGGGAAGGGACGGGTTGACCTTTGACCCTTACCGGAAAGAGGGCGAAGAGGCGGACGAGGAACATCCTCCGGTTGCCATAGGGGATGTGGCGCCTGATCCTCATCCAGGAGTGGAAGAACATGATGATGGTGAGCCCGGCGCAGATGGTTATAGAGATCAGGATAGGTAAGCCCCAAGGAACGGACAAAATCACTGCGAGAAACACAAACAACAACAAGACCAAAAACAAATAAAAAATATAACCATATATAAAACCATATGGTATTGTTTACCATTGGGAGCAGTGATTTAAAAAATGTTCGAGTTATCACATTTGTATATAATTTCTTTATGTATAGGTTTGTCGTATCACAAAACAACATTGCTATACCATAGGCCCTACATAAAAATTTCGCAGTGAAGCCTAAAATATATAAGAAGGTTTTTTTTTCTCAATACACCATAACTGTAGATGGCTTTATTCTAGAAACGATTTTATATTCAACTTTTGTTCATGTATATATTTAACAATATTTAACATTGATTATACTAATCAATATTTCAACATTGGCTGTTTCTATCCCTAACTGACATTTTAGAACTATTTTGAAGCATTCAAGCTGGGTTTCTGTTTCATCTGCAAGTGGTAAATAATGCCTTTAAATTCGACTTCGAAATCATGACGATCTATATGGTAGCTTCAACACCTCGAGAGCACATGGTATGATCTTCTTCAGCCTTATTGAGTTTGTGCCTAAGACGAATTTGTGACGGGTGTTCAGTTGGGTGTATTTCTACAAAATACAATCATAATTGGTCAGCAGGGAGTCGATATTACAATTATGTCGCAACTGTTAGCAGATTTTGATAAGAACTCATTTGACACAGTCTTGATTAATTACCTTATTATAACACCATTCGTCCGTACACAGCATTCTGAAAATTTGGGTTATACTTCTTGAAACTGATAGAAGAATGCGGGAAGGCAGTATTAACCTGGGCTATGGAATTGGGACGGGTGGATATAGAGGGAGGAGATTTTGGCTTTTAGATGTCAAAGAAAATAAACAAAAAGGCAAAGAAAAGCCTTCGCAATTGCAAGTCTTCTTGTGGCCATTGAAAACCGAGAATTGGCAGTAACAATTTCGGTGTCTGTTTGATTCAGTCGCAAAGTTCCGTCTGAAAGCGATCCTGGTCAGTCGGGAACAAAGAGCGACATAATATGGCTGTGGATGCAGCGCCGATTTACGGTCAAATAAAAATACCACTCTTTGTTTCTGAGATTTCGATATCTTTGACTTGAGGCCGGGGGCGGGCAGCAGCTTGTATAAAGCTGTATACGAAACTGAAAAGTTTGGCTTTCATCTGTTCATGCAGATATCCTTGCACACACCACTTCTGAGAACAAGTGGTCATTGAAGGAGCACTTGTAATTTCATTGTTCACGTCCCGATGTAAGCAATCGTATCGCACTACAGAACAAAGTGAGTGGTCTCCCTCGATGCATTCTTCACTCTCGACACACCAGGCAGTTAGTTTAGGTTTTCACTTTCCAATGATGTATTTGCGATATTGTATCCGCAGATGTTTATCGAATTCGATTTATGCCTTTGATTCCTATAAGGACAAGTTACGATAGCATAACAATGTGTGTGTATGTATGTGTGTGTGTGTGTGTGTGTGTGTGTGTGTCACGATGCACGGCTTTATTCAGGTCCGAAGGAAATCAGTAGAAATAGCCAATGGACTGAAATTGCAGAGTGACTTCACCCTAAAACGCCTCTATTCGATATTGATATATTCGAATATGTTATTTGAAAGACGAAAGATTCCATTAACGCCTGATATTAGGCCCTGATGTGCGATTACAGTTTCTTACTCTCTTCGACAAAATAACCACATTTTTAATTCGAAACCCCCATCTTATCAACATTTGTATACAGTGCCGCTGCCGAAAGGCTAGGTTGTTCAGTCATAGATTGTTGGTCCTCCCCTCACGGCAGGGAGTGAGGAAGTATATACCAACACTTACTGTTTTCATGGTTTTTGCCAACATCTCAGAACCGTGCATTTACAGTTGTTGATGAATGGGGCAATAAATCAACTTTTATACTTTTTTCGTTCTGTTACTCTTTCTTCCGCGGCATTGTTCAACGGAAACAATCATGACAATAGCCAAGGCGTGAACTTCCAAACCTTATTCATATATCATTCCATATATCAAAGTGTATGCCTTTACAGATTTTTTTTTTCCTGTCATCTACAATAAAATGTATGACAAAACACCTGCAAAGTGATGTAAGCATTTGTGGGAACCAATGGTAAGTCCTTTTACATCAATATCTATCATAGGCAAACTTTGAACATACTGCATATGTTATTTTGCTTCGATAGACTACAGGACTAGATAGGGTTAAAGCATATAGTGGTGGATTCAAGTTGTTGTTAACTTGTCTTCGCTTTGTCATGTGTCTGTTGTCATGCTCGGTTCACCTGGGGCTTATACATTTCTCTCGAAAGAGAATATTTCATATTACATATTTTCAGCCCTCAGCACCCCCCCCCCCCCAAAAAAAAAACAGACACGTACACACACACGCACGCACGCACACATACCCACACCAATATATATATATATATATATATATATATATATATATATATATATATACAGTATAGCACTAAAAATTGAAGTGAATTGTCTCTCAACTCATCGGCTGCGAGAACTGCCTGTGTCGTGTACAATCTTATAAATTGTAAATTTTCATTTGTCGGAGAAAACGGGTTAAGTGGAAAGCTGATCATGTTAGATTCTGTTCTTCCATACTGGTTTCCACGATCTATAAACCTATTGCAATTGACAAGTCTTTCAGCTTAACAGAAAAGAATATTTTACAATCATTTTCAGACTACGCCCGCTAAAGTATAACATTCATAAAAACAATTAGGCCTATCCCATCCCAGTTATTCCAACACATTCATCGTTATAGGTCTCTGGTATATTTGCTTCTGAAAGTAATATCAAGAACACAATAATTATGTTTACAAAACAGATAATTAATGTATGGAAGTAATATATCGAAATTCTCGTTTGCTGGGGATAACGGATTAAGACAAAAGGTGATCCTTGCTTACTTTTCATCTCTTCGCCCGATGAGCTGACATGATCCGAGCAACCCGTCGACTTGTTGCTGGACGTGGCATTATCGATCTCCGAGTAAAAGATCATAGACGATTCTGTCGCAGCCATGTCGTCGATTCTAGAGTTCTGTCACAGAAATTATCGAGATGAAATCGATCACCCGCGGTTGATCCACGATACAGCTAGGCGTTCCAATCCAGACGACCAGCTCAATTTTGGCGGGGCTCTTTCAACCCTATTATACTTACTCTGGTGTAGTTGGCAACAAATCGTGCGAACGATGTACTGTAATGTCAAAAACTTGAAAACATGTAATGCTGGACTATTTGGTGAAGAAACAGGCACTTAGCAATCGTTATTATACCCTTGGCCTTGCTGGCATCCCAGCTGAATCTGTCATGTAAATCCTCAGAATGACTGTCAGGTCATCTCCTGAACGGAAACCATAATACAACTAATCTTCCGTCTAAATGAGATTTCAGTCATAACGGTGAAGTCGATGAGGATTCGTTTTAAAAGCTAACACGCTTCAACACCTAATCCTTAATACACTTTACCTAAGTGTGACTATCCACAGGTGCGGGTTTCCGACGGCGAAGTGGTTGACAACAGACCGCTCGCCGAGTTCTTGAACAATCTTCGAAATTACTCACTGAGACGCACTTTACACTCTGAATAGCGAGAAGGGAGAACAGAAACAAACGTTGTTATTGGTCAGAGGCGCTCATTGAAGGTGCTCATGTGTTGTGAATGCGACAGCGAAATGTGGGTGGCATTCAAAACCCCTATTATTGCTGCGAAGCCCTCCAGTTTGGTGGTATATCAAATCAGCGATGTGTTAATACCGAATTCAGCGTAACAGATTGGGACACATCGCCACAATCAATGACAATCATGCTTCGAAGAACGGTCCGCACTCATTGAATGTATCGAACATACAGCCACACGTAATTCCCACCGTATTGGATGAAACACTGGACTCAGATGCAACATCAAACGCAATGAACGTGCAAGAAAACAATTAACTCCGTTTTGACTTTCCAGACTCGTGAACTTTGGATCATCAGATTGATAAAAAAAAGTAATGACTATGGTATTGTAACCGAGAGTTACTCCCGACGGGCTTCCATTAAGCTTCCGCGTGTCAAATCTTTCAAGTGAGTTTCAAACTCCGGTCCCCATAAACCGATGTAATCGGCTGATATGTCATTTTGTGTCAATGGCCGCAACAGTCCAACATTTTATCCGCGTCTCAAACGCGCTGTGATGATATTTCCCCAGACACGATGTGGTCCGTTTATCTGTGTAGCTTTAATCATTAACTCGTATTTACGCCGCCCGGCGTTAACTGCCTCTTTTGCCGTTAACAGAAGTCGTCAGTAAACAACCATTGATCTCACCTATTCGGGGAAGCACAAACAGACGTGGACTAAATACCAATCTTAGCTGCATTGATCCGTCACCATAGAGTTGTTTATCGGCTAGCTCTGTGGGAAACGATGAAGAGAGAGAAATAAAAGAAATCCTGAAATTACTGATAATAGTTTCCGAACTGATCATTGCATAATTATATTGTTTTGGCGAACACGAACAAACAACACAAAAAACAACAATTTAAACACGCCGATTTTTGCATAATATGTGATATATACTGCAGTTCATTTCTGATATACTGCAGTTCATTTCTGATATACCGCAGCACACCAACCTTGGCTCATGCTTATTTCTTTCTAATTACCTCCTGTAAGTTCCGATGGAAACTGAAAATGGATATCAATCATGTTCAAGTAGGAATAAGATTACATCTAGAACGTAATTATCTCAATGCATGTTTACGAAATAAATCAAACGGGAGTTGGCCATTTTGTCAATAACCTGCAGCCATTTGTTTCGATAAGCGAATCTCATCATCACGCGATGATTATGACGTCACGTGGTAGGCATGTGACGAAATGGTCAAAGTATAATCATTTATAAGAATGCTTAAATGAGTCATACTGTGAACACACATGCTTATCAGGAGAAATTGACATACTGAAGGTATTTGCCACTGATTATTTCTCGACGTCCTATGTTACACGCTAACATGGTGAATAATTATCATAATAGTTATGCTAATTATAATGTCACTAATCGTTTTATTAGTATCATAACCATCGATTTTATTTTCGTCAACTCCTATAAATGCATTTTTAGTTAACATGTTCTCCAAGGAATTCTAATGGGCTCATCGATCATTTTTATACATTTCAGTTTGAAGGTTATATATCCGCAGGAAGATGCTTTTGGATTTATTGTAATACAGCATTACAGGTTTCGAGTAAGAATGTGTGTGTGCTTAATAACTATAAATGCGGTATATAGTCGATGATCAATTACTGTTATTACAATTACAAGTTCTTGTGCTCCCGTTGCAGTCTGCATGTTGATCTATTACAAGACGTGTAGGTTTTGAAAGTATGAAGATGTTAAAATAAATAAATGAGCTCAAAAGTCTCGGTGGAAAAGAGCGACCAACATGTTTCCTTGTTTTTCCCAAAAAATATACTTTATGTCAAAAGTGTAATCTGCGGTGTGTAGCTGCAATTATCTGAATAGCAGGTGCATCGCTTTACACACCGTTTACGAATATAGATTCACATTTTCTGCGTGTTTAGGCTGTTACTTATAGTTTCTTTTATGTTCATTCAATCGGTCTTCTCTAACTAATATTGAAACATAGTCACAATGTATGAAAAAGAAAAGAAACCTCCGGTTTATCTTCAAGCGTGATCATTTTAGATCTGGTCATAATTACAGTACACTGTACCTATCCCTTTACTATTTTGCTATTAATTCTACACATCATGCTCAAATTGACTACACATCATGCTCAAATTGACTACACATCATGCTCAAATTGACTTCTCATCGTGAAGTGTTCTAATGAACTTGCAATGATTTATGTAAAGGAAAGGACTTGTGGTTGCAAAATTGCATTCACCCTAAAAACATGATTAATGAATGATTTGGGTGTGAAAATAATGATCGTGTACAGGTTGGGAGGTATTAATAATGACGGCATACCCCCAGTTCTGATTTGTGTGATTGAATATCACTATTTGGTGAAAACATGTCAAAACATCTAAAGTTTTTTTTTTAATTCTTTTGATGATCTCGATAAAGCTTCTCTCATGCTGTTTGTTTGACTGTGTCATATAGGCTTACATATAAATCAATTTTAACTTTAACGTGGAACTGCACTTATTCATGGCCAGACTTAGCGTTGGTGGCACACATCAATATTTGAACGTTCATGAACAACATGATAATAACATTGGAAGCTGTAGATGCCCAAGACACGACGACACGCATTTACCACATACAAGACGTATCAATATCATTTGAGTGTATATGATCACCCCCCCCCCCCCCACCCCGTCGTAGGAACCTGGAAGTTAAAGGACAAGTCCACCTTTATGATACATAATTATGGATTGAGTGAAGGCAACAATATTAGTAGAACACGTCTCAGTGACAGTTCGGGGATAATCGGACAATCCGTTCAAAAGTTCTGAATTATTCAAATATATATGGGCATTCGCTGCTGGATGAGAAGACTACTAAATGTATGATGTCACATGCGTACAACGATATAAGGAAATAAAAAGAGAATTTCACAAAACTTTACTTTTTGAATAAAGTGCAAATTTTTTTCGACTTGTTACTGACGTATGTTAAGGATAATACCATTCCCCCTGCTTTCTGAAACAGAGAATTCGAGTGTTCTTTCATCATGCGAGAAAAGTGAAAATGGGTTGAATTTTCATTGTTCTTTCTTCGTTGTACACAATATGTGACATCGCAAGCTATTCTTCTCATCCAGTCTTGACTGAGCAGAAACTTCAAAAATTCATAACTTTTGAACGGATTGTCCGATTTTCCTCAAACTCTCACTGATGTGTTCTACGCATTCACAAAACTCACATGTCTATGAAGGCGAACTTGTCCTTTAATTGAATTTCTAGACTGTGCACGGGTTAATGAAAGGGGACGGGGTTTAGAGGGTTCGGGAAATCCTCGGGATATTTCCCAAATTCTTCTTCGCCCAAACCATTCTTTGCTCGTTTCCTTCGAGCCGGCAATCTAATATCCTTCGCTAAATGATCCAATAATTGCAGGAATTTGCAGCGTTCATCGTCTAGGCCTTAGCTTTGGGTGGAACCCGGCCCTTCGGGCGTTCGGGTACTTGTATGATGAGCCCTCTTTCGTTAATGAATTAGGTTTGAAGGTAAACGTGTCCACAATTACGTCAAATCATTCATATCTATTCATTAGGCCTAACATCTTGAAAAAGAAAACACACACACACACACACACACACACACACACACACACACACACACATACACACATAAAGAACCAGAACAAAGCATGATGACACAACTTGAAGAATCTGCATTGATTCTTGAAGCTCTCTTGTTCTTGATGATAATGCTATCATATAAATATATAAAAAGAGAGCTATAGAAACATACATACAGACAGACAGACATACACAGACATATATAATCATGATACCTACATACTATACACAAATACGTGCGTAGGTACACACATACATAACATACATACATACATACATACATACATACATGCATGCATACATACATACATACATACATAGAGTATATTCATAGATTCAAGTCTCTCGATATAGAAACTAGAATTTGCGGATGCTTTTATAGAACGCTTTACTGGCGATAGGAAATACAACCGTTCAACTAATAGGTCTGATCTATCAGGTCTGATGTATCATGTGAGAATTCCAGCAACGATACTGAAATAGACGCATTTCAAAATCGTATTGATTTCTGTGTGGCAGTTCAGGTATTCTTTTTATCACAACAGGGCACAATTATTTTCTTAGCTGTTGTCTGGATGATTCTTAGTTAACAACAAAAACTAAAACGACCCCAAACACGCACACATCATGAAATAAAAAAACGTATGTGACCCCGTGGATAAAAACTATGTTTCATCCTTACAATAACGTTTAGGAACAGTTGAAACATTTCAACTTAGGTCCTACATCATATCAGGTCACGACCTATTGAAGTCAGGTAACTCAAAGAATTACATGTGATTAGAGTGCAATAGATTGAGCAATCGGTTTTGTGACGTCATAAGATTAGCGTATGACACACTTCCTACACCGCTGTGAACTAAAACCCATTGTTCTCTTGAGGTCATTCCACCGATGTGCGAAAAGGATACCTTACAGGCGGAGCTTTAAATGCATTCCGCTCATCATATGTCAGAGGAATCAGTAAAAATGTTAGTTGTAACAGATACCCTTTTTGTGCCCGGGCCAGTGCTCCACGCCACTTATTTCTTACTATGAACAACACTGCTAGTGATAATGAGTTTTAGTGTTGCTTCGCTTGTATTATTCAACGCCATGATTTCCCTAAACTTTAAAAATAAAACGATGTTTCTTTGTCCGAAATCATCCTCATGAGAATGATTTGCCCACGAGTAAAACATTGTGAGAGAGTGTTCTTCCATATCGTCAACAAAGCATTGATATCCATAATCCTTCTTTAGGGTGGGGTAAACAGCGTAATCAAAATGTTAAGACTTGACTGCTACTAAGCTGCGCTCATTAGTGTGCTGAATCCTATCAATCTATACTTTTGGGTCGATAATACCGTGAAGAAATTAATTCTATCTATAGGGACACAGAATTCTATTTTATTGGTGAGAAGGAAGGGGGGGGGGGGGGGGGGGGGGGGCAAGTGTGAATTACACGCACCCTGGTTCCGAAAGTTAGTTTTTTTTAACTTACGTAAACATTCATTAGAATGCTAGTACCATGCATGGACATCGTGTGCATGCAGTACATTAGTCGACAATGACAGTAATTTTCATTTAAGTGAAGACCTCAGTATCTTTTTAAGCTATTAGGTTTTATCGTTCACCAATAGAATGCAAAGAAAAATCTCAAGCACGGAATACGAAATGTAACTTTCAATGACACGTTTTATATGGTTGTACATACAGCGTAAATTTCACAATTATGGTACCAGTCATGCCAAACATCATCAACAGATTAGAGTTGCAATCAAGTTAAATAATTGCCAAAACGGAAGAATTTGTTCAGTGGTTTTCCCCGTTTTACTTGCTTTCCTTCTCTTTCCTTCTCTGTCTCTGTCCCTGTCCCTCTCCACCCCCACCCTTCCCTGTCAGGTTGAGAAAATAGCTTCCGATCTGCATTTTTTCCATCGTCATTGCGTTAAACTTTGCACCTCCAATGCCTTGAAAGACCAATAAATAAAAGGATGACAACATTTATAGAACCAAACAAACACGAGAGACGGCTAACTATATGTGGGGATTTGAGACAACGATAATATACAAAGTTAGACTTGCGACTCTCGGTTAATATTTGTTTTGTAATGCTGAACCAACAGCGAGCCACCGACGGATTCATTAGAAAAAAAAGATGTTTACCATGCAGTGTACATGGTGTACAGTTTGCTATCATATAACAGGCATAACAAGGTTACCATTGAGCTCCTCAATGACCCGTTTAGAAGATTTTTAAGTTGACAATCTAAATGTTAAGTAGTCGCAAGTCGTTCCACGGTAATGGCGGCCATAATATGAGACATACCGCAACCCAACTGAACTCTCAGCTTTGACTATTTTGCGATGACAACTTGGAAAAGTGCCATGTAGTATAACATGGTCACCCTCTAGAAAATTAATGATAATAGTCACGAAGACTCTTGTGTTGACACTCCAATCTGATGACGGGGCGTACAGCCATACAAGCTTGCTTTCATGTTGGTCCCTTTATACTTCTCTTTCTCCCACCCTACATGCATTTCGATTTCGACCAGTTATCATCATAATTACTGTGTGTATCATGTATGTATATATTTGTCTGTTTTGTAAATTGTTGACAAGGTACAAGAACATGTGCTATCACATTTGATGTAATATTGCTATACGAGAAGTGTAGAATAAATTGAACTTGAACTTGAATTTGATGAACGAAAATTCAAATTCTTCGATTACGTATAGTTGTAGCTCGGAATTATTGGTGTGTCGCGCAGACCAGTACATAAAATTGTCGAGTAACTTCTTCTGACGTTTCAGATTCAGACACCATTTCCTTTTGCAGAGGTGTTGCAGCAAATACTAGACGGGATGATGCAAATCAATTCCCACTTATGCACAAACTTATGTCCTCAAAAAAGAAAATAGAAAAAAGAAAAAAGCTGTTACTGACAGTGGGCCTATATATACTGTGAAGACTATTATATAGTTAGTTACCTTCATAAGTGAATCCGGCCTTTCCCCTACTCCGTGGTGGGTTGTATAAACTTTGTTGATTTCACACGGTTAAAAAAGTTGTCAGACTCGAGGATGATCTTCATACTATTGACCTGCAGACTGAGCAATCGATCGATCAATCATGCTATCGTTCGTCTGTAGCAGTAAAAAGATTTAAAGTAAGAATAACTTCATTCCATCAACATTTCATGGAGTCATATCAGTCGAGCGATCCGCTCCTCTTGTGTGCTGTAGTTCTTGTAAGCCGTCATTTTCTCGTTCCACGCTTCATATCCGTAACGATTGTTCAAAGTTGAGCGCTCACATTTACATCGTCTTACCACAGTGGTCGTTGCGTACAAAGGCACTCTAGATAATACTATAGTGGTACTGCTTTCTCCACCGTCTCTACTACTGAGAGTTTCCACCTCTGGTTTACACTGTGACGCAATACGTTTAAAAAAGAACTCTCTGACTCCTAATCGTTTCGAGTGACAATAGAAGAAACTTACCTTGCCCCTGTGACAATATTTATTCAAGGAAACGGTGATAAAGTCCTCGGAGAATAAAAGTTCAACACCAGGTGTAAAGAACACTTCTTAAATTTGGTGTAAGGCTGAACAGGCATTTCGTAAATTACCGTGGAATTCTTCTTCGGGTAACTTGCTGGCATATATCCGTTTAAAGTGCTCAGCTAAAGCCTGTTTGTCTCCTGCAGAGACCGAGAGAAAGAGATGAGTGAGGTTTGTGATTAGTATTTCCCGCCCAGAATTCTATCTTCCCTCGCTTTCGTCTTCCAGAACTACTTTTTTCCCTCCCCCGCGTACCCTTATCAGGGAGCAGCGGTATAAACGTTCCTTCTCATCATGTTGGCCTGATCCTCGCCTTTTTTGCAGTTACTTCATATCACGACCAAAATGACTGTCACAAATCAGCAACGAAAGCCAAACTTAATTAGATTATATCATCTCTTCATTCACATATGATGAGAGTCACACTAGTATATTTCTTAATGGTCATGTAGCCCTCTTCTGCAAACCTTATTGACTTCGACACTATTTTCGCGTTGAAGGTATTTTGAAAGTTTTATCCGGTTATAGGGTTTGCAAAGTTTAAAATAATACTCATTGTTTGTTTGACCAAGAAAGGTGTCTATTTTTGGGAGAAATGGTTGCCTGTTTTGTTTCTTCCTCTTCTCAATTTTCATTTCTTGCTTAACACCACTCTTTAGTTTCATCTTTCTTTCTTTCTTGTTTCCTTGTTATCTTTCTCAACCAGTCCATCTCCCCCTCTCTCTCTTTCTCTTACTTTTTGTGCTAAAGGGAGCGTATAGTTTTGGTTAAGACCTAAATTAAGTTTTCTAATATTTTTGGTGAGATAATGAGAAACTTCTCACGAAATATGAAAGAGCATGTAATTCCAAGAGGGATTCAAACGTTAATTTGATGAAAATCGGTTTTAAGATGGCTGAGATATCCAAAAAAGAGCATTCCTAATAATATGCTGGACCGACCTTTTGTTAGGATCGCTTTGTTTTACTTTGTTTTTGGATGTCTCAGTGATTCCAAAACCGATTTTCATCTAATAAACTTTGAATTCTTCTTATAATGGCATGCTCTGTACTATTTCATAAGTGGTTTCTTGGTATCTCACAAAAAGTTAAAAGCCCAATTCTCATCTCCACCAATACTATACAATCCCTTTAAAGGGATCATACAGTTTTGATTGAGACCTAATCTTAGGTTTCTTACATTTTTGGTGAGATAATGAGAAATCTCTTATGAAATATGACAGAGCATGTAATTCTGTGAGGAATTCAACATTTATTTGAAGAAAATTGGTTTTGAAATGGCTGAGATATCCAAAAGAGAGCAATTCTGATAAAGTGTGGGACCCACACTTTATTACGATCACTTTGTTTTACTTTATTTTTGGATGTTTCAGTCATTCCAAACCAAATTTTCATCAAATAAACTTTGAATTCCTCTTAAAATTGTATGCTCTGTACTATATCATAAGTGTTTTCTTGGTATCTCACAAAAAGTTAAAAGCCCAATTCTCATCTCCACCAATACTATACATTCCCTTTAACCAGTGATGTACACGTCACGAAATGTCTATAGACATTTCTCCAAACGTGAGACACACTGCCTGCAATACTTTCGAAATAATTCTGATAACTGCATTCGCCTTAAAAGCCTAAGAATATGAATTCATAAGAATGCGTACAATCCTTTTCGAGATAATCAAGCACGTATACAAACAAGAAGAAAGGTCAACTTTGGAGCGGAGCTTTGTTTTGGAGGTTATCTCGAGTTTAGCTTAGTCATCGTTCACCAAAATCTTTGGAAAGAGCTGCTGAAAATCTATAGGCAAGATGAAATGATATGGCATCCGCAGTTGGCAACAAGTATACATAGAGCACTGATTTTGGACGCGTCTCTAAGAACATGGTACAGAAGAAAGAAAGAAACTCGATTCGTCCCGTTAAAGGGACATTAGAGACGGTCTATATCATTTGACATTATATAGGCCTAATACATAAATTGATAGTGCCATGTATGGATTTGTGGAATTGATTGTGGTCCTTCAGTAGACAAACAATACTGTGAAAAACCCAAAAACATATATCACACTTAGCAAGGATGATGACATATCAGGAGGCTCACATAATATTCTGCTAATGTAGCAATTTATTTCCACTACAATACTACTTATTTATACATTTATGCATGCTTTCTTATTTTGTTCTGCTTATATCGCATGGGCACCATGCATTCCTATGTGAAGTTATCGTGGTTCTTGTTTACTGTGAGTTGTTATATGAATAAAAAAAAAAAACCCATTCGTATCCTTATCCCAATCACTATATTTTTCTGTAAATCTGTACCCAGTGTAATATAACCAGTTCGTAGATGTTTAAAGGCAAAAGTCTGAAAACCCTCCAGATGTCTCCTTTAAACAGCTCCTTTGGCAAACATTCCTTCTATCATTTGAAAGGGGGTGGGGGTGAGGGATAAGAGAGATTTCGACACACATGTCCTTCATTTCCTGTCTCCACTTCATACAGGATAGTTTTATTGCCGGATGATAAGCACAAAGCGTTTCTATGACAACATGTTTTGATATCATGTTCATTTATATTTAGTGTTCTGCCCCATGTTATCTTTCTGCTTCATTGTTCATCTATATAAGAGATTGCGGGCTACACCAAACGTATACAGTGCCAAACATTTAAATGAATCCACGTCTATTAATGTGAAACATTTTACTTACAGTATTATGGCCATGCTAAGTAAATATTTTTGTAGTACGTATAGGTTAAAGATAATAACAGTAATAAGTAAAGTGGGTCATGATATTCATAATGATAATGATATATGCAATATTATCGTTGATATTCATTTACTATCATTACTACTACTACTTATACTAACACTACTACTACTACTACTAGTGCTATTAATACTATTATTGATACAGTTACTTTTATTTTCATTATTATTTTAATTAGATTTTCTTTTATCATCTTCACTTTCATCACGAATAATTTTTTTTCGACCAATCAATCATTTTAATCGATTGATTGATTCATTTATATGTTGACAGTAATTACGTAGCGCCTTTCCAACGACGTGGTGCTAAAAAATCATTACAACACGTAATTTTGACAACCAAACATTTAAAAGAAGATTCTTTTTTCTTGAAACATAGTGAATGTGGATTCTGAGTTTGCAGAATGAATAGGATTGCACTGACTGAAATTTTGATGAAACAGAGCTTTCCTGTCAGAAATAACGATTTCTTTTTACAAGTTTTTGTTAAGTGTGTGTGCCGCCCTCTATAGATGAGATCTTTACAATTCCCGATTTCACAGTCGTAAAACGATAACATACAGAAATGGCACCAAACAAAAAATCACGAAAATACACATTTCAAGGATTCTAGAAGAGATCTTTTTTTTTTCTCTTGCAGGAGGAAAGGAAATGGCAATTGTATCAATAGGCCTATCCCATTTGTATAACCAGCAGGTCAAGGGAGTGTGCACTTAAAAATAAGAGACTATCTTTAGAAATTCCTTTCGTATTTACCGCTAATCACTATATTTCTGGTTTGCCTCAAACGTTTACTGAATATTGTTCTTGTCCATTTTCCTTTTACCTTTCTCTTCGTATTTTTACAGCATTCGTTGACTCCACACAATGTTTACGCATGAAGAAAGTTTCTCAATTATTAATAACTTGTAATACCCGAGAACGTGATTGACAGTGTAGTTCGAGTTCAGCATAATCATTAGAGAGAGAGAGAGAGAGAGAGAGAGAGAGGGGGGGGGGAGGTGGGAGGGAGAATATGTAAGAGGAACGAAGAACTCATCATAGAGAGGAGTAATAACGCCCTGTAGATTCCAATCTAATGGCAATGACCTGCCCATAAAATCATGTACTGCATGGAAAATTCATTGATATCTGAAACGGTGCTACATAAAACCAGCCATCCTTACAATGATGTATGTACACTTCCTATTTCTGTCCTGTCGTGTAAATATTAAAGTTTTTTTTTTTTTTTTTTTTTTTTTTTTTTAAATCTTCTTGTGGGTACATATTCGGATGAATGCCAGCCAGCGCGCCATTTTCACATAATCCAGGAACTCACAACACTGATCGTAATATACAGCGATTCGGAAGCTTGGCGTTTAGTGTAGCGCCATCTGTGTTTAGTTCTAAGTGTCAAGTACAGCCGCTTACTTGAAACTATTATTACGTTTGAAAGGTTATAGATCCTGGGAAAGGATGAATACAGCATTTAAGTAATTCATGTAAAAGTCATGTGATCGAAGTTTGTGACGAGTTCATGATACTGGAGTAAAGCTGCAACAGTCCAAACCTATGAGTGAATTGTTGGCAGTGGACGTCAGGGTAGAATGGTTGCACGTTCCGCATACTAATTCTGAAAATGATTTAAACAAAATGGCCAGTGAACATGAGGAATATGTAAAATCATCGTGAATGTATGGTGTATAAAACTTAAGTCTCCACCGTCTTTAGCGGCTATTCTTGAATTCGCATAGCCATGCTCCTTCATTGATGGGCTACCGAGGAAAATTGTAGTAGCCCCATGGTACAATATCTCTATTACAAAAAGCCGTAGGCATCATAGCTTCAATGTAATTGTAAGTTTGATCTACGAGTACATTCTTCCCTTTTCATATTTCTTTCGAGACAACATTTGAGGTGTATATCTCCGATTTCGCTGCTAAATAATGAACAATGCTCAATTAACTGTTCACGTGACCCTCCTGAAGACGTATTGATTTCTATTACTTTTTAAAGCTATGACTGATGAATCCATGATTCCCCATAACTCACGATGGCACTGTTTTATGAAGAGTTGTAAATGATTATATAGTTGATTTCTATAATAAGTCTATGGCAGCCTGTGTGGTAAGGGAATTTACAATCGATTTTACTTTTGATTTAATGAGCTCATGATGACACTTTTAGCAGCACATTAGAATGATTTTCCAATGTACCCGCGTATCTATGTTATACTGAGTTCTCATTTAGTAAATGGAGGGCTAAAACCGATTCGTAATAACGAAAAGAAAAAGATATTGTGGTTAAAAACGACAGCAACCGCAAACCTTCTCCAAGAACAGGTTGTTCGCAACTACTGCAGTTTTTCAACTGACTCAGTGAGCGACGTCGATTGGCAAACATCTATTCACCAAATTACTATGACTACATACGTCTACGATTACCAACGGGAGGCGAGGTCGATGAGGAGAGATGTTGGAATGCTGTCAGCGCGCGTCAGAACGTGACAGCGCGCCGATGTTTGCCCATTCAGGCGATACATTAATGTGTTTACTCTACGGAGCATCGCTAATTTACGGGTCGCACGTCGGTTTCACGCACCGCTGACAGCTCTGTTCACTGTTCAAAGTAAGTTATGAGCGAAAAATACTCGTAGTTGCAGTTGGTCGAATTTATATGGCTACGAACCATCGAGGTATTATAACGAGAGAGTATTACAAGCAGAAATAGGACTTGCGTTGCGCTTCTTGAGTCTTCGAGAGTTCGTGCGCCGTGGGTTCGCTGTCGCTCAGACGATCCACCTGTCTATCACAGTCAGTCGCTCGAACGGATGATATCGATTGCAGATCAAGTGATCGCAGTCTACCTGGATCATTTTTTGAGCGCACTGGCTTCCCTAACTGCGACGGAGGCAGGCGGGCTGTCTTCGATGATACGGGCAAGCTTTGGAGCTTTTTCATTATGAACGGCGATTATTACCCCATCAATGTTTGGACAAGTTAATTCGAGGATTACTATAGGCCGACACAAATTAGACGTTTACATATTCGTTATCCCCTTCTGGGCCACACTCCAAAGTCCAAGAATGTAGGTGCCATCGTAACTCGGCCCGTAGAACTTGAGTCACGGGTTTACCAGAGCTTCGTGCACACCAGCTAGAATGAGTTACGTCTTGAGGCTACACAATATGTTAGTTGTCACTGGAAAGAAAAGTAAATAGCTTTGGGAGCAATGTCATCGCATTCGACAGCATAAACACACGGTAAGTTTCTCCAAAATGCTTTATCAGTGTTTATAGACTTATTTGTTTATGACCAACCCTCCGTAAAATTAACAGGTGTAGTAAATATGATATTATTCCCGCAGCTTCTTGTAAAGAAAAATGCCATAACTTAATAGCAGTTTGATAGTGGAGCAAGGTACGTGTGTACACACTTCAATCGTCACATCGACCATAAACTTGTGGTCTGTCACTATTAGAACACGAACGCTGTAAGCATTTACATGTATAGGCTTATGTGTAGACAACCCGGCTATACGTCTTACTGAAGACGCATTTCATTCGATACGTATTGGTCTGGCAAATCAATAATCATCATTTCTTTGTACACCTTTCTGACGAATTTGGGTTTTCGATTGCTCTCAAACCCTAATATATTGCAGTATTATGTGATTATGTTTGACGGACATTTTGTTTTTGTTTGTGTGTGTGTGTTTTGTAGCCTCGCAATATAAATGACATGATGATCAGGTAGAACGTCCCATATTCTTTATCATATTCAAAATCATTTCTCTTCAGTTCAACCAACCATTTCTCATGTTCATTTCCGTTCGCCCCATTAAGAGTGATTGAATGAATGGATAGATTAATAAGTGAATACGTACATGCATATACATGCCTACATGTACACACAGACATAGGCCTATATGTATGAATCTTTCAATCTGAATTTTCACGTTTTGAGAATAGCCTACTCTTTAGAGTGTTGATACTTTCTCATATATACTGTATAATATGCTCCACGTCGGCAAGATCCAGAACTGCAACTTCTGCAAGCAATCCAATATAGCAAACCAATGAGTGCTGACGAATTATTCTTAGGCCAAGTTAAAAAATTAGATGTTTCTTGAATTATGAGCATAATGCATTTCGGAATGTAATCTGTGCAATTTATGGTATAACATAATCGTTTGTTCAGACCGCATTCTTTATTATGATGCAATCGCTTGGTGACAATGCTGTATAGGTGAAAACGCGGTATACGTATTGCGATATACAGTCAGACAAGCGGTCTGGAATTGGCTGCGTTAAAGTCAAATCTCGTACGATTTCTCGTGAGGATATTGATGATTTCATGAAAATACCTAATGAAGAAATTCGCACTCAGCCTCAACTGAAATCATACCGCTATGTCTGCCTCTACTAATCAGCACTAAACACACGAGGTATTACTTTAACCGTCTGCTTGCCACTTGAATTCTTTGTCCATACGTTTGCGTGTGTGAAATTTGTGCATATTCAACTCATCGGCACAGTAACGGTTAAAACACATCACTGATATATCCAAGTTTATCCCCATAGCATTCAAGTTTAAAGACCACTTCAATAGTTGTTGTTTTCGTTTTTTGTGGCTGCTGTTGTTGCAGATAAAATTTTGAAAGTATGGCAATCTGTACACTATCAAGAGAAAGTACTGTGTTTTTTAATGTAATTATATATTCACTGACGTCCCTTTAACAGAAGACAGTAGTGATGAATGAAATGGATCTGTGTTGGCCCATCTTTCTAAATCAAATATTTGTTCTGGTGCAATCGATGGAAGACCAGCGCTGCCGTTGCATGTAGAAGACTTCACTCTGAAGATGAAAATCTCCCGGCGAAAACAATTAGCAAAATGCCCTTTCGATTTGTCACCTTCACACGTCAGGCGTGGTATTACGTATCGAAATCAATCTGGCTGCGGATTATGGATGGCGAATATACATACACGCGCTAATAGATTAATCATGAAGAACGCATCGAGCATGGCTACCGAAATGGGCATGTTGCCGTTTATGTAGTATGCTTAATGGCATAGCAAGCAGAGCAAGATTATTTATCATTATGTACATTAATTTCATGCTGTGTGCGTGTGTGTGGTTGCTCGTTTCTGTGGGTGTGATCGAGTAAAGAGACTCTAATCAAAAGGGCAGTGAGCAATGTCTTTCTTGTCGTTTACTTTTCTTCCACTCTGTCTTTATATTTCGTTTCTCACAGGAAGATCAATTCAAAATATCTGAAAGAAATGCATGCTACGGTGGAGATGGCATTGCTGTCTAAACACACGCTGACATGAAATCAGTTGACTCCTGATTCTCAGGCGAGTTTCTGCCTTATCCCGCAACGATCATCATTCACATCTAATGATTGTCTGATGTGGGGAAGTGGGTCTTTGTGAGTGGTGATGTGTCTACTCTTTGCCCACTGATACCGTGTCGCATTGATTCCTTTTGTTTGCGCCGGATTTGCAGCGTCATCTGCAAGCCGTTCATGATGAATCGTCTTCCGGCGATAACTGCCTGTGTTGCCATGGCAACCATGGTGTACCTCTCGCGATGCGAGGGTCCTCAACCCGAAATCGTCTACCGCAGGAGCGGCGATGTCGTGCTCGGGGGCCTGTTCGGCCTGCACTACACGACGAGGAACGCCAACGCCTGCCGCATCCTGCGAGAATTCCAGACTCTGAAGCGGGTCGAAGCGATGACGTACGCCATCGACCGCATCAACGCGGATGAAACTCTTCTGCCCGGTGTCAACATCGGTTTCGAGATCTACGATACTTGTTTCTACGATGTCGTAGCTCTGGGACGGTCGATGAACTTCATCCCCGATCGCAGCGGTGAAATCTGCTCGTGCGTGAACGTGGCGGAGAGCGATCCCATCGTCACACCGTCGGGAGAGTGCGAGACTAAATACTCAGGAGTCGTCGAAGACGTGGAGACGATGTCGACATGCTGTTCGGGCACGGCCTTGGTCGGGCTGGTTGGCGCGGAGCGAAGCGAGGCCAGCATGCAGGCGGCGACATTGATGGGCCTGTACGAGACGCCGCAAATCAGCTACCTGTCGACCAGCGACACCCTGAGCAACAAGGCCTCCTTCCCGTACTTCCTGCGTACCGTGCCGCCAGATCGGCACCAGGTCAGCGTCATCGTCGACATCATTCTCCACTTCGGATGGAGCTACGTGTCCTTTCTCTACTCCGACGACGAGTACGGCCAGAGTGCCTATGATTCGTTCAGAGAGCAGACGCAGCAGGCTGGGATATGCACGGCCTATTTTGAGGTGAGAAATAGTCTTTAGTTGCCTTGGCTGAACTCTTGGAAAGTTGGTTAGTCTTTAAAAGTCACCGTAACCCAGGTGGTAAAAGAGAAGGTAAAGGATGGTTTTCATTATCTGGGGATTGCAAAATTTGCGAGGAGGACTGTCAAATCTTAAAGGAGAAGTTAAAAAAAAGATGTTAGAATAGAATTACTGTTGCATTTCCGGGTTATTCGCACCAACATCAAGTTCTATTTGTCTTTCCTTTCCACTTTATCGTAATGGACTCAGAAAGACGTACTTCAGTATACTGTGGGATGTAATGTAATGAAATGAAAATGCACAGCCACACGATTGCCTCTAATCAAAGCGCCAAGACTAGAAAAATATGAATTATATTGTTATTTTGAACTATGTAGTATATAATTATGTAATAGTAATAATAATAATGATAATAACGATAATGATAATAATAGTAGTAACGATAACAATAATGATAATAATAATAATAATAATAATAATAATAATAATAATAATATCAGTAGTAGTAATAATATATTAAAATATATATTCTACATTTTTATGAAAGCTGTGCTATTGCTGCGGCTCACTGATACATGTAGTCATCACGTATCAATTTACCAAGCTTTATTTTCCGTCTTGTGACTTGACATAAGGCTACAGACAAGGGTGCAAGTTTGTGGCGTAAATACTCAATTCTGAGTGATACACGCCATTAAAACCAAAACAACAACAGCAACAACAAAAACAGGGTGCATATAGCCCGGTGAAGTGATCTCGCCTCACATAAAACTGGACCCCATCGCCCATGGAAGGCCAGCTCGTGCAGATGGGCTATTCAGCCATCTTCTCTGATGGACGAACGAACAAACAAACAAACAAACAAACAAACAAACAAACAAACTAAGATATATGTCTTGAGCTGCGATTGATTGAAATGCTTAAGGATATTCATTTTCTTGTTTCTATATACATATAGGGTAAGCTGTTCAACAATTTAGAGGCTGTATTGCCATGCAAATGTTTGATCTCCTCACATTGCTTTTGTTATCCGTATTGGGATTTCCAATAATAATTTCAAGTGATACATTTTGCTTCTGCTGCACTGACTTTAAATTTATCTAATTTCGGAAAATGCCTCAAACGCGTTTAGGATGGTGATTCTGCCTCAGAAAATCTTTAGATAAACACGCCCTAACATGAAATAGAATAAACGAAATGGTAATGTGAATAATTATTTCCGTGTTTGCAATAATGTAGCAGATATTTCCTTATATCTATCGGATTTCTCTCTCTCTCTCTGTTTTTTTTTCTTCAATTAAGTCAATTAAAACCCCAGGGGCGTCAATCTGTTTTAATGATAGAGGAAGCGGCAAAACTTGGGAAACAGGGAGCGGGGGGGGGGGGGTGAGAGGGGGTTGCCCCCTCCCACATGAGGGGGATGTTGCATTTTCCTACGCTGACAACCCCCCCCCCCCGACTCACCCAGAACAAGTTTTGAGCATGCTCAAAACTTGGCTATACGTGCTAGGTACTGTCAGGTGCAGGCCATCTGCGAGGACCTCCGGGTAGCAAAAATGTTGTCCCCCGCATGTCACAAGCAAAGCTTGCGCGGAAAGATGTGACAGACTCTTGAGCATGCGCAAAGCCTGTTAATCTTCGAGGATGGACGACTTTCCAAACGTAACACCAAAAATGTGTACCAGATCATATCATTAAAAAAAAAAACACTCGCTCGTCTGGGAGTGGTATCCACCTTCCACGATACCCCCTCCCACAACGTCCCCTTCACGCTCCCCTGCTAAAGGCCTAATAGTCTTTATTATTTTTACTTACTTTTTGATAGAAACAAAAATGTAACATTTCATCAAAAGTGTGCACCATACCTCTTTTTGTTGAAATGTATTCGACTTTCATTACCCTGGCGAATCACGTACATGCAATAATGTAATCAAATTGTTGTTGGGTTTTAATTTTTCTCATAGTTCATAATTATTTCGATATAAAAAACATTCCATAATCTGTAGAATCTCATGACATGTAATATGATGCCACTTAAGCTATTGCCTACATCAACGTGTCGAGTTCTGAGCAAAGTCTTTTAGATTTCAAAATATTGCAAACAGCGGGTCAAGGTTTTGGTCTACGGGTGCATATATGACTTGAAGGCTTGAAGGATAATCAAATTGAATTGAAGAAGATCCCCAATCCATAATTATACTATAATTGACATTCATAACAGAGGGCAGGAATTATGTCATCACGACATCAAGTTGCATTTGTGATTGTGAGCAAGATAGTCACGTTTTATGAAGTAATCTTCAACTTCTTTAATTTTTCTGTTTTTTATGAAACTCTTACTGTTCTATTTACTTGATTTTACTATTCTGTTGTTGTTTTAAATGATTAAAATGATTTTTTAAAATGCTTTAAATGAAAACATCTCTTGAAAATAGACAAGAGCATCTATGCAAGAAACCATGAGTTTAGCCGATTTTGTCGTTCTTTGTCTATAATCTGTTATCGTGATATCACTGAAATGGTGATCATAGATCCCGACTTTAATCTTGTCGTCATCACAGGCACTCGACGAAGACGCCGACGCAGCCGTGTACGATGAAATCTACCTGCAGCTGCTGTCGGATCAGTATCACCGAGCGAAGGTCGTCGTCCTTTTCACCCACGCTCAGGGCGCCAGGAAAATCTTCGAGGCGTCGCTGAGGGGCCCGATCACCAGCGCGTTCACCTGGGTCGTCAGCGACGCCGTAGGCAACATCGGAGCCGAGATGTTTCAGGCGCTGAATCTGGAGACGGCAGCAGTCGGTAAAATCCTAGAGTTTATATAGGAAACAATTCTTATAAGCTTCGCGTGTTACCTGCATTTGGAGAGTCATTTAAATAATAATTATGATGCTTGCATTGCATGGAAAAACACAGTGCACATCGAAATCAGTAAAATATTCCTTTTCAATCTCCTTGCGGAAATAAGGAAACGACAATTTCAGTCATACCATAACACTGCTGAAGAACGCGTAATAGGGCCTTATCAAACACACCAACATCTCGCACGTGTTTGCCTATAAATTACATGAATATGCGGCTTGTTCTCAAAATTTTATATATGAGAAACTTCTCAGATTATTTTGACTGTTTCATTCTCTCTCCATTAAAACTTTTACTCTTCTCCACGTTCGACCATTTCTAATTCACACACTCTCAAAGAGGCAATGCATATTATGCATAATGTGTTATAGATAGGTATTTAGGCCTACTGACGAAGCTGCATCGGCTGTCCATATAAATGACAGTAATATGCAAGGTGTAAGAGTGAGTTACCACTTTCATTCCCTTCAAAAACAATCCATCCAGTGCCTTTATAATCTCCCTCCCTTTCTCTCTCGGAGTCCCTTTCGCTCGCACACATAAGTATACAGGTCTACAAATTTCGATGCCGTTTGCATTCTCACGAGTGTCTGTTTACCCCGCGCTGCTGCCTCAGATTCTCATCAAACACTTGCCGCCTCTCATCACCTTGATATACATTATACTCTTCAATATGCAGAACATACTCATCAATGTCGGGAAAAACACACACAAGGAATGATATTGATTACAGAGGGTCACGAAAGGCGCTTCTTGCTAGAAAGAGAGAAAAAAAATCAAGTAAATGTGTGTATGTGTGTGTGTGTGTGTGTGTGTGTTTGTGTGTTTGTGTGTGTGTGTGTGTGTGTGTGTGTGTGTGTGTGTGTGTGTGTGTGTGTAAGGGGATGTTGCTTGCGTTTGTCTTTGAAACTGCGTCGAAGGGAGCACTGTCTTATGGCCTCGACGTGTTGAGATACAACTGAGATCTATGCAATCCTTCAGCTTCTTGAGAGGAAACTCATGTACACAAGAATCAATCAGTAATTTTGTATTACTGCATTTACAAATAATTCAATGAATGTGAATTGTGTATATGTATTGTGCTGGTAAAGAAAGGCTTCCAAATAAGATAAGCATGCCATGAGCAAGTAAGAGATATCACGGGTTTATAGACATATCGAGATATCACGGGTTTATTTTATAGACAATGTCTATATGGAAATACCAAGAAGTGTTGCAAAGCTAATGAGCAATTGAAATAGAAGAAAACATAGAAGGGAAAAAACCCCCAGAAAATAAAGAATCCCTGTCAAATTATTTTTTTTTAATGTTTAAATCATCTGTCAATAATATCAGAATGATGGCCAACGGAAGTATAGAAATGATGCACATCACTTGAGGGAACATTATTATGTCGAGGGTGAACACATCCCTTGTACACATAGAGTTCAGTTACGTTTTACTTCTCTCGCCCCCCCCCCCCCCCCGTCTCTCTTCGCTCTCTGTGTTACTTTTATGTTCCTCGTCATATTAAGGTACATTTTTCTTTGCAGTACTTTCGCTTCAGGATGCATTACTCGGCTGTGCGATGTAGTAAACACTGCCAAACGCACGCATCCAAGTGTTGTGTTGGTTTTTTTTTTATTTAATCATGAACATGACAGTGAAAACGCAGGTGAAAGATCTGTGGAATCACAGGGAGGGTATAGACGTTAGAAACCAAGGAAGGGAAGCAAAAGACTAAGTGTAAAGAAAGAATAAAAAGGAGTACAAGATCACAAAACGAGAGCACGTGTTTCACATTTATAATAGACATGAATACGTCACGGACGGACAAATAGTATGGCTGTGATAGTGCAGCGCGCAATTGCAGACACTTGATAGTGTTGATGTTGAAAGGAACACCAATTTCTAAAAACAGACTACCAACACACAAAACATTATTAAGTCCAACACGTTGTAGGCTATTCAGATTGCTTTTGTAATAACCAGTTTTTCGTTTGCATAAAACGCTGCAATCTTATGATATCTATCTTTTACAGTTGGGTATATTATGTATTTACGTTACCAAAAGTTACTTCCAGAATCCCTTTTAGACAATTTTTGCTGAACCGAAAAAAAAAAGAATTATTACGGAACTTGAAATTCTGGAAACTATCATCTATATCATATTTGTATATATCTTTTTGAAAAATTCGGTTATATAAAATCATCAAGGTCCTTATACTGTACATGGTATTTTATTCCTACAGAGAAATCAAAACGTCAAAATTCATAAATAATTTCAAAATTGAATATAAACAATTTCTTTTGGAAGATTATATACGTAGGTCTGTGAATGTTCTAGGTGTAAATCATTGTAAGATTTATGAACTTTCTGTATTTGTATCTCATCCTATCTTGTACCATCTTGTTTTAGTGTATGTTCAGTATGATATACAGAACATACACCAAAACAAGAAGGTACAAGATCAGATACAATACAGAAATATCGTTAATCATTATTTTTAATGCTTGGTGTTAAATAAACTGAAACTGAAAGTAAATCTAAAACCGATACGATATCTTGCAACAATCGTATAGCCACCCATTAATCAAGACAACGGAGCAGTTTCTCGACCTGCTGCTACAAAACGTGACTCAACCAGTAATAATCATCAAAATTTAATCATCACCCGGGAAAGAAGGTGAAATTGTTGTATCGCAGGATATTGATACAATCACAACAAGATTGTCTCTTCATGGACAAGCAAGCACACACACACACACACACACACACGCTTTTGTAAACACACACAAACATACATAATAATGTAATGGAAAACTTGCGAGCTTTGAAAATAAATCTACTAACAGGTTAACCTCCAAATCATCCGATTTTTTTTAAATTCCTTGTCTCACAATTATATACGTATATCATAAAGGCTACAATTTATTCAAAACGGTAATGCTATATATATAGTTGTGTGGCTCGCATGTATACAACAAGCTGTCGTATAATAATGATAATAAAAATGTTTTTGTTGTAGTTCACGGTGGAGCAGAGTTGTCATAGCAACCGGATTATAATCACTTAATCATGTGGTCAGAGAATGAGCACAAAATGAAATTAAGCAAAGAAAATTTCATTCTCTGTGCGCACAGCGCTTTTGCGCTTTGCGGGCGCCAAATTTTCGTAATGGCGAGTGACTCTATTGACACAGTTCCATCGCATTCGTTTCGTTACAATGCCTTTTGTTTGATGGAAACAGAAAAAAACATTCTGCTTTTCTTTTCCTATTTGGCAGACTATCGAATTCCCTCCTCTCTGCGTACCAGTCGTTGTTTTATTCACTTACGTCCATTCCTGACCTAGGTGATTAGGTATGATAAAATTTGGCATTTGGTGTGTTTTTTTTCTTTCTCGCCAACGTGCGTGTGATTTTATGTGTTTGTACAATTGTGTGTATCTGTGTGTATGTGTAGGCCCTTTTGCGTTATTCTTTTTTAATCAATGCGACAGAAACTCGTTAGAGCCAAAATGAAAGTTGACCTTCTTATTCAATTGGGATTTTGATTCATTTTTCCCGGTGATCATCTCGCAACCGCCACCCGTTGCATCGGCCTATTTGAGTTAATCGAATGAAATTGATTTTCAGCGCCCGCGTTCATTTCTGAGTCAAAGCAATAATCAGCTTGTCCTTTCAATCTGTCAAATACAAAAAGAAAGAAAGAAAGAAAGAGAGGGAGAGCGGAGGGAGGCAGAAAAATTAATACAATAACATATATTATACAGATGTCACACCGCGTGGCCAGCCGAAATTAACTTTGAGTGCGCTCGTTCGAAAGTATCGCCAGATGATCAGCTCTCATCTTTCATTATACCTGCCGATATGCCAGTGGGTTTCAGCTCCGCGTGGTATCATGTGGGGAATACTGAGGTGTGATAATTCAGCGATCCCTTTCAATTATGGCCTCGGGTGATCTTTATGTGCATTTTGGGAGCGCCAGTATACGGGGGGGGGGGGGGGGGGGGGGGGGGGGAGGAGGGGGGGGGGGCTTACTTGGTCGCATGGAGCTGAATACACTCACAGGTGCATTTATTTAGAAGAAGACAAATCAGAAAGAGAGGATAGAAACGATGGATGAAAAAAGATTCAATATATCAAGAGCTTGGCTGATTACCTATGCAGGACGCTGCACAATTTGAAGTGAAACGGAGTAGAATCTTTATTTCCCCGTGGACACATTTCTCAAGGAGTTAAGGGCTCCATCGATACCTTTACTTGTGAAGGAAATTGGTTGCACGCTACTTGTAATGGCGGAGATGTCGTTTTTTATATGTGAAAATACTCACTTTGTTTTTCAAATGTAATACTTGCCGTTTTATGATACAAACGAGATGAGATGAATTATTCAAAACAACAAGAATGTGCGAAGACAAAACTATCTATTTACCGAGATTTATGATTTTGAAGAATAGCAAGGATTTGATCGAAGCCCTTGTCACTTTTTATCGTCGTTATAAACTCCTTTGGACCAGCGGGAAATTTTGGTTGTCCCCCCCCCCCCCCCCTAATTTCAGCAGACGTGTTTCTCACATCTCTGAACAGTAGTCTATAGCAGCCGATTATCTACAGAAAAGCTTATGCTCGGATGGCAACCTGATGGCGCCGTAACTGTTAGACAACTGTTGCAATTCATCAGTATGCTTGTCATGACATATTCGTTGATGACATGATATTGCTCTCTTTCTGCAGGTATGATACCCTCCCTCTTAGCCTATTGCCCACGGGACCCATTCCGACACTCTAGGGATTCGGGGATTTCATGTGGTATAGGAGATGGATGAAGTTGGTGCAGTGAGCGCACAACCATCGCAAAATCAAGTACTGTTGACCTGTATGAGGGGAGCTGATATCGATAGATGTACCGGGCAAAAACTTTGCCATGCTATTTTATAGCTTTGGCAAAAAGGGAAAGTTTTAGACGAGTTTTCCGATCGGCACCGATTCCATCGTCGACAACCATGACAATCATAATCACAATCCTTCTTATGATGTGCATCACCAAAACAATAAAAATTGTAATTCTGATTCCAATTATTTTGACGGTAATTGAATGATGGAGTAAATAATACTTACTCTGTCATGCTTGGCCTACTTATAAACATCAGTACATTCTGCATGAATACAACGATGCCTACATTTACAGCAGCAGACATACAAACATACGTGTATATCATGTTCAGAGAAGACAAAGTACAGCGCGTCTTTCGGTATTAAAAAAAAATATGCACGGCTTAAAGAGAAAGAAAAAACTTGTTGATGATGCTTTCTATAATTAGATTGTGTTTGGCTTTGTTCTGTACAGGAATGTTGGCCACGGTACCCTTCTCAGAAACTCTTGAGGCGTTTGAGGAAGAATTCGTCCAGCTTGTTCCGGACAATACAGACAACCCCTGGGCGCCCGAGTTCTTCGGGAGATACATCCCGTGCGCGTTAGAGGACTTGCCTTGCCGTGAACCAGTGGTCCAGACTCCGAGCCAGGAAACGCTGGTTATGGACGCGGTGTACGCCTTCGCCCACGCCATGGACACTCTGATGAGGGAAGAATGCGATGACTTTAGCGAAGAGAGCAGGAAATACTGTTTGGTGACCCGGAGTCAAAATGGGACTCGCCTTTTGTCTTACCTGAAGGAGACGTCTTTTGAGAGCCTTGCAAACGGTAACTTCAGCTTTACCGCAGACGGTAACGGGGAAGGTAGATACGCCATAGAGAACTACCAAATGACGGCTACTGGGGACCTGAAGGCGGTCTACGTGGGCTCGTGGCGGGAAACCCGCGAGGAAGGGAAACGCCTGGTGTTGGATGGTGCGGATATTCTGTTCTACACGGACGCAGGATGGAACACCACTGAACCACCCACGTCGTTCTGCAGCGAGGAGTGCCCGCCGAAGTACGCTAGGGTCCACGTGCAGGATACAGCCATCTGCTGCTGGAATTGCCAGCAGTGCGAGCGCGACGAGGTTGTAGCCAACCTCACCGAATGTAAACCGTGTCCTGCAGATTCCCTTCCCGATCCGGCCAGCGGCTACACCATGTGCCAACAGGTGGAGCTCGTCCCGCTTCTGTATTACAGCTGGCTCGGACCCTGCCTCGTCGGTGTCTCCGCGCTTGGTTGCCTCATCGCCTGTGTTGTCTTGATCCTCCTCGTCGTCAACATCAAAGATGCCCTCATCCAACGCTCCGAGCCCGTACTCCTCTTCATCATCCTCGTGGGCATCTTCCTCGCTTTCGCTGTCGGTTTGACGGTGATCTTCCCGCCACTGGCACCTGTTTGCACCTTCAACAGACTAGCAACTTCTCTGAGTTACACAGTGATCTACGTCCCCCTTGCTATCAAGAGTGTGCGCCTCTTCCGCATCTTCAAGAAGGCCAAAGCGACCGACTCGCAAGAAGAGGCTCACTTACTGAGCCTCCCAAGCCAGCTTACTCTCTTCGCCTTTGGCGTCCTTGGACAGGTAAGTGCCGCTCGTTTCCCATCCATGTTATATTGAATAACTTTCACGCAAACTCTAGATACTTACTCATACGTTTTCATTTTTATTAATTGCTCGAGCCATTAATTAAAAAAAAGGTTGTGCTCCCTGTGAACAGGCTAGTTTTTATGTTTCGTTTATTTTACTAGTCGATGCATATAATCCTGCTACCTGATGACGTCATATTAAAGACATTTGGATGCACCATGCAAATGTATAAGATCAGTATCATTTCATCATTGTGCTGCTGTGCCATTATCGTCATTAAATCATTGGTTGTTTGTTATCATTAGTGGGGGACTGTGGCATAGTGCGTAAGACTTCTGACTCTCATTCGGAGGACCTGGGTTCGAATCCAGTTCAATGCTTACATCCTTGGACAAGATTTTTTACCCACCATGTCCCTCGCGACCCAGGGGTAAAGATGATTATTTGGCAACGCTAGGGTAGTAATCATAGGGCCCTCTGTTATAGAACAGTGTCAAATTGAAGAGGCTACCGAAGATAAAGAAGACTATGTTATCATCATTATTACCTGGGAATCGTTTCGTATTAGAGAACAACATTATGATATGACTGTGCAACTTGCTAAGCCTAGCATAATATTTGACTGATACAAATGCAATATATTCGTCTTTATCTGTAGGCCGGGATATCAACGGTATGGTTGTACATGAAGCCTACAGCCATCGTTCCCTATCCCTTCACGGTCAACGACGATCTCGTCATCCAGATGGCTTGCGACGTCTTTTGGGCGGAGCCACTGACCACCATCCTCTACAACTTCTCCTTCCTGCTGCTCTGCTGCATTTTCAGCATCCTGGCCCGCCACCTTCCGGACAACTACCACGAGACTCGCTTTATCACCTTCTCCTCCTTCGGAAGCTGCATCCTGATCGCCGCCTTTTGCGTGCCCTACATCACGGCGAGTCGTGCCTTTGAGGGCTTTCTCTACGCTGCCATCCTGGCGGGCGTCAACTCAATGCTCGTCCTCGTCTGCGTCTTCATCATCAAGCTCTACGCCGTCATCCACGTCACGCCCGCCGTCCCGTCCATGGTGAGTAGCGCCTTGGCAGGGACCGCGACATCGGCGTACAAGGAACGCGCCCGCACCCGGACGACGAGCAGTACAGACATCCGGGTGGGCTCAAGTACGACGAACCTTCTGCAAAGGCCTAAGGGCAAATCGAAGGCGTCCAAGGAAGTCACGTTCAGCGATATACGCCCTGAGGCAAACGGAACGAGCAGCGACAATTTACAAACAGAGAGTACCAGACTTTAAATAGAGATAAAATACTCTCTGCTTATGAATTTGAAAGCTTGAATATCCAAAGTATCAAGGGCTTTCACATAGACATTGACTGATACCGTGTCTAGACGAAGCCATGTAAAGGGATCTATAGAACCTGCGGCCATTGGTGTACTATAACATTAGTTAGGACTCGACATTAGCGGTGGCCCGGCGGCCCGGGGCCACTAAAAATTGATGTCAGGCCACGAAATTTTGAAAGCCGTTATCTTTTGGTGGCCCAATCGGGCAACTAATATTTGAAGTATAGCTTGTGATCTTGGTTTTATTTCAGGCCACCAAAATTTCAGATTTCAAAACTTTAGAGAAAAATGTTAGTGTCGAGGCCTGCATTAGGACAATAAAAATTAATAGCTTGTATTATAGATGACATCTTGATTTCATACGCGTTCAAAGAAGGTTATTGAGAAACTTAGAAAAATTAATTATCAAGTTTTCTTTGTCACACCTATGCGAAGTTTAATCTTTTTAGCTTGTATCATAAATGATATCTTAACCTCACACGCGTTCAAAGAAGGTTACTGAGAAACTTCGATAATTTTCAAGTTTTTTAACTGGCACCCTTGCGAATTTTTATCTTATAATCATATACACTACATATTGCATAGCTTGCCGGCAAAAAGTTATACAGCTGTAATAAAAGATGCAACGTAAAACGCAAAAACCTTTCCAAAGCTAGCGCCATGACACATAAATTTCCTTACATTCACTTAATCATAAACACACCCACCCATGTGTATACAAACAACAATCTGATAAAAAAGCTCAAGTTATCATTTCTCTGTTTTTCTTGTTTTAAGCCCGGATAGTTCAATATTCAATGGCAGACATGAGGACCTCGGATTCGGAAGCCTAGACGATTATCAATCCCCCAACGTGAGCGTCACTAGTCAAAACTCCAATATGAACTGTAATCAAAACGGACTTTCCCAAGCTCCATTACCAGTAGTTTTTCCTCAAAAGAGATACTGAAACGAATGTGACAAATTTCATACAGAAAAGGGACTGCTAATAAAAGAAATTGCTAAGAAAAGATCCGTTGTTATCATGGTTGATGAGGTTGATTTCTTTGACAAAATGCATCCCATTTTTCAATTCAATTCCCGTGCTGACGCGTGATACGTTTTTCTCTTTCCTTGAGGGGACTACAGTTGTTTCGGCATGCAGAAAACGCAGACATTTTCTTCTTTTTTTTTTTCTTTCTTGATGAAACCGTATTCTTCTTGAAGGACCTTTGAGCGAAAATAATAACAAACCTGAGCAAAAGAAAAACACATTAACGAACCCCAAAACAACATAAAACCCCGATATTGTTACAATTTTGTATATCAATTTTCAGGATTGAAGTGAGACAGGTTAGTTTCATGTATTATAGTCGAATTTTATTTTGACCACGTGATTACGCCTTGTGTGATTATTTACAGGTGTGAGACCTTGATCATTGTTTCATCGATTTTATATATCTCTCTCGTCAATCTCTATACGAGTTTGGTTTCCATTTGATATCGCTACTCATTATCACCACATGAGGAAAATATATAATTGTTCATTGATGTACGCAGTACGTATACAAACTTGCCCTACATACGCATTCCGTAATAGCTATTTTATATATCATTTGTTTTTCGTCACTAGTTTGTAATACATGTATTTGTGCAATATAGTCATGTTCAATGACAATTACTAGTATAGGGTCTCATCGCACTGATAAACATGTTTACAATTAACACTTGAATAATGTTAACTGCAACAATTCATCTTTATCACAGCTACACTTTAACGCTCATTACTGACTTACCGCTTCGCAATGACTGCTATCGTATATCCGCAGTTTATATACACGTAGGGCATAATTTCATATAGGTCTGATTTCAATCATCATCATTGTATTAAGCAATTTGAGTGACAATGCCTATACATGTTCTTGTGAAAATGCAACATTTATAAAAGAAAAGAAGGCTAAATTTTGTGTTTTGTCTGTTTCGTTCATATTGCAGCTGCTGTTTAGGTTTTGTTCTCTTTTCCTGTCATGTTACTATTCTGTAGTGGAAGTGATGGTGTCCATGCTCTTGTAGTTTTTCCTTTTTTATTTCTTCTACGACTTCTACTAACACTTCTGCTATCAATAAACCAGTACATTTTTTATCGTGCGCATGAGTAGAACAGTTCATATGAAAAACAAATAAACAAACAAACAAACAAAGTGACAGCAGTGACAGATCATTCCGAACATTCAAGGGAGCTTGTTAATATAGGCATGTCAGATTGTGTATATTAACGTGGGTGATATCCATCGATATCTACAGAAAGTTGGCACAACTGTTTTGTTTCGATGTTTAAAAATTCGGGGTCATTTCTACCATTTCGCCAATCGCAAACTGGTCTATATTTCTAATTCTACCATTACTATCACTATTGTCACCATTACTGATAACACTACTCTATACTACTATTATACTACTAAACTAAAACTAATGCAAATGAAAATACAAATAATACAAATACAAAATACTCCATACAAATACTAATACAAATACATAAAACTAAACTAATATTGATATACAAGCGCTAATACTAACACTTCATACTCATATATATAAACATAACTCGTACTCATACACATATTATACACATAACTCGTACTCATACTCGTACCCAAACTCATACTTGTATTGATACAATACTAATACTAAAAGAAATCTACTATGATAGGCCTACTACTACTTCGCCATGGGTAAGACCTAGGGTCCGTTGCATAAAAGTTACTATTATGGTAACTTTGCCATCCAATGGTAACTTCCATGGAATTCTTGATTTTTATTGGCTGTTGAGTATTGCTGCCACGGTAGTTACCATTGGATGGCAAAATTACCATAATAGTAACTTTTATGCAACGGGTCCCTCTATTTCAGTTTTCTAAATTTCTTTCCGTTACTCTCTTGCACAGTGTATTAATTGATTGTGTGTGTGTGTGTGTGTGTGTGTGTGTAAGTGTAACTTAAAAAAACCCTCTACCAGTCTCGTGCTCTTGCATATCTTTTAATTGAATATCATCAACTGATCATACGTGGTATAGAATAAAAAGTGCGAGCACTTTATTCTTAATTGTCATAAAATACCTCCATCAAGGAGGCAAAATATGGACAGGAGGAATAAGAACTTTATAGGGTATAGTAAATCTTTGGGGGTGCTTACCCATAATCTGGTTTCTATATTGTTCTTCTTTATTGCTAAAAACACGTAGAATGCCTTTGTAAAGGGCAAGGAAGTTTGTACAAGGCAAGAAAGTTTGTTACACATACTTCTGTTTGCCTGACAGGAACAAAATCATGACAGACTCAAGAACAGAACAACGACGTACAGCACTAAGATAAAACGGCTGAAAAGAGAAAATCACCAAAAAAAAAAATGTTTCGAATCTATTCAGATTTATACGTCATAATAATCATAACAATAATCATACTTTATCCCTTACGAGCTTCTGGTTAAAATCATGAACAGAGGTGATAGTACTCGATAGATAATACAAAATAACACTTTTCACTGAGGGGCGCAGTCCCGAAATGAATAGTACTTTTGGAGGCACAGAGGCCCACGATTGTAAACCAGAAACTCGAAATAAGACAGAGCCTACAGATGTGTTTTATATTTAGGATCAAGAAGGGGAAATACGAAGCGAGAAGTCATGAGGTGGATACGATATAGTCATGATAGTTGTGAAGGTATCCTACAGCGACCCCACGAAGCAGGGCGCGATGTTAGAATTGCTTCTTTTTTTTTAATTTCACAAGGTGATCATACGAAGCAGCCGGCGACGTCAGAATTGTTTTGTGATATCATTTCACAAGTAGTGCACTATTTGAAAAATGTCGTCATAAACAGTGACGTCATTTTCCAAATAGTGTATACTGAGTACCATGAAGTGTCAAGCAGGTCACTACTCTGAAATATAGTTGAAAATACATAATCACGTGAAGATCCTTCAACCAATCACTAGAGGATTAATATTTGAGCCAAAATATAATATACAAAATGATATACTTCGCTATGAGAGTTTCAGGTAAAAAACTATGGGTAGAGGTGATTTAAAAGTAGTACCACTGCAAGCACGAAGACCCATAGTTTTAACTAGAACCTCGAAATCAGATAGAGTAGGCCCTAGATCAATTAATGTGATTTTTTAAAATATTTTGATCAAAATTCTAAACAACAGAACGGGAAAAATGAGGCGAGAACTCGTGTCGGATGGAATCAATGTTGTCGAAGGATCCTAAAATATACAGTGACTGCACGGAGCATGCAGGGCACGGTGTCAGAATTGCTTTTTGATGCCACAATTGCTCTGTAACATATATGTATTATGATTAGATGTATTTTTGTCTATCTAATAGAGGGGATGGGAAAGAGAGAGAGAGAGAGAGAGAGAGACGGACAGACAGACAGACAGACAGACATAGGGAGAGAGAGCGGGAGGGAGAGATTATCAATATTATCATTATATCAATATATATATATGTATATATATATATATATATATATATATATATATATATATATATATATATAAAGGGTTTTGATGCGGACACCTGGCTATTGGTGAAGGAAATATGTATGTACGTCAGTTCAGAATACAATGTCATTTTCATAACCTTTTTCTTTAAATAGAAGTCTGGAAGTTGTTTGTGTGTCTTTCAAATATTGCATTGCAGTTAGGACAAGAGGAAGGACATACTTATGATTATGATTATTATATATATCATATGATTATTATACAATTTTTGATTATACATTTTTTTATTCATACAGAGGTGTGGATTTATTCAACTCTTTCCATCGCGCAACCTTATTTTATCTGGGTTTTTTTTTTTCAGCTTTGATGTCTGCATCTTAGAGAAAAAAGAAAACGTAAGGGAAGGGAGGTCTCGATATGACTGAATTTACTTGAATTCATTACTCGTATACTTCACGACAACAACCAAATACAATACATATCACTGGCCAGAAAGAAAAAAAGAATATCAAGCTACAATATTCGAAACATACACATATCCACACAAGTACATGCAGCGACGTGATGATTATGAGAAAATAGATAGCACAAGGTTTTTCTTTAAATAAATGACGAAACCAAAGCTCAGGGTAACATGACGACGAGTTATTTCGATACAGCCTTGCGACACGCGGAAAGTGCATTATACACTAACTTGTACATGTATCAGTAAAAATCTCGGACCATTAGTTTGAGCCTTTCGATAGGTGGCGCTATGTCGTAATCAGTCTTCCAATGACATTGCAAGAGCCCTCTGTCCCACAGGATCCAGAGCACTCACCTCTGAGCGACCGATACTGTTATCGAAACCTATCCATCGACAGTCTTCGAGTTGTCAGTGTGGAAAATCGGAAAATCTCCTAGAATCATCCAACACTCACTGTGGTCACAACCATTACCACCGGTCCTCTCATTAGCACTTTATTGGTAATCTCAATAATTTTTCTATGATTAGTATAATTTTCGGTAGTAAAGTATTCATTGAGGGTTCTTCACCCCTTCATTGAGGGCTCTTTGGCGGTGAGTTAGGCCAGTCGGTATAGTTAGTTCAGTCGATAGCGCCTCGAGATCTTAAGGACCCGGGTTCGATTCCCGAGTCCCACTTGAGTAATGTTGTGTGTAGTAATCATACCGTCCCCTGTAGAAAGAGGTAAAGCACTATCCCTCGGATATAGGACATAAAATGAAGGGCCTGTGTGTGAGAGACTTATGCACAACTCATACACATGCACGTATAAGATCCCGCTTCATTAATCGCAAAGAGCAGGATGTTTAACTCGGTGTCCCGCCTTATATCCAACTGGACTCCATGGAAGATCGGCTATTACAGCCGAATATGGGCTATCCAGCCATCTTCTAAGATGGAAATGAAACAAACAAACAAACAAACTAACAAATTAACTAACTCCTTTTTCAACGATATTTCTCTGATACCTCCGCAATTGTATGGGGAGAAAAAAAAGAATCGCCCAATTTAATAATCATAGCCTGCGTTAACAGATTGGTATATAATGCGATTTAAAGTTATTGAAAAACAATAGTGTACCGTTGAGCACTCGTTTAATAAATTGCTGAACAGTCATTAAAAGTTCGCCTCATCCAGTGACCACTTGGATACTGTTTTGAAGAACAAGGATGATGGAGACCTTGTTAACCATAGCCCCAACTGAGCAAATATTGGGGAAACTAATGGAAGAGTGACCATGGAGATCACTGAGCCCACTATCATTGAAGAATATAGCCACATATTCAGCCGCAACACTCTGGTCTTTCATGAGGTCCAGTTGGATGTGAGGTGGACCACTTCACTGGGTTATGCGGGCCCTGCTCTATGAGATGAACGAATGAAGCACTCGAAGCATACAAAGGATTCTTTAAGTTTCCCTTTTTTTTTTCTACAGAAAATTTTTACATTGGTCACAATCTATACATCAAATTGATTTCATCTAATCAAAACTCTCTTATTGGGCGAAAAAATAATAATTAATCCTTTCTCTTATCTGATAATCTATTCTTTGAAGCTTTCGCATTGCAACTTCCCTTCCAAATGTTATTGCCGCTAGATCATTGGAAGAATATGATATATATATATATATATACTGAAAGAACTTAGACTGAGGCGGACGTTGCTCTCGATCTTGAGTCTCCCTTTTATTCATTCGAGCTTTCGGCCAGTCATCAGGCCTTCCTCAGGATCAACCAACAGAATAGTTATCTGAATAACCTGATGTGTCACAATGTGTAATGCAATTTCATATAATACCAATCTTCTGAAATATTACCATCATATACACAAATCAAACCTAATGACTGGCCGAAAGCTCGACTGATTAAAAGGGAGACTAAAGATCGAGAGCAGCGTCCGCCTCAGTCTAATTTCTTTCAGTATATGCTACCCACAATGAGGCACCGCGCAGGTTTGGGAAGGGAACTACCTCTCGCACTCTCTCTCTCTCTCTCTCTCTCTCTCTCTCTCTCTCTCTCTCTCTCTCTCTCTCTCTATATATATATATATATATATATATATATATATATATATATATATATATTATATATATATATATATATATATATATATATATATATATATATATATATATATATATAATGGTATTATTATCCGCGTGTTGGAATAAGAGCATGAAGACGATGAAGACAAACAAGTTGACATATAATGCATTAGATTCCAACTTCATTTATTTGTAAACCAAATTTTCGACCCTTGCACGGGTCTTCCTCAGGGTAACAGTGATATTTGTATTTGAAGCTCAGCACAGAGAAATAATAATAATTAAAAAAGAAACGCGCCTGGTTGTTGGAAAACTCTAAGCTGACAACCAGGCGCGTTTCTTTGTTATTATTATCATTTTTCTGTGCTGAGCTTCAAATACAAATATCACTGTTACCCTGAGGAAGACCCGTGCAAGGGTCGAAAATTTGGTTTACAAATAAATGAAATTGGAATCTAATGCATTATGTCAACTTGTTTGTCTTCATCGTCTCTCTCTCTCTCTCTCTCTCTCTCTCTCTCTATATATATATATATATATATATATATATACAAGTATAATAAACCTGCAAGACAAGATAAGGAAACGAGGTGTTTTTCATGACGTCTTATACCTCGTCTGATCCGTGTGTTTGTGGTTGTTCCCCAAATCACTGTTTCGGGAAAAAAAATGAAGGGCCTTTATAAATGGTACTTTAAAATTCCATAATCTTCATATAATTATACATGTTTCAGGTTTTGACTTGGAAGAACCCGCTCTTCCGTTCTGTGCGACGGGGTGACGAATCTCACAATGAATTCTGTTTAATGAAATCCAGTGAACTTGATGACAAATTTTCAAGAACCTCTTTTACAATTACTTGCTATTGCGTGAGTTACCTACAGTCATTTTCTTTTCCCGGAGTACAGACGCACAGATTATGGTTTCATCTCTTAAGTTTATCCCACCCCCCTCTCAGTGCGTATTGATACTCATCAAGGATCGGGGGTTCATCTAGCAGGTTGACATACATTCCGAGATACAAGGCACCCGGTACGTTGTACTCCCTTTCTCAGCTTGAGCAATCGGAGCGTTCTTTGTACAGGTGTACCATAATCTGCCTACAGCCTGCGTGTAAACCTCAAGGATCACGAGCGCGAGCTGTTCGCTACCTGAATTTGAGGTAGCATTGTAAATTCCACCTTGGTGCGTGCTGCTGTGTACGGGCGGGCGCGCGTCGCGCGCTACTTTCCGCGAACCTTCTCGCAGTTTGACAGCCACCACAACCCATCCCCAAATCCCGAGCAAAATGTCGTGAAATCTACGAATTGTACCCCCTTTCCCAGTGGGTTTATTCACCCACCAGCTGGCCGGCTGAATTAATGCGGTGGGAACATCCTTCATCCTTTCCCAATTACCACGCAGACAACACAGGATGCTTGTTCGGTACCCCCACGAAGCTGAAGCAAAGACAGTGGTAAATCTCGGACTGAAGACAACAGAGGTAGAATTACTACACAATCTGCGCACTTGCACCGAAGCCTTGCACTGAACTGGTACAATACAGGGTCGAACTGGTACTGCAAAGAAACCGTACCCTCTTCATCACCACTTATGGCCACAGCCAGGTACAGGTCAGTGGATTCTTGTCTTTCTACACTCGATTGCTGGGATAGATAAATCAGTATTGTGCTTTTGGACATGCAACTCTTGACACCGAGTAATTCTAGTAGACTCTGGTTTGTCTCTGCAGTTACAGAATATCTTTCTTCAACTTCGATATTCTTGCCCTTCGTGTGTGGTTAGTCACAAATTAAATCTCAGCTGACCAGAAACTTGTCCATATCGCTCCGGACACGTCCCAGACGCCTAGACTCCTCAATGACGGCAGCCAAGGCCCAACTACCAGTAGATCAGACGTCTCTATACATCATACCAGTATACTCCTACATGTACATGTAGGGTGTTTGAACGCACTGTTTGTCATTCAAGTTCAACAGAAAGGTGAGTTTTCTGTGACGAAGTGTGTGACAATCATCATAATCTCTTTCTAGCCTAGTACATTGCAATTATCAAAGTAATTATAAGTAGCAATAGTAAAAGACTACTGTAATTAGCATCACAGCAGTGTCAATTGCCATTCATTCCTCCTTTGTAACTTGTATCAGCCTACAGGTATATAATCGCTGTGGTGACAAGACCTCCCTTGTGTCTCAAGTTTTGGTGAAAATGACTTTTTAACCTGTTGAGGACGGTTCAATTTTTCTACAGGAACACGCATTTCCCATCTAGACACTTGCCCGAGTATACTCGGTACTCATCCTCAATAGGTTAAGATTAATGGTCAGATAATCAATTAAATGATGTCTTGTCCAAATCCCAGCTGTCTTTAAATGCCCCAAAACAAAGCCAACATGTCACAGCATGTCAAAGGAAAAGCTGTCCCATTTGATGTTGTTGTGCTTTGGCTGTCATGCATCTGTAAACAAAGCTGAAAATTTGCATGAAAGAGTTGGAATACAAACAACAACAAAAACAGACGTGCATTTTCATCTTTATTCAAATATAGTGTCTTGGTACAAACCATTCCCTAACACTTTTTGACGTTCAAAAAAATATTCTTATTTGTGCAATTGATTGAATACAAATTTCATTGATGTACTGTACAGCTGATGTACGCGACAAGTACGGGTAAAATAAATATCGTACGGATTGCTCTTTCATCAACAACTCCTTCCTTTCTGGGGTCCTTTAACTTTTCCACACTCTGTATAGTGTAATAATTGAATATTGAAAGTATGCAAGTTCATTTGGACGTGCAAAGGGGGCAGGGGTAATTGACTTTGATAAATAATTCCCCCCAAAAGGAAAGGAACATTGTTAAAATTTCACACTTGTACCATACTGTACCTGTGTGAAAAATGATGCACTGTAACACTACAGTTTCCCTAATGTTGTACAGAGCAGTTAGGAGAACTCACATCTCATTCTGAATGCACAGTGTACATTTGTCTGGTCATTACTATCCGTGTACTATACATTGACTGCAGAAGGGATCGTAGTTGAGGCATGATAAAAGCTTGAAAATGAGACTTATGTGAAGATCGGAAATACATGAGTACATTGTACTTCCTACAGTTATGATACACACAGGATATTAATGATTGGTGAGATACGATGAAAGCTGGAAAATAAGATTTATGACGTGAAGATAGGAAATACATTTACTTCCTGCAAGAGGAAGTTAAGTATACGGAAGTTGTTTCTAGACACGTTTGTTGTAACAGTGGAGGCATCAATGCAGCTTGTAGAGAGGACATTTCAGACTTTTCAGACTTTGTACAAGTATGTATGCTTCAAATTTGTGTTTTAAACATCCTTAGTGTTTTTTAAAGTACATGGACATAAAAAGTGATGCGTGACATTGAGTAAGGACATCAAGCAAATTTGTACCATTTGAGGATATTATTGTACATAATGAGAGGGAGAGAGAGAGATAGAGGGGGAGAGAATGGGGAGGGGGAGGGTTTATACTATCAAAACAAAGTCAAATTGGTGCCATCTTTCATGCAGAATCAGATTAAACCGAGTAGTGAAATCAGTAAGCTTTTAAAACACAAAAAGCATCTACACCATCATGTACAGTGTAGGTCACAAGATATCATCAAGGAGCTTTAAAAGTAATAGTATCCACAAGTTACCATTTTATGCAGTTGTATAGTGGTGTGGACTGTATACACATCTGATGTTCAAATGTACAAGGTGTACCAGTATGTCAAGATGTAAAAAAATGTCATTTAGAAGGCAGGGCGTGCTTGGAATGGCAGTGGACTGTACAATGTCCCTTTGTCTGTTTATAGTAAAATTTTTTGTCCGTTGAATTTTACCCCATGTACAATAAAGTTCAATCTATTATACTAAACAAACAGAATAGTACGATATGTAGAAGTTTCATTAAATGCAGCCATGGGGGTACATAGTGGGATTAGAAAGTTATGAATACTGTACATGTATAGTACACTGTATTCATGGAACAATGTCAGCGGTGACAAGCATTGTACAATAAATTTACCATTGTATGCAAATTAAATGAGGTAGATGATATCCCTGCTTCTCAAGTCTCCCATTCACCTGTGCACAAGACTTCACTAAAGTTTCCTGTATTAGAACTAAACATTGCACATGTGTACATGTGTGTTTGTTCTGATGAGTTGTAACAATAGCAAATGTGGCTTACAGCTGTATAGGGGAAAGGGGGCTATGCAGTGTTGTAATTGTTTTATCAGTGGAAACATTTTTGTGAAACAAAATGTATTTTTTAATTGTGTACATGTATACATGTACATAGTGTATTATGTCATACACATAGTGTACATGTACCCTGTATGTAAGATACAGAGGGAGACTGGTAATAAGAGATGGCATTGCCTCATCTAAGATATTCTTGTTGCAACCAGTATCAATCCTTTGTGAAAACCATGCAAAACATAATTTGGTAGAATTTTATTAATAGTCAACTTGAACATGTTTACTCCCATTACAATATTGTAAGTCACCGATGTTACATTGTATCCTCAATTTCTACTTCTGGACAAGGAAGGAAATTTATCTTTTTACGAGTCTTCCCTTTCCTTTTATGTTGGCACATACAATGTACATGTAAAGGGCAGAGACCATTTGGTATACATGTGTGTTTATTACAAAATACACCATTTTTGTACTTGTAGGAAAGCCTGCTCAATATACAAAGTGTACACGTATACATTTGTGTGCAAGTCACATGATGTAAGCAGGGAGGTGATCCCTGCTGTAAGTAAATCTGTATATTTTCTGATACATGTTCAAATTATGAGGAGCAGACACCTTTAAAAGCAATTCATTTTGTCGCTGCAATGTACTGTACATCTGTACATGTATCGTTTTACATTCTCGGACCATTCTTCTCTGGTGACTGGCTAGTTGGTTCTGCAGTTGTAGGAGTGCATTGTATGTCTTTCATCCAGTAGCAGCGATCTTGACCTCAAGCTTGCAGTGATTTCAATTGGGTTTTTGATCTTCAAATTTGCAAACAATGCATTTGTGCAGGTACATGTCCACTACTGTACATGTACAATGTAGGTTGTGCACCCACTTGTATGCCCTCTTTCGAGCTACTGATATCATTTACAGTGGCTCTACACTCTGATGTGAAGTTAGTTTAGTTCAGTGTGTAGAAGGTAAACAAAAGAATCAGAAAGAGAAAGTGAGTGTCCTTAAAGTCTGACTAAACAAGACGAGGTCATGAGACTTTTAGTTTCACTCATTTTCTAGAATAGTGATGTCTATCATGGGAATAACAGAATTGTGCAAATTGGATAAGAATTTAAGGTAATGTCAAGGGCTCTCAAGTCTCACATTTGCTCGCAGACCAGTCTTCACTATTAAAATTTACTTACCAATGAGAGAGCATAGAAGGCTGTGATGTCACATCTGTAGTCTCTAATTTGCATAAAAGTGATTAATCAGTGGACATGTGCATGTGAATTGTGATCGTGGTCAAACACACTGTTTGCAAAATATCCATATCTTACCTTTCCATCACTTTCTTATTGTTAGGCCAAGTGGAGTGAAATATTCCAGTGCGCCCTTTCTTTATCATTAATTTTCTCGTAAAAATCAACAGATCGTACAGTATTGTGTAAAGTCCACCCTAATATTTCCCCTATACATTGTACATGTAGGTCCTACATGTATACAATGTACATCACTTCATTGGACAATTTCTGTTTGCAGTTTTTACCCCACACAAATTCTCATGTCATGCAGGCGTTGAAGTGTGATGTGCAGATATCCTAATTTATCTTACAGTTTCAAGACTATTTTCATATTGCAACATCACCTGTTATATATGGAATGATCATATTTGGATTGGAGCTTCATATGATTATAATGATTTTCAACTACTGTATGTTACATGTATTTTAGATGCCGGCATTTTCGACTTTCCATGGTATCCGATGGAAAATTACGTTACTGTTAATGACAATATTATTTCCAAAAAGTGTACATGTGTCGGACACTTTTTTCATTATGTGACAAAGCAGTTGTGACCCAAGATTATAAATGCACACACACAGTGGTGCATTGTTACACCATCGTCTATCGCTGCTTCGTACGTCGTACATTGTATGATCACTATAGGATCCCTCCACAACTCACATCCACCACACAATTACCTGCCTCTTTTATATCCTTCTTTTGTTTTAAATTTTGATCCAGTGATGATATAATCCCTTTACAACTTGACATACAGTTTGTAAAAAAAATAATATAAAATAAAAGATGAAATTTCCAATTTTTTCTTTATTCAAATGCAATTATGACCAAGTCTCAAATCGTGATATATCAGGCAGATCATTTTAAAAGTTTACAGTTATTCAAGTAGGAATAACATACATGTATATTTTAAACTTTCATAACAAAGAATATAATTTTTGACATTTTTATGCGTGATCAATGAAAAATTGGAAGGTGTTGACATCATCAGCTCCCTCATTTACTGCATATATCCATCATATCAACTGTTCAAGAATTGTTTCACAAAACTTAGCGAATTTTTGAAATTTCATAACTTGTTTATTTTTTTTTCCAATTTTGACGAAATTTTCAGTTGTACTTGTCAAATTTTGCCAGTCTTGTCAGAATACATGTAAGTTTCATCTGAACCGGAATTCTCCTTTTTAGTGATATTCACTTCTCGGTGAATAGTACTTGGCAGTCACCTCTGCCCATAGTTTTAAAGAATCACAAGGCAAAATATGTTATTCAAATTATTCTTTGCCAAATATTGTGAAGGGATCTTCCATTGGCCATAAAGAAGCAGCGCACAATGTCAAAACTGCATTGTGACGTTTGTTCAAAAATGTTACTTGTGCACAGGGCGAAATCATCGCGACGTTACGAAGCAATGCGCAATGTCAGAATTGCTTTTTATGACGTCACAATTGTTTTGTTAGAAATTGATACATTTCACAGACTGACGATACGAGCAATGTCAAAATTGCTTTGTGGCGTCACAATCGTTTTGTTAGAAATTGTTACCTTTTCACAGAGTAATAGTGCGGCGAAGTGGGTGATGTCAGAATTACTTTGTGATGTCACAATGTAAAAAAAAAAATGTTACTTCTACATTTCACAGAGTGACGGGTACAAAGCTCTGTGTACAATTATTTCAGAATTGCTACAGTATATGACATTTTACAAATAGTACTTTATGGAATGTCAAACATGCCAACTTTCTGACATAGCTGAAAATACCGATAATCACGTGAAGCTTTTTCAACCAATCACTAGACTAGAGAATATTCTTTTTTAAAATCCAAAATATAAATCTCTATTACCTATTAAAGAATAGAATTACTGTGCGAGTCGAAAGGTCGTGTTTTCTTTCCGCTGACGTTATATGCGTAACATGTGTACTATTTCACTTGATGTGCGCTGAATGTTGTTTTCTTTATGCGCTCGTTTTGCGAAATGTCTATGACATGATTATTGTGCATTGCCCAAGAGAGAAGAACCATCAATCACAGAAACACGAGGATGATGATTGATTAATGAATGATGTCCTCAATATCATATAAGAGAACGGACGAAGATTTCGGCGCAAGCCACGATACGGTCTTGAGACCAGTGGGGCCCTGACTTCCCCTCTCCTTTACTAATTTCATACATTGTTGGCTGACTCCCCCCCCCCCCCCATATCAAGTGCTTTATGTACAGTATCCAGCTTTATGCAGAGTAAAAAAGTGATTAGACAAATATGTAGTTCCTTTGTGTACATCATACAGTGAGGATACCAGGCGATAAACAGGATGGTATTGAATACTAGTACATTGGGGTTGTATAATCAATATGACTTGCAGCCAACACATTAATTGAGAATTAAATTGAGCGTCGGCTTGCTGTGCAACATTCATGTTTCATTCGTTTATTCCTTTTTTTTTCAATCTTGTGGCTACTTTGTGAGATATAAAGGCCTAGAATTTTTAAATTGCACAGACGTCAATCGCCAAAGAGCATGAGGTTGTTAGTATGGTGTTTGTCCGCTCCCGTTTTCCTCTCGTTGTTCGCGGTGACTGGTGGTCGATGTTAATCGGAAGCGCGTCTGCGACTTCACGTTCTGTGCCTACCAGGTGAAGCGCGCCGTGCCTTACTTCATGCCAGTTCAATCACAGATACTCACCGTTCCAATCAGAGCTAGCGTCCATGTCGGTACCGTAAAATTTCATTAACGGACATCAACAATGACTTACGTCGTTCCGAAGATCTCATTTCCTATCACGTAAGTGTTTCGGGTAATTTTGTTTCAGACCTTTCTGTTTCGTTAAATTTAAAAAAAGAAGAAGGAAAAAAAAAAGGTTCAAGGGAACATCTCTATTTTTGGTGGGTTCGGTACAGTAAGTAACGATAATCTGTATTTTGCTTGCAGCGTACAAACTGTTCGTATATTCCGGGTAGGGTTTTTGCATGGAGGTGGGAATCCAATCTCCCTGGTTTTTGTAATGCGTATCAATCTTGTATATTGTAATACGTGAAGTTGGGAGGTCGTGAAATTAGAGCGTTATCATGATTGTATTATGTTACTGGCATCTCTAATACGCACACTGCAAAGGAGTCCGTCTACTAGCACATCAGGTTAACTGATTGTACACGCGTGTACGGGTAGATGGCCCTAATATATTCGAGTGCCTGCGAGATTTTATTTTATTTTTTTAAAATCTTTGATACCACACACAATGGCATGGGACATTTGCATTATGATAGGACACACTTGTCACTGTCGGGAATGTCCGTTTAAAATTGGCACCTTTAAGACTTAGCATGGGAAAATGATATATTGTCTTCATGATTATTAACACATTGTCATTAATAAGGAACGGACACGCCCTATATCTTTTCACCCGACTTCTTCCTATGCCAGTGGCAAGTGAGGGACGCGAGCAACAACTGTAATGTAATAGCGAGCTTTAGATCTGCGACGCGAACGGTGAGACGACGCAGCCTCCCAGGTTGGACAATAGAAACGGCTGTCTCGCGCATGTGCAGACGCCATTTTGCTTAATTAGCGTCGTCTTAGCGTTCACGTCGCAGAGTTAAAGCTCGCTATAGTACTAGGAAGTTGCGAAGGACAGTTCTCTCCTTAGAATTAAGACGGAGGTTTGGTTTGGGGTCGAAGGAAGTCGCCAAAATAGTCACACAATGTGACTGCAGTTTCGATAATGATCTAGTGTGCTATGTGTGTGTGTGTGTTTCATTCAGTCTTGAAATCATTGTCTATAATGAAGGCCAAACAGACAAGGATAGTGCAAACTTAACCCACTGCTGCCTGGAACTGACACTGTAATAGTATAATAGTGGGGTGGCTTAGTGACAAATATACTGATAATCGTGACACGCCGGACAAAAGTGTCATTTTTTCCTCAGACATTGGTATATATATGAGGATCAAAATTAGGGGGTGCTCCAAGAAATCCGCTAACAGAAAAAATGAGAAAATGCCCTTAATTTGTACATAACAATAATGTCTGAATTCAAAGACTATACACAGGGCATTCGCCAGGTTTCTGTACAATGCAATGCAATGTACATGGTTGCTAGTCTTAAAATTCAGACCCATAATACGACATATTATGTGCATGTTTACAGTAATACACCATTTTTACTGGTTTTCCTATGGTAACAGGTGGTTAGTCTGTGTTGCAGACCTGAGGGAGGTGTGTTGGAATAGTCCAGTTTTCTTAAGCACCTTTTCATTGAATAATTTCATATAATTTCTTGTAAAGGATTTTTTTAGTACTGTCTACCTCCTGTAGAGAAATGGCAAAGAGTGACATGTGACTCTGGCTCAGATACTTTAAATCTTGGGCAATGACTGAGCCAGGTGTAGGACTATGTCACAGTTCATTTTTTCTCCCAGAACTACTAGTTTACCAGTAGAAGAGCTGCATATTCCATTGAGAACTTAAGGTTTTGGGTATTGCCCTACATATTTCCTAACAAATTTAACCCGTTTCCTCCAAGATTGTGTGAATTCCATAGGTTTAGCGCAGGGATTACCTGGTTCCCGTAAGCAATTTTTATAGTCCGCACCTCCCCTCTTTATATGTTTCTTATTTCTTATGGGGGTTATTCAAATGTTTAAAAAAGTTAAAAGTCTGCTTTCATAGATAAAGTTGAATTTAGACAATTTGAATATTTTTAAAGATATATTGATATTTGTAATTTCACTCATAAAGACTTAAAGCGGTTTGAATATTTTTGGTCTGATAGCTATGTATAGACATGTTATTAAAAAGTAAAAGCAATGTTTGATTGGTTCACATTATCCAAAGAGGGTGGGATGTAGTTGGCTGGTGAACAAAGTCTATGGGGAAGTTTAAAAAGTTGATAGAAATAAAACAAAATCGGCATAGAGCAGAATCTAAATCACAATATGATATGACAAAATTCCCGACCCCAAAGGCGGTTGATTCTATGATGCTTTATGTCAAAATACATTCCACCCAAAAATACATGTGATTGATAGGAGGAAAAAGTATAGCACATTAAAAACAATATAGTTCAACTAACCCCATTAGTCCAGCAGCATAATGAAATGATTGTTAAGTTTTATCGCCTTGTCAATTGAAGATGATGTTACATAATGACAATTATCAAAGTCAGGTAGACCTACTAGTATATCAAGAAACCAAAAAGAAGGGGTGGGGTGGGGAGAGAAGAATGAAGTAAGTTATTAGTATCTGTAGTTTTGGTTTTCAGTATATTCATTTTAATTTCCTTAATTTCCGTTAGGTCATCATGGATTGGAGCATTTGTGTACTAGTAATCTGCCAGGAACAAACACAAGAAAAACTTAAAGGTCCTATATATACACTTTTGGGAGAGTGACTTGAAAAAAATGTTCAGGATATCACATTTTATGCATAATATGTGTAGGTCTGGGGGCATTTCATGAAGCATTTTGTCCGACAAGTTGTCGGACAAATTTGCTCTCTGCCAATCAGATGCAAGGATTTCTGTAGTTTGTAACAGTTTGTCAGAAAAATATCTGACCAAACTGCTTCATGAAATGCCCCCCTGTTGTATCACAAGACATCCTACCATATACAGTTTTTGCAATCAAAGCAAACATATAAAGAGATATCAGTATTTTTCTCATTAAAGCATAAATGCGGACGGTTTAGTCTGGAAACATGTTATCATAGAAATATTGTTCACATTTTGTGTTATTAACAATACTTAACATTGATTATACAGATTCATTTTTTTTTTACAGAGGTTCTTTCTATCCGTAACTCACACTTAAGAATAATTTTCAAGCACTAATTTTGGGTTTTTGCCTTTAATTATCCACAAAAAGGAGGACTCAATGCATAAAAGGTGTATGCTTTATTTTTGGAAAATGTTGAGGAGATCAGGAAAATAATATATATTGATGTAGATTTTGGACCTGAAGGAGCAGTTGAAGCATTTTTAAGAAACAATGCCTTGTGGCATCGTTCTTATCATCAAAAATTAATAATGACAAACTCAAATGAAAATTGGAGGGGGGAAGAAAAGATGAACATAATGACATGAGACAGCTTGGTAAAGATTAAACGCTAAAATAGACAATGCAGCCTCTTTTCTCAGTTCATACTTATCCAGAGTGTGTGCTTTCTTTCCAGTACCGGTATTATTATTTAGATAGGTTAGGGGAATCCCTTTGAATTGTGTGATACATCATTTTAAAGCTTACAGTCTGCTCTTTCAGAATCTGTCCTTAAAGGACAAGTCCACCTTCATGCGCACGTGGATTCAGTGAATACAACAATATTAGTAGGACACATCACAGAAAGCTTGGAAAAAATCGTACAATCCGTTCAAAAGTTATGATTTTTTAAGGTATCTGCACAGTCGCGGCTGGATGAAAAGACTACCACAGTGTATGATGTCACATGCGCACATTCTAAGGAAAATGAAATGAGAATTTCACAAAACCATACTTTTTGAATAAAGTTCACATAGTTTCTTTGACTTGCTAGTGACGTATGTCAAGGGTAATATTATTCCCCCTGCCTTCTGAAAGAGAAGTCGAGTATCCTTTTGTAAGCGAAAATAATTTATGTTGAATTTTCTTTATTCATTCTTTATATCGTTGTACACATGTGATATTACAAGGTATAGTAGTCTTCTCATCCAGCCTCGACTGCATGAGCAGAAACTTCAAAAATTCATAACTTTAGAACGGATTGTCCAATTTTCCTCAAACTCTCACTGATGTGTTCTACTATTGTTGCTGCATTCACTCAACCCACATGCTATAAAGGTGACAAATCTTTGTCTGGCGACTTTTTTGTTGATCAATAATACCAACCCTGATGGAAATCTCTTCAAATTCATAAGTTCTGAAGTCTCCTTTAAGTTTAACCAAAATCTATATATGTAGTTGCCATGGCAACATACCACTTAACACTAATGAAAAGTATTTCAAACCTCTATACATCCCGTTGATCAGTTGTACCTATTCAAATGGAATCTCTTCCAAACTGGAAAATAGCCTCCTGTAACTAACTTCAATTAAAAACCCTAGTTTTGGGTTGCCATGGCAACGCACAAATCAACAATTATATTTGACCCCTGGTTTATACTCTTGGTACCTTCTATACAACGTTCATATCAAATTTTGTGAAAATTGAATCTTCCTACCTGGAGAAATAAACAAAAACATGATTTTTAGAAAAAGTTCATTGACCTTTGACCTTTGACCTTTGGAAATTTCACCCCAAATTCAATCAAAATATTTTACTTGTTCTCAATATTCTTCCTGCCAAGTTTTATCCAGATTGGATATTCCTGACCTGAGAAATAGCCAAAAAACCTATTTCACAAATAAAGGTCATTGACCTTTGACCTCTAACCTCCTTCCCAGCATCAATTTTCTTGGAGCACCCTATTTTTTGAGAAGGTACATCATGAAGTACCTTTGGTGAAAAAATCATGCTTTTGTCCGCCGTGTCACGATAATTTCACTAAGCCACCCCACTATAATGAGCAACATACAAATCTTGGAGTAAACTGATCAATCTCAACGCGTTTCGTGCGCTCCCATAATGGAATCCACGCTTTTGTGAGATCTCGACGAGTCTGGAACCCAGATGACACACTCGACACGTCATAAATCTTATTTCTGGCGCTGAGTAATCCTTGTTTACATCATCGTATCGATGAGTCAGGGGTATAGACAGACGATTCGGGCGTCGACCCATCTGTCGTCTCTCGACCACGACATGGTATAGCAGTTACAATTGCTCTGCTTCGCTTTTACCGCGTTCATGTTTCTGCTATCGCATAATCCGTATAGTCCATGCCAAAGAGTGTGCATTGGATATTCTTTTCTGTGTGCACACAATGGGCATTGATTGAGTTTGTGATGCAAAACGCATAGAAAGATTTGCTGTTGTAAATGATAGAGAGAGAGAGAGAGAGAGAGAGTTAGAGAAGATCACTCAGAAGTACAGTATAATTTTACTCTCGATGTAATGTTGCCCTATTGATTCTGTGGCTCTGCTTTTTTAATGCCATGCAGCGAAATGAATGGACTGGCTGAGTTTCTTCTGATTATTGCTCAGTAGAAGGGGATTGTGAAATTGATGTGCGGTTTTCTCGAACAAGATAAAAGAGAGATAAACTCATGACAAACAAGCTGTCAAACAAAAATACAAAAATGCTCGACGAATCAAGACAGTCACCATAATGTTTCTGAGAAATAAAAGATTTCTTTTTTTCGTACCGTAAAAGAAAGAAAGGGAAAAAAAGATTAACGGTGATTATGCACCATAACATATTGGTTTTATACCACGGTTTTTTTTTTAAACACAATAGTCGATTTGTGACAAGAGGTACTAGGTGAGCTCGCTTATAGTATCTCCTTGGAATTATCAAGAAACTTTTGGCTTTTATAGTATAGTGACTGTAACTGTTGTGGTTTCAGAGTACTTAGTAATGACTGGTCTCTGAGAGATGAATCAGAACAAACGCTGTGACGTCACAAGGTTGAGATGATGGTCTGTGGCTATCCAATGGTATTGTGTCGCTGTACCCAAAGAAATGACCACATAGGGAGAAACAAATGAACATACTCGCAATAGAAAATGTACGTCTTGTAGCGTCTGGATGTTGTGCAAATGTGAGGCAACAATAGTGTAGCCTGTGCATTGTATCTCTTATTGACACGCCCCACCCTTTTACCTGTAGCTAATAGGCGGAATCCTGTTTGGCTCCGCAACTCCGTGTTCCGCAACTTTGTATCGCTTCTTAGGGCAGGCATCAGCACATCACTTTCAATGTACCAAGCTCCTGAGTACCCACATGTATGGCCTACACAGCTTGGACAGCTGATGAAAGATGAAAATGTAATGTCAAAATACGAAATTTCTTCGCCTATATGGTTTATGTGTTCATGTCTTGAAAGAACGTGTTAGTGTGGCAGTCTTTTTTTCTTGTATAATAGCCTGTGAAACTTTTCAGGCGGCAATAAACACTGTAATGCTCTGTATTGTTTCCTTAGCTTCATGTACAAAAAAAAGTCGATACTGTCGAATTCATGTCATTCTCTTCTTGTACATTGTTGAACAATTGCATCGGCACCTCTGCTTGTTGATGAATACTGCATGATGAAAACGTTGCAATTGACGAGCCCCGCTTCCCCATGAGTACATCATGTAGTAGTTCTGATAAAAACCGACTGATTTCTCCTTCGTGGTGGACCCAACATCAGCTGTGATATTGATTCTTAAGTCATCGCACCCCGCATGCTCGCTTGCATGGGGATATATCGAGCAACATGAAGACACCACTGCGCAATTTGACACGGTTGACCTTTGCCGTGATCGTAGGATCCATCCAGTGACGAGTGAAGCGCGTAGAGTTAGCGCACGCTTCGTTGGCATGTCGCTGCGAGAAGTCGCGTATGAATAATGCATTGGTTTGGCTGGTCGGGGAAGTTGTCGGGGAGGCTGATAGTGTTGGATATGAGAAAGGTTAGATTCGACGGCATGTTGCGAGTGAGAAAAATAGTATGGATATATGTTAAAGAAACACAACCCATCTTCTCGCGATCAGATACGATTACATTATCGGTTACTATGGTGAATCCAGTGATCAGTTGATTGCTCTGTTGAATGAATTTTGACTTGAATAAACGTGTGTGTGTGTGTGTGTGTGTGTGTGAATAGTGATATCCAGCAAAACGAGAAAATGCTTCTCAGGACAAAAAGATAAATGGAGGCAAAAAAGATTTTTGTCTTTTAAGTGAAGTACAGTGAACGTGCCTTCAGTGTTCTTCGAAAGCAAAGTCTTCTGGCATAATTGTTAATTATGTATGATTGTATATATGCTTCTTTTCTCTTTTTTGTTTTGCTTCACTTCAATGTTTTATTCAAATCCTTCAGGAAGGGAATCCATACCGGACATATTGTGATATTGGTAATTAGATTTTGATGAATAGTATAGACTGGGAGCCGGTAAATCTCGTCAGCTCGGGAAACAACGGGGTCGGAGCATGAAGGCAGGAATTTAAAAGGGCACAGGCTATCCGATGGGTTGTTGACCTCGGGCCTGTACACGTCGAAGCCGTCGAGTCTTGGCATCCGCGTTTTGGCATACGCATCTCTCTCTCTATTTAATAGAATATAGCCCAGGGTGGATTTGCTGAATGGAAAAAGAGGGGGAGAAAATAAATAACATGGATACGAGTGTTGAGCGGTAGGAATCGAGGGAGCAAGAAGTAGGCTTGGAGTACCAGTTAACAGTGTCGGGTTGATAGGAGCAAGGAGCTTGATATAGGAGTAAGGAGAGCACCTAAAATCAGTCCTTACCTTCTTGTCAGTCCAGAGAGTTTAATAACAAGAGGAGAAATAAAGGGACGAGGGGGCAGGGTGAGAGGGAAAGAGGAGGGGGTCCTCTAGGTAGATGGACCCCAAGGCAAGGTAGATTGTTCGTACCGTGACAAGTCTTGCCATTTCCATGATGTACGCTTCCTCAAGTAGGCCCTATACTCTGATTGGATTGTTCACTTTCGATTTCCATGCATGCAAGTATGATGAACATCCAGTCACATTCGCGTTTTAAAGACATTCAGACGGATTTTTTTTTTCGTTCTCTTTTTCCCCCTAAGAGTTCTTCGATTGTATCCCGTTTACAAAGTGTGTCGCCTTGAATGCATGTGACAGGAACCTGTCGAGGTCGGGAGAGGAATAACTGTTGTTGTTTGGGAACTTTGTAAGGGTGCGGATGGGGGCAAGGGATTCGGTAGGGGAGACTTTATACGCACTGAAGCCTTTGTAGAAAGTTCAATAGGTGAATCCTGCATACTTATTGTGAAAAGACTGCTTATCGTTGCTCCCAATTGTGCATTTCATGGTGCTGCTCAACTCAACGGAGTTTGTCGAGAAAAATAAGCTCTCTCACTCTCAAGAAAGGGGGCTCTCAATCTGGCATTTACTACAGTCATGTATCTGCTTGTGTACTCGCATTTGTGTCTGTGGTTTGATTTGTGGAAGAACTCCAACTGGCCACAGTGCAGTGTGTTGTGCATTATGCTCTCATGCTCCACTGATTCCGTCTGTTACACGTAGATCACAATTCGTCGAGACAAGTTGAAGGTATATAGACCTGTCAAGGAGGTACTCTTATACCCCCTCGGGTATACCAGACGAGGTGCTGTATATGGCATATTATTATTACTTCGGGAAAAATGGTTTTGTGTTATTTTGTTTTGTACACGTCGTACTTTAGGGTTGTCGTTTGTTTCAGGTTTGTTTGTTTGATCGTTTTTATCTGCCCTTCAGAGACTGTCCTGAACGTATAAAAGTAATCGATACTTTGCTGCTAACGCGATCGTTGTATAGTTAGCCGGTATATGGTAAAATTGATATTGTATGACATTTCTTTCCACGTTGACACCTGGGAACACTGGTTAAAGCTTCTTGTATTACTTCATTAACCACATTAAGTGTACACTGCACCGCACTTTAACGTTTGATTGAATTTAATCGGTTCCTTCATACTATTTTCGATATGCCTTTCCCCCTTTCTTGGGATCTTGACATGCGTTCTTTCGCTCTTCTCTCGTCCTGACTATCCCACCCCCTTGTCTGTGCTGTAGGTACTCCTAAAGACATGTGGTCAGGTTAAAGACCCGTCCAAAATGGCGCGCAGACGTGTGATCGTTGCTCTACTCGCCGTTCTGGTCATATTTGCACTCTTTTTGATCTCCACTCTGGTGGTCACCGACAAAAGGGATTCCTTAACACGACACCTTACCATTCTGGATCACAGTGGGCAGTCGGCAAGGTAACAATAGTAATAATGATAATAATAATAATAATAATAATAATAATAATAATAATAATGCACAATCGGAAATTACACCCGACTTATCGTTAGGATAATGATATCAAATTTGATACTAATATGAATTAACTATTTGTTGCACCTTTGACCTTAACCAGCTAGTGTATTTCCACAACCCCATTTACGAAAAAGAGTGCTAAATCGAATAATCACAATTGATTTTGTATCAGCACTCCGGATTCTCATATGATTATCCTGATATTGATCCGGTATTTTAAACCAATGTTCATTTTCTCATTCAGGGGTGAGGGGATGATGTGAGCTCTGTAGAAAACCCGTGATAATGAAATGAATGATGGGAATATTTGCCGATTATTCTGGAGACAATTGCTCTCACAATATGGAACTATTATTTTGAAAACGATATGTTTGAATATTGGGAGTAGAATAAGGGCAAAAACTGCATTTGCTGATGTCTCTTGTAAGTAATTATTACCGTGACACAGATTACGCTTCATGTGTCCTAACTGTATAGTCCTGTAATTTCCATCACGTGGAAAGACCGATTACATTCCATTGAAAGAAGCAGGAAGTACAAAAGAGTGGAAAAATGGATTCGGAAGGATTAGGGAAGGGGGTAAGAATGGGTATCCGCGGGCATGAATGGGTATCACTCAGCTCCAGTATTCCACTTTGTAGGATTCTCTTAAAATACGCCGAATTATATCCTGACTGTTTCTGACTGGCCATAACCGACGTTTTAGAGCGTTTGAGTCCCATCAAGCAAAACCAGTGAGTAAAATGCACGATAGATGGATGTTTTGTCACCGTAGTGGGTTGTGGGTGCCCCTTTCTCCAGCCCGGTGGCATGTGTTTGCACCTGGGTCCAATCTAATAAAAAGTGGAAATAGGTCGAGCTCGTTTGTAATTCTGTTACACACGTTCGGCGTATCATCGGAGAAACAATTTCAGTGGCTTAGCTGTAGAGCGGGCTGTTGGTGTTGGTGGGCTTGAATGGGGTTTAATCGATTGACGATAGGTGAAATGACTCATAATGCTGATAGTCACTGCAGTTTCTTGAATCACACTGAATCTTTCGAGTTCATACAAGATCTAGGCAGTGTCATTATAGAGCTATATTCATCGACAGGTTCTTCTAAGGGGGGGGGGGGGGGATAAGGGGGGAATCAAGCAGCAAATCCTTGCACCTTAGATGGAACATCAAAAATATTAACCGTTATCGTTCACTCATGGTCAGGCATTGAAGTCACTTGATATTAACGATCACATTAATTTGAGATCGATTTGAAAACTGGTGTCAACTCTGACAGCCTTTGATTGATGAATATCATTTCCTAACACACTCAGAAAGAAGGCTCATGCACTTTTTGTCTTTATTACTCATTTAGTAGGACCTCTTCCAGTTTCATGTTGACAGGATATTATGGCATGATATCGGAAGCATCTTGCGAAACTCGTTCCAACACAGTAGAATCGACATGGCTGATAAGGGGGTTAGATATTATGTTATACGGTTAACATATTTAGCTCACAATCTGAATTCAAATCGGAATGTTGAGAGCATAATGCGCTAGATACTGAAGTTTTGAACAACGCCAAGCTTAAATCATTTGTTAACTTGTAGTAAATTGATAGCGAAAGTAATCGACGGAATCTTGAAAAATGTTCCAATGCAAATCCTTATATAGAGAGCCGCTCGAGGGACACGGTTCCAAGGAAATTCTGTCAGTTTTGTAGAGTGAATGAATAAAGAATGTATGTAAATTAATTTAAAGGTGCAATTCGGAGAAAGCGAAAAGGGTAATCCAGGAAACATTCAATGGAATTGGATAACCTTATAGGTACTTACGGTGAAGAAGAAATTGCCGTATGAACTTTGAGGCGTGAAATTGTGAGAAAGGTCAGAAGAACATTTCACAGCACGTCTTGAGCGTTGCGGGGAATATTGAGTTCAGGGAAAAGACGGGTCTAAATAGGGTTTGGATAAAGGACGGGACGTATAGTAATGTCAGATTTGATTGTTTTCTGGACACTATTAACGATTGTTCGTCCTTCAGTGCTATTTCTTCTAGGAAATCAGTTTTTTTTTTTCAATCACTTGAGATTTTGGAGGGATAACATCTTTCGATGCGTGCAGTAGAGTGGTAGGAATGCTGTTCTCTCCTTGCTCCTATCACCCGGGTTTGAAATACCTGCGGGATAATGTAAAATGCATGGAACTTCTCTGTGATCGATGGCCTCCAGTTGGCTGCCGTTTCAGCTACCCAATTATTGCAGCGGTGGGTAATTCATGAACTCTCTCGCTGGCACAAAACGGGGGCAGAATTAGCTTGAGAGGCATTGCGATGGCCCAACCAATGGGCAGTGATCAATAATTCTTGCACGAAGGATATGCGGTGCATGTGCGACTATTACATCGTACTTTCCACGTTCCAAGTTTGTTAGCTGAGAAAACAATATCAGCATATCAAAACTGGAAAAGAGGCGCCCTTCAAAAAAGAAAAAGAAATACGCCTCGACTCTATGCCATGTTTATTCATAAACCTAGAGATAAAGTTGCTCGAAGTGACTACTGGGAACCAACTCTGTTCTGTTCTGTTAGAAGTGGCTGCGTGTTACGAGGTTGGATCAGTTCGGATGGAAAATGATGATTTATCAGATGTCAGGAGTTTTCGATGCTAGTTCAATGTGTTATTCAAAGAAAACTGGGAGAATAAGGGAGGGCACAGTTAATGTATTCTAGAACTCTTGTAATACAGTAGAATATATAGTTAGGTGAAATTTGGTCGGAGTATTAAAGTGATGTGGGTTTGGTACTTGTCGTCCTTTGCCGTAGATCAAGATGTTTGCGCCATTGTGCAACATATCCTCAAAACTAAGTCATTCAGTGACAAATCAGACCGTTGTGAATCCATTGCTTCTGTCGTATTTCGTTACTAAGGTATTAAAGTGACAATTTTCTAATGCCTGTTCCCAAGGGAGTCATTTCATTGCCATGATGGGAAGGAACGAAAGAACAGGGAGGGGATGGGAAGATGACCACTCACAGTAATTTCAAGGTTTTTCCGTTCCAGGGAGATGTAGTTTTAAGTATCCCAATGATAAATTTCCCACACTTTTCATTTTTGTCTTGCCACTACCTCGTTGATCATTCATGCAGCCGGAGTTTCGACTTTCCACGTGTCAGAAATAAGTGGATGGCTTCTGGTCATGTAAGAAAGCCATATTGCCATCCGCACGACAACGTGGTCTTCGTAAAGACGCACAAAACAGCCAGCAGCACCACCTCGGGAATTTTCGATCACTACGCTTATAAGAACAATCTTACCGTTGCCGTGCCGCCCGGTGGGCAGCCATACATGGATAGGAAGCTGCCCTTTCAGCGTGACATGATCGCCAAAACGCGAGACTTTGGGATCGGTTGGCGCAGAGAGGATGGCTTTAACATGCTGACGAGCCATGCGCGTTACAATCGACCCGAGATGGACGCCGTGGTGCACAATGCCAAATACGTCACTATTCTTCGCGATCCCCGGTCCCAGTTCGTGTCTTCGTTCGTTTACTTCAACTTTGCCGACCGCTTCGAACGAATCTTTGAGGCGCGCGGCGAGGCTTATCCAAATGTCATTGACGGCTTCTTCAGAGATCCTGCAGGGAACTACCGCCAGATGGTCCATCGGACCTACTCGCACGTGCTGTGGAACCAGCAGATATTTGACCTTTGGCTGAACACCTCGTACTTTGACGATCAAACCGCTGTCGACGAGACCATCGCGCGACTTGCCGAGGAATTGGACTTGGTCATGATCACGGAGTACTACGACGAGTCGCTCCTGCTGCTGCGCGACACCCTGTGCTGGGACACCGAAGACATCCTGTACACGCAGAGGTTGGTCAGAAAATTCGAGCAACGAGATTCCAGTAGACGAGGCCACGCGACAGCGGATTAGTGATTGGAACGCCGACCGATGCGCGACTTTATGACTACTTTAATAGGACGTATTGTGGCAGCGAATCGCTGCCTACGGACCTCGATTCGACGACGAACTACGCCACTTCCGTCAATTGCTCCAGCAAACCTCCCCAAGAAAAACCGGAAAGCATTCGAGAGACACCAAAAAGCTGATCAAGCGAATGAAGGACAGAGGAATTCTAGTTAGATACGTTAATGTGTCTCCATTCTCCCTTGCGTAGCCTTTGATTTGTTGGTTTTCAAGCTATGAATTACTATGTACGCCGTATTGAATGTTAATGTAATCACATTAAGAGGTTATGGCAATCTTTGGGATTAATCCCATCACAAGTGTGACAGCTGCGTCAGACGAGTTGGCTGTCCATGTTAAAGTTTTGTTATACTGAAAGTGCATTTACGAGGAAATACACATCTTTGTGTAAGTACATGTACATGTAATGTGTTTGAATGAGCTTGGGGTTGTGTGGGTGAGCAAAGCTGAATGTGCATGTGTATGAGTGTATACATACATTATTGGGGGGGGGGGGGGTTCTGTGTTCTGTGTGTGTGTGTATATGTGCGTTGCGTCATAGTTTCTGTGTTACATTTTTACCTTGTTGGCTCAATTTGTGTTTTTGTCGTGATCAACGCTAGTACATGGTAATATGGTAGGTGACCGTTATCAGTCTAACATTGTCACTATTTATTCAGATCCGTGTGGCATTGTTTGATTCCTTTTTACTGTATGCTTTTATAAATCTTTGTCGTGGCCACATCTGATTTTTATCAGTCGTTCTCTTTGTATTGATGCACAGTAGTGTGTTAAAAACTTGATGAGTAGGCCTACCCATAACATGGGAACACCTTAAAGTCACACTAACTTATGCTGTAGAATAAGATATGCAATGCATGATATTTTTTCCTGACTAGTTTACTGACGAGTACTTTGTGTACATGTTTGTGGGGGAGATATTAATATTGCAAAGCGCCCAAAGTTGCAATTTTCTGTAAAACGTCGTCATCCAAACAACTCTCTGCTTTTGCATTCCTTGTCTATTTTCAAGATATGTTTCTTCCTGTCAATAACAGTAACCTGATGGTGACGAATCGTCGTTGGCACGATGGACGCCCAGAGAGAGAGAGAGAGAGAGAGAGAGAAAGAGCAATAGAGAGAATGAAAGTGCATGCATATTATATCTAACTCAAGTTTACGTGAATTGTAATTGTATATTAAAGCAACACCGCAATGTGGGAGTGTCCGTTTTCACTATATTCACCTTTTAAAGGATTTTTTTACATATTATAATATGTAAATATCTTAATTGTAATGTGATATGTAGATTAAATTCTAATGCTAGGGTCACACCTTTGCGTATATTGCTGCGTATTGCTGTGCTTATAAAAACACAAAGGTTGCCGTCACGCTATTGTGTATTTTGCTCGCATCGTTACGCCGCCCGTACAATGACATTGCGCTCGGTTTGCGTATTATTGCGTATTACCCCCACTAAAGTTCCCTAACATCTGCTCATAGCGGTACGAGTGAATACGTATAGTTTGCTCGTCACGTTGCGTATGCAGCGCGTTCTCTGCTCTTTTAGCTGCTCGCTAGCCGCTCGTACCAGTTGGTCTCGTTGCGTCTCGCTGAGTGTTCCCTCGCTGTAGCTGGTGTGTTGTTCGTATTGCCCCATTGCCAGCTCGCTCTACAGCGGAACAGTTCGCCTGGGCTGCGTCGGTGTAAAATACGAGCCATTTTGTAGAACCAGACGTGTACATCTTATCTTCTTAGTCTGAATAGTGATGATAATGATAAATTGATAATAATAATAATGGTAATAACAATAATATTGTTATTATTATTCATTATCATTAACATTAATAATGATAGTAGTAGTAAATAATTATAATATTGATGTTGATAATAATAAATCTGACAAGTATTGTTCGCATTGTTTTTCAGAATATCCTAATCTGATAATATGAGAAAATGCAGGTTCTTTTCCCTGGCAGGAGTGAAAGCTTTGAGTTTTTATTTTACAAAATTGACTCACACTCTGTCGTAATCGTAACTGCCTAGGCCTATACTTATGTCGTCATGCTCCTCTCGTTTATATTATTATTATTATCAGTATTATTATCAGTATTATTATTAAATGTTTTGGTGGAGATACATTACAATGACTAATTGTGGTGCATGACATACACGTTTGGACCCTCATCTGTGAAGAGAGCGTTATTCACAAAGTTGATATCAGTCCTTTGTCAAAATTGTTTGTATTGGGAAATGGACAGAAAACTGAAATATAAAGAAACAGTGATACTTTGTGGATGTATTCAATCGCTTGATTTCATAAGGACAAGCTATAATTTTTATACCCCCGCCAAACGAAGTTTGAAGGGGGTATATAGGAATCAGCGGACGGTCGGGCGGTCGGTCGGGCGGTCGGTCGGGCGGTCGGTCGGGCGGTCGGTCCGTTGCAAATCTTGCGTCGCGAACTACTTCCTCAGTTTTCAACCGATTCCCATAAAACTTGGCACAGATGTGTGCCTTGGGTTGTAGATGTGCAAGACGTATTTTTTGACAGTACCCAAAAGTACGTTGCCATGGTAACGGCATATTATGGGCAAAAATGGGTACAAATCTTGCGTCGCGAACTCCTCCCACAGTTTTTGATCAATTTTTATGAAATTAGGTACAGATGTTCATCTGAATATGTTAATGTGCAAGACACATATTTCCGCAGTGGCAAAAAGTGCGTTTGCCAATGGTAACGGCATGTTATTGGTAAAATATAGGGCAAAATGCTTCATGGCAAAACTGCTTCATCAGTGTTCTTCCAATCTTTCTTCCGATCAAGGAAAGATCATTCCTGGGGTAAGACTGTCGTCACGGGGCGGGGGTATTAATCACCTTCAGTGATATTTCTAAGGTTTCTATGTGATTGTTTTTGTTTTTAATCAGACCTTTTATCGTCGTGCTTGCGTATAGCTGCGCTAAGCCATTCGCTGTCACTAGCTCATTGCCCGCTGTTGCATTAGCTGGTTGCCACTCGTATCCGCGAGTATCAAAGCAATTTGCTCTGCTTGCGATAATTTGATTGAAAAAAAAACAACAACAAACAAACCCTAAAGGCCGTGTCACACCTTTCCGGGCAAGCCTTGCGTGCGACTTGCAAAGAACAATTTTTACTACCCTGAGGTCACCACAGGATGACCTGCACATGACAGTACCTAGCACATGTCTCACCCGTAGTCGCCCGGAGGTGCGCACACAAATCTTTTTACCCGCAACCATGTTTAGGCACAGTCACACCTTTCAGGGCAAGCTGCGCGGGCTTGTTGCGTGTAGGGATTTTCCAGCATACCGAACAATTTGTGAGGGCGGACAAGGATTTGGGCGAGTCAGTGCATGTGTCTTACTTGCTAGACGCGTTCTACTTAAATTCTACTTGCGGGTATACTGTCTGACCTGTGTGCCAGGCCCGTTGGGGCTGACAACTCAATGAAGGAATTCCTCTGTGAATGGCAGAAGTCCGACAGAATGTCATTATCTTGGCTGCATACGGGGACTGCAGTACTGGCGTGGGAGTTGCCTGCGAGGTGCTGCCGCTAAGGGCCTCCTACTGGCGTTCTGCGTGGACCTCTCCGGGCATCCCCGCGACTCACCCGAAAAAAAGTTTTGGTCATGCTCAAAACTTGGCTGCGGTTAAATCGGACTTGCATGCGCACCTCCGGGCAACTACAGGCGAGATACGCGCTAGGCACTGTCAGGTGCGGACCAATTGCGGAGAGCTCCGCCTAGCGAATTTGTTTCCCCGCAAGTCAAGCCGCAAAACTTCCCCAGATACGGTATGACAAGGCCTTGAGCATGCTCAAAACTTGTTCCGAGTGAGTCGTGGGGTTCGCTCGCAGAGGTACACGCAGAAAGCCAGTAGGATACCCTTACTGGCAGCACCTTGCAGGTAACTCCAACGCAGGTACTTCTCAGTACCCGTAATGGAAAACGGAAACAGAAAACGGATCGGTTTCAAAGCTCTCACGCAGGTCACACGGAATACGCGCAAGAAGAAGGTAAGTAGCACGCATCTAGCAGGTAAGAAGCAAGTGCGAAACTCGCAAACATTCTTGTCCGCCCGCGGAAAATTCTCCTGCGTACTGGAAAATCCCTCCTCGCAACAATACCGCGTAGCTTGCCCGGAAAGGTGTGACACGGCATTAACCAACTATAGCGAGCGACTATATAGCGCAGACCTTTGCGTCGTTTGCGTACAGAGCAAGTAGTTAGCACGTTTCGTTGCGCAAATGTCTGCGTTTAGGCAACACGCAACAAAACGCAAGTCGATTACGCAAAGGTATGACCGTAGCTAAGTCGTCGTATTGCGATGTAAACTTCTGCCATTGATTGCCTGTTTCTATTACCCGCTAGGATTTATTCCATGTCCGTATTCACCTTAGTCCGTGCTTTTCTTCTCATTGGATGTGGTTTATAGCCATGAGCATACTTCCAATGAAAATTGTTATTTTGTGGATGAATTTCAATTCACTAAAGGTACCGATTCTTCGACATCTCCATTAGATATTGCGTGCAAATATAAGTTATCAGTGGAATGTGAAAGCTAAGATCTTTATACGTTGTAAACTAAGATGCATAATGTTAAAAATGGTGCTTTCAGCGTTGGTTGACGTGCTGTGAAAATACGTACACTGAAATGACGCAAGGTACATGTAAATCATAACATATGGAATCAAATTTCTTTGCCTTTTTGAGCAAGAGAAAAAGAAAATGATCAGTAATATGCTGTTGTTTTTACAATATCGCGATGCGCCCTTGGAAGACTCGTTTGTAGAAAGGCCGTGTTCATACCAAAGTGCTTGTTAAACCGTTAGTGAGCGTGTAACGTCGGTATCGTGTACCTTTAGCCTGTGGAATATTTTTCGTGTATCGTCCCCATGTATCATGTCAGAAACAGGCATAGTGGATGGTGCATAAGTGAGTTAATTGGAGCGATCATTCAACCGTTTGTGCTTGCAGGGGAACCCCCCGTCATTTCAAGGGCGCAGACGATATAAACGTACGTCATTGTTATAAAACGTACATGATCGTTGCAAACGTAGCGATCAGAAACGATGTAGCCGCCTATACAAACTCAATGTGAACGTATGTATTTATCAAAGAAATCGAACACTAATGTGATGGGATAATAGATACTGGTTACATGTTATAGATGTACTGTTGATTTGTACAATGCATACAATGCTTTTCTAACTTCGTATTTATTTAAATGGACTTCGTATTTAACTATTTTTAGGAGCCACGTGAATCTTTATGTAGAAAAATTGGCATTTTGTTCCTTTCGTAACGGTATTGGTTAAATAAGCTGAGTTCTTCCGACTGCTTTTTTTTTTTTCAAAAAAGAGTAAGAAAATATGTGTGTAAAACTGTGCAAAGTCGACTATTGGTGCATGGTTGTCTTTGATAAATTTCTTGTACTGTTTTTTTTTCTTTTTTTATGCCTCCGCCACGAAGTGGTGCCGGAGACATTTATGCTCTCGGGTTGTCCGTCCTTCCGTTCGTCCGTCCGTCAGTCCGTCCGTCCTTCCGTTCGTAATCAATTTTGTGGACAGCGTTAACTAAAAACCGTTTGAGGTATCCTAATGAAACTTTGCATGCATAGGGGGTGAACCTGTGCCTATCAACTTCTGCGTGCAGATGCTGAAGGTCAAAGGTCAAGGTCAAATGCTCTAAATTTCATTACTTTCTTCATATCTATGCAATGCAATAAAGGTATTTTCTTGAAACTTATAATGTATTACCCAATAAAGGTTTTCTGGTGAGAGTTTCAGGTCATGATTTGAAAAATCAAAGGTCCAAGATCAAGTGAAAATATTAAGATCTCAGTTTTCTCTCCATATCTCGGAAATGGTTCAAGGTATCTTCATGGAACATAGTACATTATGCATGTACTGACTGACAGTGATTATCTAGGGAATTTTAGGGTCATGGGGTTCAAGTTCATGCTTGAAAGGTCAAGGTCAGCTCTTCAAAATTTCACTTTTTCCCTCATTTATAAACTCAAGTAAAAGTCCTCAAACTCCTAAATACATGCTCTCTTAGAAAATATGACCATTCATCCAATTAAACGTACTTCAAAGAAAGGCAACATTTAACACATTTGTGACAAACATGTCATTTTAACTTTTTGCCAATTATGTAAAATTGTCCTCACACATTGTCAAGATGTACTCTAAATTTAGACCTGTAGGAGAATCATACATTATGGCGGAGGCATACAAGTCGCCATGGCGACATTTTTAGTTTTCTTTTGTCACCGCATATTTGTTTTCCATTGAATTGTGCTTTTACGTGTAATTATGTGAATTATCTGAAATTTGTATTTAAAGTGACTTTGCTTTTTTTCCCCTTTTATGACTTGAAGCCACATTGGAAATGTTTAAAGGTGGCTGAGCCGCCGAGTTACTGATCGCTTTTATCATGGCAGCATTCAATGCTAAATGTGTGAATCAACGTAGATATATGCCCTGTCGTAAATTTATCTATCCTTTCCATACCAGTACGACGAACTTGCTTTACATTTCTATGATAGTGTTATTGAATTTTGTGTGTTCAATGCAGTCGCAGTGTTCATCATTCATGATTGATTTATCTTTTGCTTGATTTTTCTTGTTCACATATATACAAACGGCACGCACGCACGGCTCCCCACGTTCAAGTTCAGTGCATTCTTGACCCCAGAACATTAAGTAAATACAGTTAAGTAGAAAAAAAAGATAAGTATTATTATTAACTCTTGACTCTCTGTGTCAGACGAAAAACCTTGGACGTCTGCAGTATTAAAGCTTAGCACTGCAATATTTTGACTTGACGCTTTATCTTCCATTCTGCCTGCGAAACTGAAGGGACGTGTCTATACGCTTGTTTTGTCGGTGTGTTTATGCTTTCTTTCGTATGTCTGTACGCTTGTGTTTACTAAAGATTTGTCTGTCAAGATTTAGTTGTCATAGCGTCGTTCGTTGGGATTTCCTCTATTACTGTATTGTGATATGCCGTGTGAATTCTTAAGATGGGTCAACTGAAACTACTTGTGTACAGCCTTAATTTCAATCTACGCATTTCTGTGAAAAATAGTGTTTCTCCGATTTCTTCAGTGACGACTGCGACTAGAACGTAGTAGATACGTAGCTGATTACAGATAGCTTTATTAAAGATTCTGTGGCGTTGAAAACGATGGTCCTTGAGCGCATTTGATATCGATAGTCGACAGTATACATGGCCAAATTGCACTTTTGGCGTATGTTAGTTAAATAGCAATTACCCGTTTAGTTACACCATGACCTGGGTTAAATCCTGGATGATCATGGTGCAGTCTTACACGTACCTGGAATCTACATGCTTTTTGCGGCAAAGTGTGTGCTGCACCCATCAAGATGTCTCACCTATAGCTCTCTTATCTATCGTTGCCGAATGCGCCAAGGAACATCGACGGACCGTGTAGCTTAAATGAGACCTCCGGATGATTTTCAGATTTTTACATTTGAACAACTATAGATTAGCTATACTGAGGACAGAGTTTCCGAATTTGTGATGACTGGGATGAAGAAAAAGAATATTTTCAAAATTTAGAACAAATTGCAATGAACAAGGATGATGACATGGCAGAGTCACCATAAGAGTGCATGAGTTGGGGCTCAAGGAAGCAGAACAAAAGAAGAAGGCATGCATAGATTATACACATGTGAACTTGCAAGCAAGCTGTATTGTAATGGAATTACACTGTTAACATTTCTGAAATATGTGAACCTCCTATGTCATCATCCTTGTTCAGTGTAATTTGTTCAAGGTTTTTCAATGTGTTGTTTCTCTGCTCAAGAACCACAATGAATTCCACAGATCTATACATGGAGTTGTCAATTTATGTACTACAATGTACATGATGTGAAATCATGAAAATCGTCTGGAATGTCCCTTTGATTTGCTCTTTCTCTGCTCTGCTTCTCCATGCTGTTCTTCGCAAGTAACTTACGGTATCATTTTCTAGTGATGATCGCGTGTTACAAGCTGTCACGCCAAAGAGGTGTACTATTATACTATAACGGATTAAACCTATGCGTTTTCCGACCAATTCCATAGAACGTTTTGTATACCTTCGCACAAACATCTCTCGAGATATTGTATGTGACGTTGTAGTTGACTTGTAGTTGACAATCATCCAGGCTGTCTGTATCTTCAATCATCATTTTTGTATCTTCCTGCCAAAAGCGAATGTAACGAAGTAGGGCCTACATAGAAAATGTCCATGGTACAGCATATGGATAATGTCTGTGGTGTCACATCTAGTAATTTATGCTACATCATGTATGCAAGAAGAGTCGGCAGAATAAAATTGGCAGCATGCTGAAATGAGATTTTGTTGAAGTTTCAAGGCAGCCATGTTATTGTGTATTGTGTTTACTGAGAGCGGAAGTAGCTTTTAATTTCGTGCCTCCTGTTCAAATCGCTGTGACAATTTTGCAATATCACAACCAATTTTGTCCAGAGTTTATTTATTTAGTTTTCTTCAGCACCAGTTGTTTAGTCAGCAGTACTTATGGCGAGTTAAACTCTAGTTCAACAATCAAGATTAAAACTGCACTGTAACTCCTTATTGCACCTCTAATTCAACTTCGCACATGATTATCACAGTATGCAACTGCACATTTCACATTGCAGTATCGAGCACAATATTCGTCCTTACACAAAGCAGACTTGCACAGCTATTCCTCAATACATTATTTTCTACTCTATACCCCAAAGCACGCATCAACAATTTTGCGTACTCTGTGGTTAACCGTTTGACCTCATTATACATCATTGGAGTTTCCGCAGTTTTTGTCAATGTGTCCAAGTACTTCTGTATAACCTTGTCGGCTCATCATTCGGTAAATAGTGTCAATGTTGTACATGTACCTAGACAGCGTTCGGATGAGTTTGAGTTTATTCCTGATCAGACGTGAAAAGATCTGAAGACGACAAACTTTTTTGTTCTTTTTTTTTTTTTTTTTTGTCTACCAAAGATGACTTATAGAGGGGAAGATAATTACTATTATGTGAAATAGTAACAACATAAAAGCTACGTTTTGGTCCAATTTTGAGCAATCTTGGATTATGAAAGTGACGCTTCTCCACGTTCATGTTAGCCTCAAAATAAAATAAAATCTTGAAGTTTTTAGAATGCAGATGTTTGATCGCACACACACACACACACACACACATAGACACACACACAATCGATTCGAAAGTTATTAATTTCTATTACAGTTTCCGTGCCGTCATTGCTTGATAAGAAGACTGCTCATGACCTCATTTTGCCCGACTTTATAAAGAAAATATGAAGAAATTAAAATATGTTAACTTTTCTAGCATAATTTTACTTTTTCTAGCAACTCTTTCAGGAAGCGGAGGGAATAACCTTAACATTATGTCAGTAACAAGTCAATGGAATGTGCATTTTTCATGAAAATGAAATTTTTGTGGATTTCCTTTATCATTTTCATGATACATTGTATTGTTCAAAATGATGTCTTATACCACGATCTGTAGTAATCTCATGCAGCAGTAACCACACTGAAATTTTGGAAATTATTAACTTTTGAATCGACTGTCTGATTTTTCTCAAACTTTCACTGATGTGTTCTATTAAATTTGCTGCTCTCACTCAATCCAAATTATATAGTTGGGCTTTGGTTTCCCGTAAACTGGCTGCACAGACACACAGGCAGTTCATGTTCCTGATCGATCAGGGGATTGATAAAACAAACCGCACATGCAACGTGAGATGATAGATTGATATTCAAAGGTTATATAATCTATCATTTCTCTTATTTAAGCTTACATTTTCACGCGCATATTCCTTAATTTTGCTCAATTCACTGTCAGTCTCAAAGCTTCTCTACAAGATAATCATCTCCAATAATCATGCAAATTATATACGAGTGGTAGATCACAAACACGCACACACGCCTTCACTATATACGCATACCCGCAAAATTACGATTTTAGGAGTATCTGTGCGAGCGAGGAACAAGTCAAGTCGGTGTTGCAAACAGAAATGAAAATGGCACTACCAGTTGCCATGACTACTTGGATTATGGCTACTGAAATTTGCAATTCGGCGTGATAGTTATCACGCTCGTGAACAAGAATTGTTGGAAGATACGAGAAGGAACGGTATGGCAGTGCACCGTGGCTTTGTAGAGGAAACTGGGGATTCCAAAAAAAAAAAAAAAAGGAAAAAACATACCAAAGTGCAGACATTCTGCATCCATCACACCATAACCGTTTGAATTGTTACGAGTATGGGGTATACACAATGATACCGGTATTTCGGAAACTTACCTTTTCTAGAACTAGAACATAGTAAAACACGGATTCGAAGAATTCATTAAAGAGAGAATAATTTGTCACTGCTTACACGATATTTTGTTTTGATTGATAGCTCGTACGACACAGCCATTTACTTTATTTTTTCGGCTAAGTCGCCATCTATTCAGAGAGGAAAATTCATATTGCCATGGCCTGTTTGAATATTCTTAAAAGCAAAGATCCGTAAAAATTATGTAGCATGCATCTCCGTAATATTGGAATGCGGTGATACTCATGTATTACACAACAGAAGTTCACATTTTTGTATAGTATTCGCTGCAGTGATGGTCGCCACTAAACTATGTAATAAAATTACGCTTAGGCGAGGTAATGCAATGCCATCATATTTAAACTCCGTTTACATGTGCTTTGTTCCCATCAATATCTTAAAAGCTATGTTTAAATCGACAATCATCTACAAATCTGTCTATACCGAAAGTCATGGTTTGTAGATTATTCTGTGTGTATTGTTACACAAAAGCAATAACAAAAATGTGAAAGAGACATTTTGTAAAACTTGAAAACTTTCAACTGTAATATTTTACGTCACAATATGCTGATGTGTGATTTTCTCTGTTAAGCAAATCCAACTTGAACATGGTTTGGATGACACGATAAAAGTTCAACGTTTTCACGAGACGATCGGAAGCCTCAAGGATGATAATTCCTCAGACAGTATAATTTTTCTATTGTTCAGAGCGAGAGCGCGCACAAACAGGGAAGTTGAGTGGTTTTCAATTGCATCTTCCGTCTAACGTGTCAGGCGAACGGTTATTTCAGAGACCACAGATAGCGTGTTATTTTATGCCTCGTTGATAGTCGTGAAGCGGAGGTCTCGCACCTGTCAATACAGAGCAGTTTTCCGGGCTTTTGTACATCAGTGATACTATGAAAATACTCGGAAACAAAGTCATAAAAGTGACGACATGTCAGTTTGATAACAAGTCAGCTGTAATTGATGAGGTCGGATGCCTACATGAAATCTTCATGTGCATTAACCGAGGACAGAGAAGTAAAAAACCACAGCATAAGCAATACGAAGCTTTATGGAGTTTCAACAAAACGGAAATGACTACTCTAAAAGTGAAATGGTAAGATAAACATATCAAATGTTGTCACTCCTCCAGCCTTATTATAGATGTTTTATCTAATACTCAAAATGTTGGATTTACTATTTCTGAAATGGTACTATACATTTTGAGGGTTAAATGTAACATTTAACAAAAAGTTGGAGCTGTGGAAACAGTTAAAATGTTAAGATATACCACTTAATTTGTAAGAGTGATTGAACATGAATAAATTAGTGTAAACATGCAAAAACTAATTAGAAACAAGAGTTGAAGTGAAAATAGATGTCCAGACTCCTTTATAATTATATTCGCGTAGTTACAATGTATGTCTGTCTTCAAATCAAAGGCTTCTGACGATAGGCTTGCCCAATATCTAGGAACAAATAGACACATGCTAAGTTGAATTCAGGTGTTAGCATGTGATCTACAAGTACCTACGTACAGGTTAGCTGAATATGTTGATAGTTGCATCAAGAACAACTACAATGAATTTAAATACATTGGCAAACTGACCTATTGGAAACCAAACAGGAAACTCATAATGAATTCTTGATGAATGACTGAGGTTATGATATCAGTCCTTACAGCATCCACACTGTGTGGCATGATTAAACCGATCCTGAGACCAGAAACATGCTACATCGAGCGTAAATTCCCCACGGAGCAAGCAGCGCCACTGTATAGGCTGCCATTTTTCACTGAAGCGTAGGCGTTACTTGCATGGCCAATCTTGGCAGTGATCGTATTCCGTCGTGGAGACAACATCGGTTGAGCATTGAAGTGCACTGTTGCATGTAGTTCAAGGCCGACCGTTGCCCGCTATTTATAGCAGACATACTGACCGCAATTGTCAAAACGATGCCATAATTTTTCTTAGAAATTGGCACGGACGGATGTTGCAGCGGGCGTAAACAATGATCGTTCACTGGCTGTCGTAAGACTTATTAGCAACTAAGGTGTCAAGTTCTAAATTTGATCTTCATAGACATAAGTGCCATCGCAAAAGTGTCTTCAATATTTCAATGGAAATGCTTTAACCTGTAACATTTTCTTTTGATAAAAAAGAGAAATATAAAACGTGTTTAGTTGGGTCAACAGAGCGATAAGACATCAATCTCTCCTTTTCCAACCATCGAGAGATAGTGGTCTAATCTACAGTATTTCTCGTCATATAACTGTGATACCTCCTTTAAAGGATGGGACTTAGCGTGTTGTATTCTGATTAAGAGTCAACTAAAGCTGTAGATAAAAGAGAAGATGGGTGTAGGATTTTTTTTTACGTGTGTTTGCGTGTGTGTGTGTGTTTGTGTGTGTATGGGGATCTGAGAACTTAGGGACTGATCATGGCGCTTCCAAATGTTTCCAAATGTTACGCGAATGGCTCATGCTAGCAAATGGGGGCTTGTCCGGGAGAGTGAAAACAGTCGCCTGTCACTGCCACTTAAAGATACGTGCTATGCCCTTCAGATATCTGCATTTGGTTGGCACAGTGATTGAAGGATCCGAAACACATCAGGAACAGACGGACTACAACCAATCAGGTAGAAGTATATAGTGAAAGTGATCAAACATCAAATTTATTCCTCTCGCTGTAAGTGTAACTTGGAAATACCGAGATAAAGGTGGGAGATTATTTGGAGAGGATCTTTTTTTTTTTCGCAAATCAAAATTCGAGGCAAGAGATGAGGAGTATGAAAGCAAGTCTGCCAACAAGACCACCTGGTTATTCAGAAGCGGACTTGTCGAAGGTGAGTGTGTTAGTGATACTCTCTAGATTTGGTGTCGCCGGTCTATGCGTCACCAGGAACTTCATTGATAATTAACGGCGCAGCGTTGCAACAAAAGCACATGAAAACATAGAAAAAGAATATTCCGAAGCCTTGCCGCAGCAGAGGAAATGTAAACGGTTACGTTGCAGCTGCTGAAATATTATGCAGGGTAGTGCATGTTTATGTTTGAAGCAGATCACCACCAGTCACCTCTTTTATCTGCATGCATGTAGTCCAATGTAATATATCGAAGCAGTATACGTTTCGGGCTATGTTTGCATACCAGTAGGAATACACTTGTCAGCCGATGAAACCCGGAAGTCGCACCTGCAGAAATATAAACTGCCCCCCATTTTTTTAAAGCGGCGCCGGCCCTAAAACAATCACGAAGTTAGAGCAAGACCACTACAGAGCGCAGTCGAGCGCGATGCCTCTACTTCTTACGCGACCACTCTAGTCCACCGGGACCAGGAGCAACCTCAGTGGTCTTTTGCCCATACCTTGTGTAAATGCCTGCATATCATTGTTATGGCAAGAGTTGTCTGTTTCAAATTAAGAACTCGCTGATTTAGAATTCCAACACCCGTCCAACATACTGTCCCCGCGACGTGCTATTAACTGGCTATTGCACGACTCCAGCGTCCACAATCGTGCAAAGCAGGTGACATTCGTTGAAACAAGGAAAATTATAGCGATTCCCACGTTAACAACTAGGCAACAACCTTTTCAAAACGAGTATATTAACTACACTTTGTGGTGACCCGAATTACTCGAACTTACAATCTTGGTTTAGCGATGTCCTGTTCTCCTTTGTAATGCGGCATTGCGTTTGAGTAAGCTATCCATAATGACCAGTATGAAGAATGCTTTTCGATAATGGGGATGCTTGTGGCCCGATTGATTGATTAGGAACTTGCTTGCTCCTATTTGGAATTAAATCTGCTATTAATGAGTTACTTGTATGTCAATCGATGAGCAGGAGAAACAGGGATAATTGTATTTTGTTTTATTTCTGCTAGTCTTGGTTTGGCACGATTTATCGTTTGTAGAGGGGGAACGCAAATATTCGGGTGCGCTGGCACACAAATCCATAAATGCCCCTTGTCCAGATGACTCAAACTTAAAGCGCTGATCTCATTTTTGTGATGTGTGATGATATAGAATCGGAAACATGGAACCGTTGTCTCTTCCCATTCGTTATTAGTTGTCTTGAGGATGAACATATAAGATATCAAATTTGGGAATATAATGATATGATATTACGTGTACACACTCTTTAATGATCATGACTACATGGTCCACTGCTGCAGTGACTCATGGACGAGTTTATGTCAATGCTAAGTTTTCACATTTTTAATTCGAATAAAAACAAAAACAAAAATGTACATGGACAATGCTCGCTTACCTCTTACAGCGACGTACTCCACGTTTCATTGCGCGTGTGGACATCTCAATCAGACAATTTCACAATGATAATCATCTCTGGTCCCAGAGTATTAACCCCCTCTTCCCTTATACCATTACCGGGAGGGAAGGTTTGGGGTTTTGGGGTGGAGATAACTGCTTAATATTGTGCACTCGTTCATTATCCATGACCCCACCGCTAACATCTAATGATCCATTTGAACTGTTGACTTTTACTTCTTATTAGGTTTACAAATTAAATAACCGGGAACTCTTCGAATAAGATGATGATTATTATCACGGATTTTTTCATCTTGTTTATGCCTCCATCTCGAAGCTGCTGGAGGCATTATCAATGTGGATTGCACGTCCGTTCGTCCGTACTGCCATCCCACCCACTTCATGTTCCGTGATTCAGAAAATCTGCACAATCAATTTACTTGTTACCTGACAGAGGTAAACACTGGATTGTTAAGTTGCAGTAAAATCTTCAGAGTCAAAGGTCAAATGGCCAAAGGTCAAAATGTTTAGTGATTAGGCAATTTGATTTGACAGGTAGATATGAATGAGCAGTTATTTCCCTGAAATGATCGCAGTGAATACGCGGGTTTGGGTTAATTGTCAAGCTCAAAGATCAACGAAATTTAGCTAAAGTGGGGCATTTATGGTCGTAAGTTTTCCTTTTACATATCAATCCAATAATGAAATTATATGAACACAAATCAGTTATTTAGAACATTTCAGCATATTGACATGAAATATTTCTGAATGTTTGATGTAATGAGCTATTTACATTAGTAGAAATCGTGGGATATGGGGTCTCATATTACAACTGTATACAGTGTGGAGGGGATATTAAAGAAGGAGACAAAGAAATGGATATATATCCAGGAGATATAACTTCGAGGTACGCGAAGTTGTTATCCGACTTTCATTCATGGTTACACATTGTCAAATACACAATCTGTTCTGATATAAACCATCCGTCCACAAAAATCCAATGTACTCCGTCACTTGTCTTTCAGGACCTTTTGACGCCGAGGGCAGACAGCATGGCTTCTAAAGCGTATTTAGCTTACGGCGTCATCATCGGACTGGTGGTCATCATCCTCCTCGGATTCGTCGTCGACATCAGGAACGACTCCGAGAATGGAATCCTATCACCGATTATTGGCGGCGGATCGAGGTAACTTCTCAATGTGGGTCAATTACTCGTAGATTGATCATCATTTTAGCTCATGTTTGTATGAATCATGATTTTCATTTTCAATTATTTCGTTGCAATTATTGTTATCATCATTTTTTTATCATTGTCATCAGTAATGTGATTGCATTTAGGGGCAAAGTGGTAGTGATGATTGTTGTTATTGCAGGAAGAAACTGTTGCGATGTGATTGATTATTTACATGTGTCTTATGGTCGTAAACATTCTTTTGACTGTCCAATATTCCTTAAACTTTCACTGATGTGTTGTACTAATATTGCTGCATTCACCCAATCCACACATAGTGCTATTTGAGTGAACTTGTCATTTAAGTCTTGAAAGATTTCAGGGAAATGGTTGCGACTCAATGTTGACTCGCAATCACTCTATTTTGGCGGGAATACGCAAATCTTGATCATGTTTTGTGTACACCCAAACACACACACACGTTGCCGTACTAAATTATTCCATACCAAAGTGATGTCTACATCATCGACTTGTTCCATTAGAATTATATGCATATTTTTTTCTCTTTTCATGATGTAATAGCGATGATGACTTTTTTTGTGTGGAATGGAGATGGAGGGGAGACATTGAGAATTACAGAATAAAATCATAATCGTTCAAATTTTGTATGTTCAGATTCATGACACCGTTATCTGGTCTGATTTAACCAATGGTATCACCCTGCTGTGAGAAAAATACCTGAAAATCCTATGACTTATATCCAAGTTTAAATTTTTCCACCCTCTTATTAAAGAATAAGTTCAATCAAATTAATGATCAAATTATTTTTGTTGTTGTTTCCTACATTGCGTTAGATTACTCACAAATGGAGACTCGTTAAAATTCGTCCCGCCAAAGGCTACAGCGTGCAAGCCACAGCAGAACATCGTTTTCATCAAGACCCACAAGACAGCCAGCACCACCGCAGCCAGCATCTTCGACAATTTTGCGGTACGGAACAACCTCTCCGTTGCCATTCCACAGGACCGCCAGCCCTACATGCACCGCACCAAGCTCTTCCACCGAGACATGATGGCCAACGCGCCTCAGTCGGTCGGCGATGGGGAGGAGGGGAGGGTGAGCGTGAACATCTTCTCCAGCCACGCGCGGTACAACCGCCCGGAAATGGACGCGGTGGTTCCCGATGCCAAGTACGTGACCGTCCTCCGTGACCCGGCCTCGCAGTTTGTCTCTGCCTTTGTCTTCTTCCATTTCGACGAAAGGCTCCGTCGCAAATTCGACAGAGATGGTCGGAGGTACAAGAACGTCCTGGAGGAGTTCCTCAATGATCCGGAGAAAAATTTCAAGCTTCTCAAGGACCATCCTCTGCGTCACGTCATCCACAATCAACAGTTCTTCGACCTCGGCCTGAACACGGATTTTTCCGACGACTCGGACGCGGTCGACGCCGCCATCGCACGCCTCGACGAGGAGATGGACCTCGTGCTGATCACCGAGCATTTCGACGAGTCGCTCATTCTCATGCGGAAGGTCCTCTGCTGGGACACCGCGGACATTTTCTACGTCCGCAAGATGGTGCACAATACCACACAGGCGTTTACGGCGACTAGGGCGATGCGACGGAAGATCCGCCGCTGGAACGCCGCGGACGTGCAGTTGTATGATCACTTCAATAGGACGTTGTGGCGGCGCATCACAGAGTACGGGCCGACATTCGAGGACGAGCTGAGCGAGTTCAGAAAACGTTTGAAGGATGTGACCAACGAACAAGTGAAAAGTCATAGACATGTTGTTCTTGCCATGGCTGACAAGATGAACATTCCTCCCAAACGGAAATGATATGTACTCCCTTTGCCAGGGGCTATCTATGACATTTCGCCTTTTTAAACAGTAACTAATATTCCCTATCACTAAAAACAGTCTCTACATGGCTGAGCCAATATCCATGACAATCTCACACATGGCACCCGCTAGGTTCTATCCCTCCAGTACTTTTTGCAGCGTAATTTCACGAGCTATCATTGAAGTTACATTTGTGACCATGCATAGCCCACTTCATTTTTTTTTCTTCTTTCATGCTTTGTTTTTCTGCTGCTTTTGGAAAATACCTCAATATGTTCGTTTGTGTATTTGTTCCATTCTTTCTTCTTTATTTTTCCAGGAAACCTCACTGAATGCAGGTGACTAGTAGAATTTTGTCATTCAGATAATCCGGTCAATTCCCAGTGTGTGTACTTAAACTATGTCGCCTGGCGTGAATTATCATGTATTGGCCAGATACATGACACGATATCTTTTGGACGATATTCATTCTGATCATGCTGCAGGCGTTAAAGATTAATCTTATTCAAATCGTTTATTCATATGTTCCACCGTCAATTTATCTATTACTTTATTCTCCCTCATTCAATTCATTTGTTACCGTTAATGTATGTCGATAATTAGCTATCGATACAAGGTACTTGCGGTGCCCTTCAGCCCGTCAGTCCTTATGTCCCACATTACATTTTTTGCAATTGAAGAAAACCACCTAATGAACATTCTTAGGTATCTTGTACAAGAATGATACATGAGGTGCAGATACATCAGTCAGATCTTAGGCAAAATACATAAGGGTCAAAGATCACTGTCAATGAATGTTAGTAATTTGAACTTTGGCCAATATTAGCCTTTTTCAGCTGTAACGTCCTGTAAGAATGTTCTTGGCAATATAATTTGGTTGGAATGGTAGAATTAAACAGACGTTTTCTTGAAATGATTGTGGTGACAGAAAAAAAAGAAGGAAAGACCTCACTGCCAGCCATTACTTCTTATAGTGAAGTCCAGTTGTGATGTTCATTGGAAAACAGGGTAAAGATGATTTGACAGTCATTTCCAGAGCAATCTATTGGTGGAAGGTCAAAGGTCAAAAGTCACTCTACTTTGGTTAAGATGAAGAGATTTAATAGGGGTAACATCTTTTTGGGTTGTCTATCTACCATCAGTTCCAGCCGTTTGCGCATCAGGGACTGTCCAGTGGCTGTGCTTTCTGGTACGAGGATAAAAAAAGACAGAACAAAGA